>NW_015165843.1:1035694-1038608 GCF_001447785.1 Gekko japonicus | reverse complement strand
GTTGTGGGGAGGGGAAGGGAAAGGAGTTTGTAAGCCGCTCTGAGACTCCAAGTGAAGGGCGGGGTATAAATCCAATCTCCTCCTCCTCCTCTTCTTCTTCTTCTTAATATGATCCTTGCTTTATTCTTGTAGTTTCACATGTTAGTTTTAGTATTTCCATGCACTTCCCTCCCTTTTATAGTCTTTGTAGTAATAAAACAAATAAAAATAATAATAAGAAGAAAAAGAAACAAGTCTGTAAAAATCCACCTTCAGGCTAAAAATCAAAGCCACTTTTGTGCTGTACATCTAGGACTCACCTCTGGCCTCACGGTATGGATCTACTGGCTGCTCTCGATGTAGGGTTGCCAGTTTCCAGGTGTTGGCTGGAGATCTCCTGGGCAGGGGTCATTTCCTGCAGGGGCGCACAGGAGCGGAGCTCCGGCAGTAAAGAGCCCAGGGGGCGGGCACATGCAACAAGCCCCACCCCCTGCTCCCAGCAGCCCTCAGTCAGAGCAGGAAACAGCCAGGTAAATTGCAGAGCCCCCCCGCCCCCTGGTCCAAAACAGTCCAGTGGCACCTTTAAGACCAAAGTTTTATTCAGGTACAAGCTCTCCCTCCTCTGCGAGGACAGATCTGCATGTTCCCCCCCCCAATAGCTAGCAATCCAAAACAGTCCAGTGGAGCCTGAGCGGTGGGAGTTGCCTTCTGACACACTTCCGGTGAGGTCAGGGGGTGTGGCCTATGCAAACAAGTTATGCGAATGAGTTATGCTAATGAGCTCCTGCATCTCTTTTTCTACGAAATGACCCCTGCTCCTGGGATTACAACTGATCTCCAAGCGACAGAGATCAATTCACCTGAAGAAAATGGCCACTTTGGAAAGGTGGACTCTATGGCATGATACCCCACTGAAGCCCCTTCCCTCCCCAAATCCCTCCTTCCTCGGGCTCCACCCCCCTCCCCCAAATCTCCAGCTGTTTTCCAACTTGGAGTTGGCATCCCTGTCTGGATTTTGTCCCTCTGCGTGTCACAGCCCATGCTGATCAGGGCTGGGAACAGAGGCGTTCTTTGGAATCCCTGCTCCACCGCCTCTCTTCCTGTTACTTGCTGCTGCTGTTGTTCAGTCGCACAGTCAAGTCCGACTCTCCACAACCCCATGGGCCACATCAGGCCAGGCCCTCCCATCATCCTCCAGAGTTTGCTCAACTTCATGTCCGTTGCCTCGGTAACACTGTCTAACCAAACTTTGCCGTCCCCGTCTTCTTTGACCTTCAGTCTTTCCCAGCATCAGGGTCTTCTCCAGTGAGTGCTCCCTTCTCATTGGGTGGACAAAGTATTTGAGCTTCAGCTTCCGTTATCTGGCCTTCCAGGGAACAGTCAGGGTTGATTTATTTAGGATTGACTGATTTGATCTCCTGGCAGTCCAAGGGACTCTCAAGAGTCTTCTCCAGCACCATAATTCGAAAGCATCTATTCTTTGGTGCTCGGCCTTCCTTAGGGTCCAACTCACGCAGCCAGGGCCTTTTCTGCTGTGGCAGCCCAATGGTGGAATATCTCCTCCGCTTTTCACCAGGAGCCAGATCTTTCTGAGACTGAGTTTTGGTTGCAAACCTCTCGTTGCAGGTTTGGTTGTCTGTTTTATCAACTTTCCGTCCTCGCCCACTCCAATGATTTTGTCCAGCCTGTGGTGTAATTTTTTTATTTTCGCTGTTCTGATTCACCCTAAGCTTTTTCATGCTGATTTCTGGGTTTTCGAAACAGCCCTGCTGGGTTTAAGTGCCGGGTGGAATGACGGTAGGTTTTTAAATTGTGTAACAGAAGTCGGTGTTTCGGTTTGTGTTGAAGACTTTTGCTAAGCCCCTTCGCTGTTCTGATTCACCCTAAGCTTTTTCATGCTGATTTCTGGGTTTTCGAAACAGCCCTGCTGGGTTTAAGTGCCGGAGGAATGATGGTAGGTTTTTTAATTGTGTAATAGAAGTCGGTGTTTTGGTTTGTGTTGAAGACTTTTGCTAAGCCCCGCCAAGAGCTCCACTGAATAGAAAGTGAGGTAGAAATATTTGACAGTAAAGGAACACAATCTAATTGGGGTGCAGTGATATTACTGTGGTGCAAGTTATTCAGCGTCATGAACTGCGGGTTCCTGTGCCAGATTTCTGTGTGAAACATCGTATGACTTCTCTAATTAAGGCAGGAACGTCAAGAAGAAGAAGAAGAGATTGGATTCATACCCTGCCCTTCACTTGGAGTCTCAGAGCGGTTTATAATCCCTTTCCCTCCCCCTACCCACAACCTGTGAGGTAAGTGTTGTAATCCCCTTTTCAAGCTGTTTATTCCTGTGGCCATCACTACATCTTATGGCAGCAAATCTCTCATCTTAATCACTCTCCGGGCGATTTCTCACTAGAGCTGCCTCACAGCACAGCGCAGTTTGCCCCAACACAAACATGTCAATTTCACACCCGAGGCTGCGGGGCTGCATTTGACTCGGGGCTTTGCCCGATTTTCTCCGCAGTTTCATGATCCTCAAAAATCAGGATCACCTTTAAGACCAACAAAGGTTTATTCAAGGTATGCATTTTCATGTGCATGCACACTTTTTCAAATCGCTTCTGTCTATAAGTTTGAACTGTTACCTTCCATTCCAATGTATTTGAAAAAGTGTGCATGCACATGAAAACGGGGCTCTGGGGCAAGTGATGCTCTGTCTTCTTGGTGCTTGGGGGGGGGCCAACAGTGGGAGGGCTTCTAATGTCCTGGCCCCACTGGTGGACCTCCTGATGGCACCTGGTATTTTTGGCCACTGTGTGACAGAGTGTTGGACTAGGTGGGCCTTTGGCCTGATCCAACATTGGTGTCTCTTATGTTCTTATGTTCACACAAAAGCTCGTACCTTGAATAAACCTTTGTTGGTCTTAAAGGTGCCACTGGACTC
>NW_015165843.1:1026473-1035059 GCF_001447785.1 Gekko japonicus | reverse complement strand
CCCTGATGCTGGGAAAGACTGAAGGTCAAAGAAGACGGGGACGGCAAAGGATGAGATGGTTAGACAGTGTCACAGATGCAACGAACATGAAATTGAGCCAACTTCAGAGGACGGCGGAAAACAGGAGGGCCTGGCGAGATCTGGTCCATGGGGTCGCGAAGAGTCGGACTCGACTGTACGACTGAACAACAACAAAAGTATTTTCCCAGGGACCCTTTCCTCATTCATGAAATAAACCTTCTTGTTTAAAAGGTAATGCGAGTGTCCTGCTGCATTTATTATCTCTGCTTTCTACCTGAAGTCCCTAATGGGCTCTCCAGGGACTCGGGCAGAGGTCTTTTCACATCACTTACCCTCTGATTTTTTTCCCCCTGGAGATTGACCCTGGGACCTTCTGCATGCTGAGCAGTTTTCTCTCCCGTGGCCCCTCCTGTTTCTCTTTGGGTGGGGGGCAACGCTCCCTCTAAGCTGTGGAGCCTTGTGAGCAAAAATCCTACTTTGTGAGCTACCGGCGTTAAAGTTGTGAGCCACCGATATGGCTGCTGCATACATCCGTTTGCTCCGGAGCCCTCCTTCCTGAGCTAAGACAAAAAATGTGTGCGCCGGAGGCTAAAAAACTGTGAGCTCGCTCGCACTAACTTCGCTTAGAGGGACCACTGGTGGTGGGGGACAAACAGCTGACGTCTTCACATCTTGTGAGCTATGGATCTATCTGGCCCCTGCTGGAAACAGGATGCTGGGCCAGACGGTTGTCGGGAGGCAGGGCTTCGAGCTCAAGGGGGAGAACTGTGCTAGGTGAAGCTAAGCTCAGCGTCCGGCCTCCTCCTCCGTCTGAGGCATGAGGTTTCCCGCTCCTTCTGCCTGCCCCATCCTGCAGAAACCACACACACAAACACACACACGCACACAAGCACGCAACCCCCACCCCACAAGGCAAGCCGAGGGCCAGATGTTCCCCAGGTCTGCCACCCAGCTGCCTGCTGCGGCTTGTGGTCACGGTCGGTTAGTCAATCTGTCTGTCTGAGAGGCAGCCAGACGCTGAGGTTGCGTTTCCTGGAAAGGAGGGCCGGTTGTGGTGGGTCACCCCCCACCCCACCCCCAGGCCGTATATCCAAGGCCTGCCGCTGCTGCGAAATCTGGCTCCGAGCTCAGGCCCTGCAATCTTGGGTAGGGCTCACCTAAACAGTAGGTGGGGAGTAAACCGACATCGGGACGGCCTGACTACAAACAGCTGGTTGAGGACATGTGAAAACAAAATACTTCTCAGCCAGAAAACAAAGAAGGCAGAGAGAACCTATGCTGGGTAAAAGGCTGTTTCCCCTTCACGGTTCTTAATCTTTATCAAAATACTGATACCCTGCAGCAGCTCAAGGCAGCGATGTTGGTTTTATAAAATGTTTCGGACGGGGGTCTCCAACACGGTGCCCAGGGTACCTTTTCTGGCGCCCGCCAACTGTTTTTTTGGAAAGTGGGTGAGGCCAGTGAGGCTTTTGCCCAGCAAGGTTTCTGATTGGCTGTGCAGATATTTAAAAACAACAACAATGTAGCTTTGGCAGCAGCTGCCACCACAACACAGGGATCTTTATATGATGACTGAAGGTAAGCTGCGGCAGACATTTTGTGGCTGGTTCCCACCTCCCATGGCAGCCATTTTGTGACTGGCTCTTCCTATTTTATTGCTGCCATCTTGCGGCTGCACCTACCATGCTGTGTCAGAATCCGAAAGGTGCCCACAGGCTCAAAAAGTTGGGGACTACTGACTTAGAATATACTTTCAATAGCAAGTCTGAGTATCAGTTCCTGAGTGCAAAAAAGCAAAGCATCTCTACTTGTCAGTGTGGAAGCGTTGGGTTGGATCCTGTGGATCTCTTCCACTAGGAGCGGCGCTATCTACCTCATGTTTATTTACAAGAAGAAGAAGAAGAAGAGATTGGAAGGACTTTGAGTATATGGAAAATAATTGGGATGTGAAAAACAATATGCTTTGTTTTGATAGTTCTTGAAAACGGAAATTAATGAAATGTTAGATGATATAATAATAGTTAAAGTTACCTAGATAAACAGAATAATATGAATAGAGAAGATTGAGAATAATGTCAACTGGACATTAGGGTGGGTGGAGCATTGCGGGAGGCCATAAGAAGGGGGGGAGGAGGGGGAAGAAAGGGATATATGGAGAATATAAAATGTATGAAAGTAATGACATTTGTTACTTATTTAATATATCCAAACAATAAAATGTCTTTAAAAAGAAGAAGAAGAAGAAGAGATTGGATTTATACCCCGCCCTTCACTACCCAAAGAAGTCTCAGAGTGGCTTACAGACTCCTTTCCCTTCCCCTCCCCATAACAGACACGCTGTGAGGTAGACTGGGCTGAGAGAGCTCTGACAGAAACGGCTCTTTTTCAAGAACAGCTGTGCCAGAACTATGGCTTGCCCTAGTTCATCCAGCAGGTGCAAGTGGAAGAGTGGGGAATCAAACCCGGTTCTCCCAGATTAGAGTCCACGCACTTAACCACTACACCAAATCCATGATTTATACCCTGCTTTTCTGCCCCCAACGGGGGCCCCAAGCTGGCGAACAGGTTAAAAAACAGACATTACAAGAACATGCCTCAAAAACCATTAAAACCAGACAAATCATAAAAACAACGAAAGCCAAGCTAAAACATCAGAATAAAATACAAGAACATCAGAAACAATTCATATAGGGCAGGAAAGGAAGGATCGCTGAGAGAACGGGAGGTGAAACAAAGTCTTCACCCACTGGCAGAAGACAAACAAGGAAGGGACAGGTGAGTCTCTCTGAGGAGAAGGTCTCAGAGTTTTGGTGCCGTAACTAAGAAGGCCCTCTCTCAAGTTCTGAACCTAATTTCAGAAAGGTGTCGTGGGTCAGCCAGGACTCAGTAATAGTGAGGACTCCTCAGGAAAAGATGATTCCTCAGGAGAAGAAGAGCCCCACATAGTCAGCCTTGAATTAACAGAAGGTGACCAGCAAGAGAATGAGCTGCAGGCTTGTCAGGATTCACAGGCAACAGCTGGCACAGAGCCACCAACACCCTCCAGCCCTGATTCAGCAGGTGAACCTCAGTTAGCTGTTCCCAGCCCACCAGTATCTCCTACACCCTTAGAGCGCCACAGACAGAGGCTGAGAACAGAACAACAGGCAAGAAGGCAGAGTGCACACCTCCTGGCCCAATGCCAGCTGCTTGCTGATGATGAAGATGAGTAGTTGCAGGACTATTTCTGAGCAGATGGCTGCAAGCATGACCCTTAGGCATGAGGCTATAAAAACCATCAAAGAGAGGTTGTTAGGCATGGACGCAACACGTACGATAGATGCTCAGCCACCGACTCTGCCTTACCTAATTCTTGGCATCCTGACCTTGGACTGAACAACCTCGCCCTGCCTGACTTCTGAAACATGGTGCTCATATCCTGTAAGCCACTACACAAGGTGAAGATCCTTGCACCAGAGCAAAGCACCAGGACTAGCAGAATGGATCTGTGAGATCCACACTTGCAGAAACTTGGGCAAAGTTTTAGCACCCTTTGACAAATAGAGAATTGGCCAAAAAGACTCACACAACCATTTTTAACTTTAAAAGGGGTAATTTCTCTGATATGAGGGGACACGTGGGGAGGAAACTGAAAGGAAAATGTCCTGGCCCCACTGCTGGACCTCCTGATGGCACTGGTATTTCTGGCCACTGTGTGACACAGAGTGTTGGACTGGATGGGCCTTTGGCCTGATCCAAAATTGGCGTCTCTTATGTTCTTATGTTCTTATGATTAAAACTGGGTATAGTTGCCAAGGTCCTATAAGGGCTGTCATACAGAGGATGGTGTGGAGTTGTTTTCTGTTGCCCCAGAAGGTCAGACCAGATCCTATGGGTTAAAATTAAATCAAAAGAGTTTTTGGCTAAACGTTAGGAAGAACTTCCTGACAGCTAGAGCAGTTCCTCAGTGGAACAGGCTTCCTCAGGAGGTGGTGGGCTCAATTTCTTTGGAGGTTTTCAAAGAGAGGCTAGATGGCCATCTGACAGCAATGCTGATTCTGTGAACTCGGGCAGATCATGAGAGGGAGGGCAGGAAGGGTTGCATCAGTGCTTCGTTCTTGTGGCCCTTTCTTACATGCCCAGGGAAATGCTGATCACCACTTTGGGGTCAGGAAGCAATTGTTCTCCAAGCTACTTTGGCCAGAGATCCTGGGTGTGGAACTTGGGTCACTGGGGTGGGGGTGGGGGAGGTAGTTGTGAATTTTTTGCATTGTGCAGGGGGTTGGACTAGATGCCCCTGGAGGTCCCTTCCAACTCTATGATCCTATGGATTTTTTGGGGGGAGGGCAGATTTGACGTATCGGTTTCCCACCACCCATCAGTATAGTGCATGTTGTCTGCTGTTACCTGACACTGTGGCCGGTCCACAGTTTCAAAGGAGGCCAACGAGTCCCTCCCGTGCAATACCTGAAGCATCCTCATCTAGACCAGAGTTTTCAGAATTCCTGAGAAGTGGCACACTGCCTGGCCCCCCCACCCCCACCCCCAGCACACACATCAAAGTTAAACAGGAGCAACACTCTCACCCCAAAGGTAAAACTGGAGGCATATGTGCCTGGAAAGATTCCCTGTGCATGCCTGACAACGCATAAGAGCCTTCAGGGGAGTCTTCTAGATGCAGCCAAAACAGCAATAGCATTGTACTGGAAGGAGAAAGAGGCACCCTCAGTAGAAATATGGTATAAGAAACTTTGGACTCATTACTTAATGGATGCAGTCTCCAACAAACTAAATTGCATGTCACAAAACCCAATAAAGTCTAATTTCATAGAGAAATGGTACCCAGTGCTAGATTATCTGTCACAAAAACAATTTATCTCATCTGATTGGTCTCAATATCACAAATGGATATAAGATTAATGCAATGTCCAGTTCCGCAAATTCTCATACTTACTTACTTATATCATCTCCACTAGCTCTAATATTTCCTTTTCTTTCTTCTCTTTCTTACCGCTCCAATAGTTCGGGATGCTTCCTAATGTTCCTATCAAGTTTACGCTAAGTCTGTTATCTTTCTACTGAAATCATATTCGGAAGTGTGTTGAGTAATGTATTGTAATTCTTTGAACATGTTATAACGTTGTACATACGCAGGAACTATTTACAGGATGTGAATGTAATTGGAAAATTAATTGTTCACTGTTTGAAGTGTTAGAATTGTTAAAAATTGAAAAAATAAATTAAAAAAATATATATATAAAAAAAAGGGGAGTCTCCCATGAGTCACCGTACTGGCATTCCAGCCAGCGCAGTGACTCATGCAGAGATTCAACGAGCAGCCTCCTCTCGAGGGCAGGGCTATCGTGCAGGGCTGCTGCCCTGGCAGCATTCAGACAGGCCAACTGTGCCCTAAGCTAAGGCGGAGTCACCTTTCCCCACCCCATGCCCCAAGCAAAAGTAAGACCAGAGCAACAAATCATACAGAGATAGAGCAGCCGCCTCTGTGGGTGGATACTTTGGAGGATCCTTTAATAATTGGAACAATTTCTTTCTTGTGGCACGCAAGCAGCTCTCCCACAGCAGGAGCACATCTTTTGGGCGTTACCGATTTAGATAGAAACGGTAAAATACCGCAGGCGTCACTGGGCAAAATGGCCCGACGATAAAACAAGGTGAGGATAAAAGAAAGGAAAGGAAACACACAAACGGCTTTCCTGTGGCAGCACCACATCCTGAGAGTAACCTGCCTCCACGTGCATCTAAAAGCATCAACGGGGTCACCATTAACTCTCATGGATCTGTTTTGCGGGTGAAGAAACTGTCCGCCAGGGAAGGTGCCTCTACGAGCGGAATGGATCCGCGCTTGCCTGACCCGAGGATGCCAATTTTCCAATTTTCACCACCCACAGAGACTCACGGGAACAAATGAACCTGCCTCATACAGAGTCAAACCACCGGTCCATTTAGCTCCACACCGGCAACAGTTCTCCAGGGACTCATGCAGAGAAGCGGCTTTCCAATTCCGGCTACCTTTCACAGGAGATCACAGGATCGATCTCAGGCCCTTCCGCAAGCTTAGCGTTGTCTCTGCTACAGAGTCACAGCTCTCCACTGAGGGAGAGCCAAGAGGGTTAGATGGCTTCAGGTTCAAGCCGTCCACCCAAGATCTTACAGCGAGCCAGGGGCAGAGGGGAAGCTGAGTGGTTCGGCCTTCTGGAAGCTGTCTCGGCTTTGAACAGTTCCCCTTCTCATCGGACAGAGGAGCTGAGCTCAGACACAGGGGCAGAGAGCCAGTCCAGTCCGCTGCAGTGAATGCTCGGGGGGGGGTATTCCTGATAGCTATCCATGCCCACAGCAATTACAACTGGCCCTGGTCAAACACCCCCTTGTAAGAAACAGATGGAGCCATCTAGAGATGCTGCAGGGAAGCTCCAAGAACAGATGTCAGTCTCTTCCTGCCAGCAATCCCACTGCCTGGCGCCAGAATTGTATAATCTCTCTGCAAGATGTCATACATCTGGCAAACAGTACCTGCTGGCCAGCGCCCATTCCGTCTACTAGAGAACAGCGGCCTATGAAGACAGTGCCGGCGCCTTGTTTCAAAACAGGAGTCGAAGCACGTTGTGGTAGATGGGCAAACTTTGGGCATGGGCGGCCTTGAGCTTCCAGCGCTGTGAGAGACTCAGAGGCCATTGAAAGGCAGGGGAACGAGTCACAAGCTAGAGAGCGTGAGAAACCGAAGGGTCGCACGCACCCTAGCACCTATCCCAGAATGTTCTGCGAGGTTTCACGCCAGATGCGCCAGGGTACCATGCAGACGTCAACGCTGAAGCCATCGAGTTGGAAATCCTGAAGCTGAAGTCCATCACGGAAGGCCTACGAGAGATCTGCTAAACCACGTGTGTGCCTTGTCTGACCACCTCTCGTTCTGGCTTTCATCTTTCGGCGGCATGTTCCCGATTAGCTGCGGCCTGCTCTTGTTTCTCCGCAAACCATCTGGGCGATACCGCCAGAGAGCCGCCGTCTGTCTCAGCCCTGTGTGACAGTATGCCAGGAAGGAGGAATCAACCACCACCAAAACCCCACCCGGCTGCCGCGACATGGAAGCAAGCAAAGCTCACGTCCTCTTCCTCCTCCTCTTCCTCTGGGGCGCATCCAAACGGCGGATGCTGCGGTCTGCACATGTGGCAGCCGATGGAGGAGGCAGAGACCTGCAAAGAAGAGGGAGTGGGGGGGTGGGGGGGCAGAGTTCTTTGAAAAGAAGTAGAAGAGGAGGGAGGCCGGAAGAGAGAAATCCTCAAAGGTTGTGGCAGAAGTCATTCCAAGGATGCTTCGATAGACCAGCCAAAATGAGACCCAGCGGTCTTTCAGTCTGTCTCTCTTTCTCAGCTTAGGGGGCCCTTTGGACTGCAGGGTAGCATTCAAAGGCATGTGGGACTTGGGGGAGGGTGTTTGGGGGGTGCACAGCTGCCGCCGATAATAGCAGCTCCGTGCTTCCTTACAGATGACATGCGGCAAAACAAAACACGCGCGCCAGCGTCCTCGTGCGCCGAGTTTTCCCACTCTTCCACGTGGCCGCCAATTAATCTGAGCAAAAAGACAATGGCATCACATCTTGCATGTCGTGTTCCTCACAGGGGAGAGGCAGTCAAACAGGAGACCACGGGGCTGCCGTTTTCCCTGGCAGCTCTGCAGTTAGTAGGAGACTTTGGGGGTGGAGCCAGGAGACTTTGGGGGTGGAGCCAGGAGCAAGGATGTGACATCACTCTGAGAGAGGAAAGGAAAGAAGCATGACTGAACTCCAAAGAGAGTTCAGGCCACCACATTTTAAAGGACCGTGTTCCTTTTCAATGCCTTCCCTCCACTGGAAAAAATGGAGAATGGGGGTACCTTCTTTTGGGGCTCATAGAATTGGACCCCCTGGTTCAAACGTTTTGAAACTAGGAGGGTAGGTTGAGGAGAGGCACCAGATGCTATGTGTAAAATTTTGTGCCTCTACCTCAAACCACAGCCCTTTCAGAGCCCCAGATACCTACAGATTGATTCTCCATTATACCCTATGGGGACCGGTATAGGGTAAATAGGGTATAATGGAGTGCCCACCAAACATTTCCCTCCCCCCTGCTTTCTGATGACCCTGAAGCGGGGGGAGAGCCTCCAAACCAGGGGATCCCCTGCCCCCAACTGGGGATTGGCAACCAGTGTTACGATCGCCCCAGTGTAGTCATTTATATAAATCCAATCTCTTCTTCTCTTCTTCTTCTTCTTCATTTTAGCTTCTAGGAAGAGTTCGACCTTGATTGGATCCAGAACCCACCAATTTGTCTTTTCAGCAGCCCGCGGTATCCCTAAAACTGTCCTCCAACGCCAGATTTCAAAGTAGGGTCACCATAAGTCTGAAGCAACTCGATAGCACGTCACAAAAACACACACATACACCCCCTCCCAGGGCTCTCTGAAGGCAAGGTGGTATGTGTGAAAGCACCGAGAACGCTACAAGCACGAACCACGTTCAGTATTAGGAGCCAGACCTCTGATGTGAAAAACACAGGCCTTCGCCAGCCTACAAATGCTTAATCAGCAGGA
>NW_015165843.1:930214-1026459 GCF_001447785.1 Gekko japonicus | reverse complement strand
GCAGGAACTGTTTTCCTTAATGGGTTTTGGCTTTGGTTTGTGGCCATTAGAGGGACTTTCCAAGCTTGCGTTCATGTGAATTTCAAGGAGTCTCAAGGCCACCTTCCGCCCCCCCCCCCAGCCTCCCCACCAGCCCCATCCACTTTTTAACTCCGGCGGCTGGCAGATGGCGTCTAGACGGAGAGCAGGAACAGAAACCGAAATGGGCTCCAACACAGAAGGCCGGTGGCCAGCTCCTCCTGAATGGGTAATCTCCAGGAGGTGAGTTTTCCAAAGTCGACCCCACTAACAAACAAGCCAGCAAATTTGGGCTTCGGTCACACACACTAAAAAAACCACTTTCAGTGCACTTTCCAACAGGATTTGTACTGTGTGAACTGGCAAAATCCGCTTGGGAAGTGGATTGAAAGTGGATTATTCAGTGTGTGTGACCGCAGATGCTAGAGCAGTTACACTGCCGTGTACGTAGGCTGAGAAAAGCTGGATCGAAGCAAGGAAGCACCAGCTCTCCGATTTGTCCCCAAGCATCTGGCATTCAAAGGTATACTGCCTTTGTCCAAGGAGGCTCCATTCCCAATTACTGTGGCTAATCAAAATCATTGCCCTGCTGGATCACACCATCTAACCCAGCATCCTCTGTGGTGGCCATATACTTCTGTTGTTGTTCAGTCACACAGTCGAGTCCGACTCTTCACAACCCCATGGACCACATCACGCCAGGCCCTCCTGTCTTCCGTCGTGCTCTGGAGTTTGCTTAACTTCATGCATGTTGCATCGATAACACTGTCTAACCATCTCATCCTTTGCCGTCCCCTTCTTCTTTGACCTTCAGTTTTTCCCAGCATCAGGGTCTTCTCCGGTGAGTGCTCACTTCTCATTTGGTGGCCAAAGTATTTGAGCTTCGGCTTCAGTCTCTGGCCTTCCCGGGAACAGTCAGGGTTGATTTCTTTTAGGATTGACTGATTCAATCTCCTTGCAGTCCAGGGGACTCTCAAGAGTCTTCTCCGGCACCGTAATTCGAAAGCATCTATTCTTAGGCGCTCGGCCTTCCTTATGGTCCAACTCTCTCAGCCTTACATTACTACTGGGCAGGGCTCATTTTGTAGCAGGAATTCCTTTGTATATTAGGCGACACACCCCTAATGTAGCCAATCCTCCAAGAGCTTACAGAGCTCTTCTTACAGGGGCTATGATAAGCTCTTGGAGGATTGGCTACATTAGGGGTGCTCAGAGTGAAAGAGGAGAGAACAAAAGTGGGCTTGAAGCTCAACATCAAAAAAACTAAGATCATGGCATCCGGCCCCATCACTCCTTGGCAAATAGAAGGGGAAGTCGTGGAAGTGGTGACAGACTTCATGTTCCTGGGATCCCAGATCACCGCAGACTGTGACAGCAGCCATGAAATTAAAAGACGCCTGCTCCTTGGGAGGAAAGCGATGGCGAACCTAAACAGCATGATAAAAAGTAGAGACATCACCCTGCCAACAAAAGTCCGCATGGTCAAAGCAATGGTATTCCCAGTAGTCATGTATGGCTGCGAGAGTTGGACTATAAGGAAGGCCAAGCACTGAAGAATAGATTCTTTTGAACTATGGTGCTGGAGAAGACTCTTGAGAGTCCCTTGGACTGCAAGAAGATCAAATCAGTCAATCCTAAAAGAAATCAACCCTGACTGTTCCCTGGAAGGCCAGATAATGAAACTGAAGCTCAAATACTTTGGCCACCAAATGAGAAGGGAGCACTCACTGGAGAAGACCCTGATGCTGGGAAAGATTGAAGGTCAAAGAAGACGGGGATGGCAAAGGATGAGATGGTTAGACAGTGTCATAGATGCAACGAACATGAAGTTGAGCAAACTTCAGAGGACGGAGGAAGACCGGAAGGCCTGGAGTGATCTGGTCCATGGGGTCGCGAAGAGTTGGACTCGACTGTGCGACTGAACAACAATGCCTAATATGCAAAGGAATTCCTGCTACAAAAAGAGCCCTGCCGGTACCGGGAATACCATCGCTTTGACCATACGGACTTTTGTTGGCAGGGTGACGTCTTCTAGGGAGCTCTCAAACAGTAAGCAACCCAAAAAAGGACCCATAATCCTTCTTGACTGACTATACTGGCTTTGTATGTGCCTTCTACTGAGATTGGGTCCCCTTATAGCCTATTGCTTTTGAATAAGAACAACTCGGAACGCGGCAGCCAGCATCCGGACTATGCGTCGTGGCTTATGGAACTTCTGAAATGTCCACTCCATGATGAATTGGACGTCAAACTGGACTCTGATATTACAACGCTACTGGAGTGAGACACAGTAAAATACTTGGGACTTTATTTTCCTTTCCATTATTATTCTTCCTTCTGTATCTTGGTTACACCTTGGCCAATATTGTTATATAATTATATTTTTGCATTATTGAATTATTATTACACATTTCATAGATTGGTTATCTCTAGTCAGTGGTTTTTGTGCTTTGAGCTCTCAAACAGGGCATGGAATTCCCCAGCCTTTCCAGCCATTAATATTCAAAGGAACTCACTCTGCCGGAGAGCCAGTTTGGTGTAGTGGTTGAGTGCACGGACTCTAATCTGGGAGAACCGGGTTTGATTCCCCCACTCCTCCACTTGCACCTGGCTGGATGGCCTTGGGCAAGCCGTAGCTCTGATAAGAGCTGTCCTTGAAAAAGAGTGGTTTCTGTCAAGAGCTCTCTCAGCCCCACCTCCCTCACAGTGTGTCTGTTGTGGGGAGGGGAAGGGAAAGGAGTTTGTAAGCCGCTCTGAGACACCTTTCGGTAGTGAAGGGCGGGGTATAAATCCAATCTCTTCTTCTTCTCTCTACCCTGACCTGGATGGTCCAGGCTGGTCTGATCTCAGAAGCTAAGTAGGGTTAGTATTTGGATGGGAACCCACAGAGGAGGAGGAGGAGGAGGAGATTGGATTTATATCCCGCCCTTCACTACCCGAAGGGGTCTCAGGGAGGCTTACAATCTCCTTTCCCTCTCCACGACAGACACCCTGTGAGGTAGGCGGGGCTGAGAGAGCTCTGAGAGTGAACTGCTCTTTCCGGAACACCTCTGAGAGAACTGGTGACTGACCCAAGGTCACCCAGCCGGTTGCATGTGGAGGAGTGGGGGATCAAACCCGATTCTACCAGATTAGAGTTCATACTCCTATCCACTACACCACGCCGGCTCTCGAAGGAAGCCCAGGGTCGCCACACAGAGGCAGGCAAGGGCCAACCACCTCTGAACATCTCTTGCCTTGAAAACCCTACAGGGTTGCCATAAATCAGCTGCAACTCAACATGCACTCCGTACAAACGTGGCGGTTCCTTTAGGCTAGTTAATAGTTAATAGCCATTCATAGAGTCGGTGGTGAAAAGTTCCGTGAAGTCACAGCTGGCTTATGGCGATCCTGTAGGGTTTTCAAGGCAAGAGACAGTCAGAGGTGGTTCGCCATGGCCTGCCTCCGTGTCACACCTCTGGTGTTCCTCGGTGGCCTCCCATCCAAGTACCAGGCCGGGCCGACCCTGCTCAGCTCCCCAGAGCTGATGAGATTGGGGTAGCCTGGGCTATCCAGTTCAGGGCATTCACAGAGTTACCCATTAGGAATTTGCCTAACCCTCTTCTAAAGCCGTCTGAGCAAGTAGCATTCAATGCATCTTGTGGCAATGAATTCCACAGTCAAGTTGGCATCGTGGTTAAGTGTGCGGACTCTAATCTGGGAGAACCGGGTTTGATTCCCCACTCCTCCACGTGCAGCTGCCGGATGACCTTGGGCAAGCCATAGTTCTGCCAGAGCTGTTCTCTCAAGGACAGTCCTGGAAAGAGCTCTCTCAGCCCCGCCTACCTCACAGGGTGTCTGTTGTGGGGAGGGGAAGGGAAAGGAGTCTGTAAGCCGCTCTGAGACTCCGAGTGAAGGGTGGGGTATAAATCGAATCTCCTCCTCCTCCTTTTCTTCTTCTTCCGACATCCAGGCGAATGGCTTTCAAGGCATCTTGCAGCAAGGAATTCCAGAGTCAAAGAAACTCTAGTTCTGGTCAAAGAAACCCTGGCAGGGACAGCTACCCCTGTACATGACCTTCGGAATAAGGTCTTGGGTAGAGGAGAGATTTGCATATGTCGGTGTCCAAGTTTTAACTCCTTTCCCCCTTTTTCATGCACATAAACAATCCAATGGCCAACTCCCTTCACACCCTATCGCTGCCGCAACCGTGTGAGGTGTGGAGAGGGAAATGGCGTGGCCCCATAAAAGAGCCCCCCCCCCGTTGACTTGTAGTTAGTCACTCACTTTGCTGCCTAGAGGGTTGGGCCGCCCCTGCGGCTGGTGTGCACTGCAGGTGGATCCTGCCCTTCTCTTATGCACCACCTGAGAACCTCAGGTCAGCTCACAACAGATGGTAAAGCAAGATCAAACTGTTAAGAACAAAAAAAGGGGGGGGGAGAATAAAACCAGCAGGTTAACACACCACCAATGCCAGTTGCATTATTTAAGACTCAGCAATCAACAAAATTGCTGTCAACAGCCAGATACGGGGCGGGGGGAACCCAGTCTTTAGTTTGCACTCCAAAAGGCCTCTTTGAAGGAACGGCTTTCTGTGACTAATGCTCCCTCTAAGCTGTGGAGTCTTGTGAGCAAAAATTCTACCATATGAGCTCCTGGCATTAAAGCTGCGAACGAGTGATTTGGCTGCTGCATAAATCAGTTTGCTCTGGAGCCCTCCTTCCTGAGACAAATATGTGTGAGCCAGAGGCTAAAAAAACTGAGTTAGCTCACACTAACTCAGCTTAGAGGAACATGTGTGCAAGGAAGCGATGGGTGTGGGGGAGAGACCCCTTCCCCTTGGTGCGGGAACAGATGTTCAGTTGCGTGCACACAGACAAGAAGGAAAGAACCGGCACCTGCCCCTCTACAGACCACAGCTGCAGAGGCATGTTTTGAACTGCAGGTAACCTACTGCAGGGGGGTGCGGTTCTTCTGGAACAACACACCCCCTCCTGGCTTCTGAACAGGGGGAACGTGAGCGATTGCAGGGCGTTTGTTTATCTGAGATCATTATAACCCGTTTTTCTCCCCAATGGGGGTCCAAAGCCTCTTACATAATCGTTCTCCCCTTCATTTTATACATGCAACAACAACCCTGTGAGGAAGGTTTAGGTTCTGAGAGAGAGACAGAGAGAGAGAGAGAGACAGAGACAGAGAGACTAGCCCAAGGTCACCCAACAAGATTCCATGGCAGATTCGAAAACAGATCCACTACACACTATGTTGACTTCAATCCACAGTACCTAAGGGGGAGTAGATCCTTTGTAGGGTTGGCAGCTTTGGGCTGGGAAACACCTGGAGATTTTGGGAGGTGGAGCCTGGGGGAGGACGTGGTTTGGGGACCGGAGGGACTTCAGTAGGGTGCAATGCCATGGAGTCCACCTTCCAAAGCAGCCATTTTTGAATATTGAAGATTAGATAGATTCATGGAAGAGAATTCTATCAGTGGCTAATAGCCATGGTGACTACAGGGAACTCCAAAAGATCTCCAGAGGAGCCTGAAGAGAGCGGAGGGAAGATGCCGACCCAAATGCCGAGAAGCCGAGACGAGCTGAAGACACGTCAACTGAATCCCAACGGGTGCCGTTAGGTAGTCCCGCCCCTAATACGATATATATATGTGTGTGCCCATAGATAGGGATAATACAAAAACTATGTAAGCCGCTCAGAGACCCATGGGAGGGGTTCGAGCGGGGTAGAAGTTGAAGGTTAAAACAAAAAAACAAAAAACCCCACCCATGTTGAAAGGGATCTCAGTGATAGGAGGCAACATCAGGGGAATTCCTTGGCCTCTCTGCCCTGTTGTTGGCCCTCCAGAGGAACTGGCTGGCCCCTGTGTGAGACAGGAGGCTGGACTAGATGGACCACTGGTCTGATCCAGCAGGGCTCTTCTGATGTTCTTATCAGGGGAATTCCTTGGCCTCTCTGCCCTGTTGTTGGCCCTCCAGAGGAACTGTTCAGCCACTGTGTGAGACAGGAGGCTGGACTAGATGGACCCCTGGCCCGATCCAGCAGGGCTCTTCTTATGCTGTTAATGTTCTTTATTTATGTTCTTGTTTTCTCCCGGGGAACCGATCTCTGTTGCTTGGAGACCAGTTGTAATCCCAGGAGGCCTTCAGCCCCCACATGGAGGTCGGAACGACCCTCAACAATGTAGTGTGGTAGGGACGGGAGGTCTGGAACTGTCCAGAGAGTCTTAAATTGGATGCTAGAAAGTATACTCCTACATCAGGGAGGGGCAGGGCTATTTTTGGGCAGGAACGCACAGGAACAGAGTTCCGGCTGGCTCCTGAGTTGGCCATGCCCAGCAGGAACTCATTAGCATAATAGGCCACACCCAACAGCAGAAACTCATTAGGATTGGCTACATTAGGGGTGTGTGGCCTAACATGCAAAGGAGTTCCTGCTACCAAAAAAGCTCTGGGTTTTGACAACAAACAGGGTAAACAGAATAAGAAGCAAAAGGTGGGTGTGGCTGGATGAGCACACTTCTGGTAACATGTGGGTGCGGCCTAATATGCTAATGAGTGGTGCTGTCAGGGGTATGGCCTAATGTGCTAATGAGTTTCTGCTATTGGGTGTGGCCTATTATGCTAATGAGTGGGCTTTTTCTACAAAAAAAAGCCCTGGGGAGGGGTGTGAAGTCCCACGCAACCACAGCACATGGGCCCATTCGAGTCCCATGAGCTGAAAGGCTTTTGGGTGCCACAGATTCTGAGCATCACCACGAGGAGGAGATTCTGAGAGAAGGGGTCCTCAGCAGGAACCGAGCAAGGGTTAAAGGTTGCTAGGTTGTCAACTACAGCCCCCCTCCAAGCCCACCCTGGTGCGCACTTGGGTGTGGTGGACTCGCACCAGGCCTCTGGACAACCCGAGCCTTGGCTAAGGCCCGTCCCTGAGGAAAAGGAATCTAATCTCTTTCACACTTGCTCGCTGGGTGTTTTTTTTTTTTTAAACACACACACATACACACAAGGCAACGAGATTCCAGCATGGTTGAAATAACTCTGCTCACTGTCAACCGTCCAAGAACAGCTCGGCCCGCTCATAAAACGAGTCTCTCACATCCATGCGGTTTCGTGTCGCCAGGCGACGAGATACACAAAACACAGCATCGCGCACCGGGCACCGTAAAACCTTATATCCCCCTCAGAGCCGGACTTCATCTGAAGAAATTGTATCACCTAATTAGAACCGAGTGGGGCGTGCTCGAACGAGGAAAAGAAAGAATAACCCCCCCCAAAAAAAGCCCTTTTCGCCCAAACCTCCCCCACCCGTTCCAGTTATAAATCTGAAATGACAATAAAGCTGGGGAAAGGTATCTGGCTCGGGTTCTTGATGGGGGGGACAGCGTGTGGCCGAAGGCATGCGGAGAGGGGAGCATCAGTTCTTCCTCTCCTCTCTGCCCGGGGAGGCAGGTGCCGTCCGGGAAACCTGTGGGAAGAACTCAAAGGAAAAAAAACATTCGAAAGAAGGTTGGCCGCCCTTCGCTTGAGCCCCCTGTTTTTCCTGACGGGAGAATGAAGAAAAGAAACCTGCTTTTGATTTTTCACGGCTCGAAATCTGGGGGTCACCCTTTTAGGCAGGGCCTGTCGCAGGGAGGAGCTGCTTGGCCCAGGCCTTGCGGTCACAAAGGGCCTCAAATGTATACACTCGTCCATTGTTTTTGGCATTTGATGTGTTCGCAAGTTGTTTTTATGCGGACCAGATGTCACTGCTCTTTTCTTTTTATTACGGCCAAGGAGCCTCAAGACCCACAAGTGGCCCAGGGCTCTCTGGATATCTGAGGGGGCCTGTCTTTGGGACAAAACAAGGCCTTCAGTCAGCCCTTTGTTGTTGTTCAGTCTCTTTGCGACCCCATGGACCAGCTCCCGCCAGGCCCTCCTGTCTTCCGCCGTCCTTTGAAGTTTGCTCAGTTTCATGTTCGTTGCATCTATGACACTGTCTAACCATCTCGTCCTTTGCTGTCCCTGTCTTCTTTGACCTTCAATCTTCCTCAGCATCAGGGTCTTCTCCATTGAGTGCTCCCTTCTCCACTAGCTTTGTTGTTAGTAATGCTTTCTAAGGCCCTTTTAACTTCACATTCCAGGATGTCTGGCTCGCGGTCAGTGATTATACCGGCGTGGTTGTCAAGGACATCGAGGTCTTTCTTGTATAGTTCTTCTGTGTATTCTTGCCATCTTTTCCTAATCTCTTCTGCTTCTGTTAGGTCCCTACCGTTTTTGTCCTTTATCATGGCCAGCTTTGCATGGAATGCTCCCTTGATTTCTCCAATTTTCTTGAAGAGATCTCTAGTCCTTCCCATTCTGTTGTTTTCTTCTATTACTTTGCACTGTTCATTCAGGAAGGCCTCCTTATCTCTCCTTGCTGTTCTCAGTCAGCCCTGAGGACGGGCAAACACATGATGCTGCCTCGCCCCCAAGTCTGATGATGCCAGCCTCCAGGTGTGACCTGGAGATCCCCTGGAGTTACCGGTCATCCCCAGACCACAGAGATGAGTTGCTCTGGAGAAAAGGGATGAGGAAGAAGAGATTGGATTTATACCCCGCCCTTCACTTGGCATCTCAGAGCGGCTTACAAACCCCTTTCCCTTCCCCTCCCCACAACGGACACCCTGTGAGGCAGGTGGGGCTGAGAGAGCTCTTTCCAGAACTGTCCTTGAGAGAACAGCTCTGAGAGAACCTGTGACTGACCCAAGGTCACATCAGCAGCTGCATGTGGAGGAGTGGGGAGCGCACAAAGAAAAACCTGTGGGAAGCACACAAAGAAAAACTGTTCGAAAGAAGGTTGGCCGCCCTTCGCTTGAGCCTCCTGTTTTTCCTGATGGGAGAATGAAGAAAAGAAACACAGTTCTCCCAGATTAGACTCTGCGCTCCTAACCACTGCACCGAACTGGCTCTCAAAGTTGCCCACAGGCTCAAAAAAGGTTGGGGACCCTTGGTCTAGATCCTACTGACTCTGTTTGTTGAAAGAGTCCACTGCAGTTCCCCTCCCTGACCAGCTGTCTTGGAGGCGCAATGAACCAGTGACCGATTCGAGGAGGACCGCATTCCTGGCTGAAAGTACCTCTCCCAGTTCGGAGTATCTTCAGAGGCCTTTGCAGTGGCTCGGTGTCAGCCTCATGAAAACTTGGCTTCCACCTTTGGCAGCTGGTGCCCCGATATCCCTCCGGTGCCCCCTTTCTTTCCTCTTCTCGGACGAGCCAAAGTGATCGCACGGCAGATGATGAGGCGGCTGGACGGCCCCGAGGATTTCCTTGAGGCTCTGTCGATGGTCCGGGCGTGGAAAGAGATGACTCACCCCTCGCTCCAAACGCCGTCACCCTTTTTGATCCGAACAAATGGATGCCGCCCAGGGCAGGCTCGGCTGGCTCTTCATCTCGTGGGCCCCGGCCCACCTGCCTGCCAACACTCCCAGGGTAGCTGTCCTCCCAGAGTTTCCAGCGCTGTGCAGGGCGGATGCAGGGGAAAGAAACAGCTGTTGCTAGAAGGGTGTCAGCTGCCAGCACAACCCGTCCTTTCCCCCTCTGTGCGAGATAACGAAAACGGAGGAAAAGATGGGTGGACTTCTGACGCCGCCGTTCAGGGTGCCAAAATGAGGATGCCCCAGAGCTCGACCTCACAGGGGAGGGGGGGAATGCATCAAATTACGGCGTGGGGTGGGTACATAACAGGCAATTTGAGGCAATGCCGTTCCCATCTTGGAACTATTTATTTAGGAAAGAACGATGCATGTGGCCAATAATTGAATAACCACCTCGCTCCAGTGTACCTTTCGGGCCTTGCTCTTTGGGTGTCCATTTGATTAAAATGTCAGGTGGCTATTCCGGAAGGGGCACCTACGTTGTGGGCTCCCAGCATTACGGTAAAGCCGCCTGAAGTCCACCTGTGGGGCTGAAGCGTTCTGTGATCAAAAGACACTGCTGAAAAAAACAGCAGGAAGGCTCAATACCAACAACTGCATTTGCCTACAGAGTTCTTCTTGGTTCTGCTACTAAGGTTGCGAACTTCCAAACAGGGTCCTGGAGATCTCTTGGGATTACAAGTGATCTCCAAACTACAGAGATCAGTTCCACGGAAGAAAATGGCTGCTTTGGAGGATGGAGTCTATGGCCCAAACTACATCTAGCATTTGCTCCGCTGTTTTGCCAAACCCACGCTGGAACAGAGATTCCCCTCTACGTTGCATGCCACGTTCACTTTCATTGATTGTTGGATTTTATGGCAGTGTCTGCATGCCGCTTTCGTTTGATCTCTCGGTTTCAAGGTAGCTGTCTGCATAGATTTATGCAGGGGTCATTTAGAAGAAAAAGAGCTGCAGGAGCTCATTAGCATAACTAATAGGCTATTAGCACAGTAGCTCATTAGCATATGCCACGCCCCATGACATCACCGGAAGTGACATCAGAAGGGGAAGCAAAACGGGGGGGAGCCATTCAAAAGCCTGTCTTTCCCTTCCCCAGCCGGCCTGCCAAGGTGGGCTGGGGGAGGGAAGCGAAGAGAGTTGTGCCGCCGCTTCCATTATATTCTTAGGGGCCATAAAATACCATGGAAAGATCGCGCCACCGCCGCAGCGCGACTGCAGAGAGAAGGGGTTTAAACTTTAAACCCCCGCTCTCTTCGCTTCCCCACCCCCAGCCCACCTCGGCAGGCAGGCTGGGGAAGGGAAAGACAGGCTTTTGAAGATGCCTCCCCCCCCTTTTTTGCTTCCCCAGCTGGCCTGCCAAGGCGGGTGAGCCAGGAATGGCCGGGGAGAGAGCAGGGAGGCATTTAAATGCCTCCCCATGCCTTCCTCGCCCAAGCGGGCAAGCCGAGGAAGGCTTCTGGAGCCCCCCCACCCTCTCCTGGCGAAATAGAGCGGGGAGGCATTCGATTCCCTACTCTGGAGTCGTGCCGCGGCTGCAATGCGACTCCACAGAGAAGGAGTTTAATACAATATAATATAATGGAATGATTGCACCACAGCAGCAGCTTGACTCTAGAAAAAAGGAGCACGGGGGCGGGGAGCTGGGGGTGGGGCTTGCCGCCACCGCCATTTGTGCCTGCTCCTGGGCTGCCAGAGCGGGGCTCTGGTGCGCTCCAGCTCCAAATGACCCCTGGATTTATGGCCGTTTTACGGCCATTCAGGGGTGACTCTGCAGGCAGTAGAGCATTGGCCTGGGGTATTCGAATGTGGTTTTGAGCTGCATCTTTTTCTATTCCAGTGTGGGTTTGGCAAAACAGCGGAGCGAACACTAGTTTGGTGTCGTGGTTAAGAGTGCAGACTCTAATCTGGGAGAACCGGGTTTGATTCCCCACTCCTCCACTTGCAGCTGCTGGATGACCTTCTGTCAGAGCTGTCCTCGAAAGAGCTCTCTCAGCCCTGCCTACCTCACAGGGTGTCTGTTGTGGGGAGAGGAAGGGAAAGGAGTTTGTGAGCCGCTCTGAGACTCTGAGTGAAGGGCGGGGTATAAATCCAATCTCTTCTTCTTCTTCTGGATGCAGATTGGGCCTATGGCACCGTACCCTGCTGAGGCCCCTCCTCTCCTCAAACCCCGCCCTCCCCCAAGCTCCACCCCCACATCTCGAGGAATTTCCCAACCCGGGGTTGGCAATGGGGGCGGGGCACATGACGAAGCCCCACCCCCTGCTTCCGGCCGCCCCGCTTCCAGCCCTCATTCAGCCAGGAGGAGGCAGACAGGAGAAGAGGGAGGGTAAGTTGCTTCCTCCCTGCCTCTTCTCACCCCTGCCTGCCTGGGGCCAGGGAGGGCCTTGGCGGGGCTTCCTCGCACTCCTGCCGGCCTTGCAGGTCCACCGCCGGGCCTTATTATGTCAGGGGGAGTGGCATATGCTAATGAGTTATACTAATGAGTTCCCCAGCTCTTTTTCTACGAAACGACCTCTGCCTTCTCTCTTTCTTTAGCCTTGTTGCTTCACACTTCTTTACCTTCCTCAGATAGTTTGGCAAGTTCAGGTTGGAAGATTCCTGGGGATTGGGGAGGGGGGGTTGGAGCCTGGGGAGGGGAGGGACCTCAGCAGGATATAAAGCCAAAGCGTCCCCCCCCAAAAAGCAGCCATTTCTTCCAAGGGGACTGGAGATCAATTGTAATAGCGGGCGATCTTTGGGTGCCGCCTGGAGGCTGGCAACCCTAATTTCTCCTCAGAGGTTCCCTCCTTTCTGCAAACCCCCCCAAAGCAGGCTCCGCCCCAAAAATCTTCAGGCGTTTCCCAACCTGGAGTTTGGCAACCCTGTCTCTCCTACTCAGGGAGGTTCCAGAAGGAAGCAGCCGGCACTGTGGGTGCGTGAAAGGGAGTGTCGTATCCGCAGCAGGCCGTGCGCACCGGAGGGGATGCAGCTGTATCCTCCAGACCAGGAGTCCCGTTCATAAATGGATTCTGAGGCCTAGGCTCCAGTCTGGCCCCGTCTCAGGCAGTGCTCGGAATCTTCTTGCCGTCTCCTGCTAAAGGACCAAACCAAACAGCTATTTGAACAAATTTAAAGTCCAAGGGCATCTTTAAGACCGGGGTGGCCAAACTTGCTCAACGTAAGAGCCACACAGAATAAAAGTCAGATGTCTGAGAGCCGCAAGACGCGAACAGATATGACACACATGCTTTTATTGAAAAATATGCAGATTTGCTTTTTTATTAACATTAAATGAGACTGCCAAACATAAAAACAAAACGGGGTAAGAACAGATATCGATACTGGTATTTATTTGTCCAATGATATTTATCTGTTTGCTAATGATATTTGTCTAAGAGAGAGGGGTGGTGGAGGAAAGAAAGAATGAAAGAGATGGAAAGAAAGAGAGAAAGAGAAACGAAGAAAGCAAAGGAAAGGAGGGAAAGGGGAGAGAGAGAGAGAAAGGAAGGGGGAAAGACAGAAAAAGAGAAAGAAAGGTAGAAAGGGGGGGGGTGCCTTTGAGAATGCATTTAAATTTAAAGTTGCTTTCTTTCTCTGCTCAAGCCTATCCAGGGAGGCAGGGCTCATTTCTTGCAGGAGCACACAGGAGCGGAGCTCCGGCAGTAAAGAGCCCAGGGGGCGGGCACATGCAACAAGCCCCACCCCCTGCTCCCAGCAGCCCTCATTCAGAGCAAGAAGCAGCCAGGTAGGTTGCAGAGCTCCCCTGGCCCAAAACAGTCCAGTGGCACCTTTAAGACCAAGTTTTATTCAGGTACAAGCTCTCCCTCCTCTGCGAGGGCAGATCTGCACGTCCCCCCCCCCCACAATAACTAGGAATCCAAAACAGTCCAGTGGAGCCTGAGCGGTGGGTGTTGCCTTCTGACACACTTCCGGTGATGTCAGGGGGTGTGGCATATGCAAATGAGTTATGCTAATGAGCTTCTGCACCTCTTTTTCTACGAAATTACCCCTGCAGGGAAGAGGAAACTGGCTGGGGGAGGGAAAACCAATCAGGGAGGCATGCCTCCCCTTTGGTTCCCCAGCCGCCCTGCTGGGAGCTGCACAATATGTGTGGAAGGAGAGCCACAAGCGACTCCCGAGCCGCAGTTTGGCCACCGCTGTTTAAGACCAACAACGTTTTATTCAAAGTATGAGCTTTCGTGTACAAGGCACGCTTTTCCAAATACATTGGAATGGTAGGCAAGGTTCAGACTTATAGACAGGGGCTGCACAGCAAAGTAACAGCAATTTGTTGCCGAAAACGTGCATCTTTTTTGGGTGACTCTGGAGCGACCCATGGCTGCATGTTCTGACCTCAGTTTCCCCCCTTTTCAAGAAGAACCAGAGTAAGAGACGCCCAGCAACACTTTCTTCTCTTGCTGGTTAAACTTCATTTACGTCTCCTGCTGCACATACAGGAATAAGATGGAAAGTCTACCAGCGATATTTACCATCCACACTTAAGGTGGGATGTGTCTCAACCACTCCTCCAGGGCCACTTCAGCCTCCCAGGGGGGGAGGATCCAACAGGCCAAAATTCAACAGGTGCAATCCCCCCAAGACGTGGAGAGGAAACTTCAACCCTTAACTTCCTCCTTGCTGCTCGGTTGTTAAAGATAAGAGGAGCCGCACCAGAAAAAATGAGGTAGCCCTATTAAGAAGACATGCCTTTAAGATGACAGGTACGTTGTATATTTCCGGTATGTTGTAGGGCTATCTTTTGGCTATGCTCCTGCAGAGTGCAGGGGGGTGGACTAGATGACCTGCAAGGTCCCTTCCAACTCTAACATTCTATGATTCTATGACATGCTAGTTCCAAATAAATCATTCTGGGGACTTGAAATGGACATCTGTGTGTGTGCATGGGGGGTGGGGTGGAAGGACCATCTTTAAAGGCGTTGACTGCATTTTTCACCAGTGTGTTTTTACAGCAGTGGCAAGAGACGTGTCATTTTTCAGACAGTAGCCAGTTTCTGTTTCATCGCCAGGCCTCGAGACCGAGCTGGTCCCAAATACCTTATTTCTTTGTGAATCTTGTGTTTTGCCCTGGATCTTCCAGTCTGCTGCTTTGTAACTAGTCCTTGGGTAAGCATAGAAGCGGCTTTTGTTGTGCATCTGGCTCGCCACACAACAACTGAGGTGATACAGTTCAGCCTCTCCGGGTTCATACCTGAAGATCACTGGAGAATATGAGCAGTCGGTGTGATACAGCGGCAAAAAAGGCTAATACGATCATGGGGGTGTATCAACAGAGGCATAACATCCAAACCACAAGATGTCACAGTCACCGCTGTATGCCTCATTGGTCAGGCCACATCTGGAGTCCTGTGTGCAGTTCTGGAGGCCTCACTTCAAAAAGGATGGAGACAGAATGGCAGAGGGGCAGCTGAGAGAGAGAAGGATGATCAGAGGCCCGGAGACCAAGCCCTCAAAGGAAAGGCTGGACGAACACTTCTCAGGGATGCTTTAGGCTGCATTGAGCAGGGGGTTGGACTAGATGGTCCATAGGGCCCCTTCCAACTCTGTGATTTTCTGAATCTAAAGAACATCTCATGTAAAGGAACAAAAGGAGAGGAACCAGCTTCCCCTGAGTAGCTGATAGCCTGTGGCCCTCTCATCCCTTCCCTGCCTGATCTGTAACCTTTCTTGGTCTGCAAATCTGGGCAAGGTATTGTCTGTTTTGTCCTGCGCAGCCACCTACCCCCTGCCAGGTGCTACCTGGATAATTCATATATTCTACTGCCATCTCTTCCCCCCCACCCCGTCCCTCCACCACCTTCCCTGGTTTACACATGCAAAAGTGATTCTCTCCTGCGACTCCAGCTGCCAGGGAGGAAGGGAAATTCTTGAGACGGCCGGGGACGACCCAACTTCCTGGCTAGTCTTGGCCTCGCCTTCCTAGTTTCCTAGTGGCAACTCAGCATCCCCCACCCAGCAACCCCCCCCCCCCGCTTTCCAAATGGTGCCGAGAAGCTGATGACCGGGGTGGGGCGGGGCGTGACAAAAATATATGAAGCGGTTACAAGAACAGAAGGCAGTGCTAGTCCATCAGCCGCGCAACGAAGTGAATCGATCTCACTTCATTCTACACTTTTCCTGAAGTGACCTGGCCAACAAACATACATCCCAGCCCAGCCTCCTTTAGGGTTGCCAGGCTCCAGGTGGGGCCTGGAGATCTCCCGCTTTCCCAACTGAGCTCCGGCTGACAGAGACCAGCTCCCCTGGAGAAGATGGCTGCTTGGAAGGGCGGACTCTACGGCACTGTACCAGGCTGAGGCCCCTCCCCAAACCCCGCCCTCTCCTGGACCCACCCCCAAAGTCTCCAGGTGTTTTCCAACCCAGACCTGGCAACCCTGGCCTCCCCCCCTACAACAGCCCCGTGAAGTAGGCCGAAAAGGTTCCTGGCCTCAAGCCGACTGGTAGAAGCCTGACATTAACATATTGGGTTGGATCCACTATAGATTCTTTTGCAATCAAGAAGGGATTTCCGACATTAACATATTGGGTTGGATCCACTATAGATTCTTTTGCAATCAAGAAGGGATTTCCGAGCGTGACTTTCTTGCCTCCTTCTTATCTCTGCAACCCCAAACGCTCCCCAGTGCTCCTCTTGGGGGGAAAAAGGATGGGGGTGAAGGTCCCAAGACTCCACAGCTGAGAGGGACCATTGGCTCCAAAGCATCCATTTTCTCCAGGGGAACTGATCTCTGTAGTCGCAAGATGAGTTGTAATTCCGGGGGATCCCCAGGCCCCACCTGGAGATTGGCTTCCTCACCTCCAAAGTAACTTGAGATGTATGGAACAGACATTGTAGTCTGCCTCCTTAGACTCAGTATCGCTTCTCGGTGTGACTTTAGTATTATTATTTAAAATCTTTATTTATTGCAAACAACACCCTTAACTCTCTTCCTCTCTCTCCCCCTCCCCATGGTTGTAAATAAATGGCATTTCAAATTCTGGGTCTGCTTCAGATGCTAAATCGGCAGTCTAGACAGACAGCAGCCCGCACTGACCTCAGGGCTTGCTAATTTTTTTTTGGTCTCCCCTCTCTCTTTTGCATACTTTTTGCAAGAAAACGGGGGAGAGCAGGTTGACCTTTGCACAGGAGTCATGGTGGTGGTGGGGGCATGCTATTCGTGTACCTGTGATGTGGAATAAAAATATGCTGAATAAACAACTTTAAACTTAAATGTGTTGCCTCCACGCTGCAGGTATTTCTAGAGTTCTCCCAGAATTTCCACTGATCTCCAGATTATATAGATCAGTTCCCCGGGAGAACATGGCAGTGTTGGAGGGTGGAGAGCCAGTTTGGTGGAGTGGTTAGGAGTGTGGACTCCAATCTTGGAGAACCGGGTTTGATTCCCCACTCCTCCACATGAAGGCAACTGGATGACCTTGGGCCAGCCACAAGTTCTCTCAGAGCTGTTCTCTCAAGGGCAGTTCTCAAGAAAGCTCTCTCAGCCCCGCCTACCTCACAGGGTGTCTGTTGTGGGGAGGGGAAGGGAGAGGAGATTGTAAGCTGCTCTGAGACTCCTTTGGGTAGTGAAGGGCGGGGTATAAATCCCTTCTTCCTCTTCCTCTTGGCATTATACCTTGCTGAGGTCTCTCCCGTCCCCAAACCCTGCCCTCTGCAGGCTCTGCCCCAAAGCTCCAGGAATTTCCCAACCTGGAGTTGGCAGCCCTAGATGCCATTTCCCATTAGCTGACGGGAAGGGTGTTTTGCACCCACTCCCCGGCCCCAAGCCGCTTTCTTGCTGAAGGGTCTACCAAAAACTGGAATTAGTCCTGAGTTCTGTACAGATTAACAACCACCCAAATCCTCAGTTTGATAGTTAAGAATTGAGGATTGGCCTCAAGCCAAGTTAAATCCAGTTTCTGTTCACACATAGTCACTTCAACTGGCCGGGGGAAAAAACGACTAGCAAATATCCTTATCTCACAAGTAACTCCCCCCCCCCTTTTTGTGTAAAGTATCCCTCCGTTTTCTATTTCTAAAGACAAACTTTTGGAACGTTTCCCAGCTATGCAAACCTCTCTGTGTCCGTGATTTGCTAGACAGTTTTGCTTGGATTTCTCTCGGGGGACCCCATTGGGTAACGTTTCAGAGCAGCTCTGCTAGGAAGTAAGGGATCAGGGCCAAGCAACTTCCTAATACACACACACACATATATATATTTAAAATCACACACCCAGTTCTCAGGACATCAGATGTCAGAGTTCAGCCCTAACAGCCGACAGGAGGCTTGCTAGAAACAAAGGCACGGAGATGGTGAGAACATAAAAACCCAGACAAGAACTTCTAATATAAATATCGCACAGCGGTCCTCTCCAGAAACTGCTTCCAACCCATTTCCCAACGTTTGGAAGAGAACTGCAGGTGGTTTTCAGGGGGGGGGGGGGGGGGGGGGGCCCTGTGTGTAATTGTCTCCCACTTGGTTATATCTGCTTCCCCAAACTCTCAAACATCTGAATTACAATTACACACATTTAATTTATGTCTCCTGAAGTCAGAGCAAAACGGCAGTCTGTGCAAAAGGAGCTTTGCTTCTGTGTGAGTTCATTCCCGACTGGAACGAGGTGAGTCCAGAGCGATGACTCATACAGAGATGCAACAGGCAGACTCTTCAGAGGCTGGACACGCAGTTGTGTACTGGGATTTTGTAAAGGCAGAGCTGTGGCAGGACTACATGCTCGTGGTGAGGGCTGATTTGACAGGAGCAAATGTCAGTGTTCCCTCTAAGCTGAGTTAATGTGAGCAAGATCACCATTTTTTAGCTTCCGGTTCACACATTTTTGTCTTAGCTCAGGAAGGATGGCTCCAGAGCAAACTAATTCATGCAGCAGCCAAATCGCTCGCTCACAGCTTTAAGGCTAGGAGCTCACAAAGTAGAATTTTTGCTCGCAAGACTCCACAGCTTAGAGGGACCATTGGACCCGATCTCACCTGGACCCTGTGGTGTGGCAGGACTACCAGCCAGGCAGAGGAGGCAAAGGGAACAATAAATCATGCAGAGATGCAACGGGCGGCATCCTCTGCAGCTCCCAGGAGGGTCTAATAATTTCAGTTATTCTTCACGGTGCAGATAGACTGGGAATGACCACAGTAATGGTGTAAGATCTACACATAGTAAGTCCAAGGCTCTGGCTGCCAGACTTGCATTTTTGCCCAGTGGGATACCACAAGTTCATTGTCTTAACATCTAAGTTCTCTCCACGGGACAAAACAGGAAGGAATATTTTCTTTTCTGTCAGATTTAAAAACACACCCATGCACACAGACAGAGACACAAGAGTTGGATCCTGGCCGCTTTTCCCAGTCTCACCCAACGTTCCGCTGTGCTGCAGCTCCCGTCCCCCGGGGTTTTGTCCGCGAAAGCCTCCGATCCCCAGCATAGCCTTTTTCACCAGCGGAAGCGCTGGCTGAATCCAACCCAACGTTTCTGGCAATGGCATCCGGAGTCTGAACACTGAGCATCTGCTTCGGCATAGTCTGGCACGGATTCCCTGCAATACAATTTCACAAGCTTCCGTCTCCTCTGTACGTATCTAAGAGGTTTGGAGAAATGATATCCGAATAAAGTCATGGTCTCTCTGAGAGCCAGTTTGGTGCGGTGGTTAGGAGCGAGGATTTTCTAATTTGGGAGAACCGGGTTTGATTCCCCACTCTTCCACATGCAGCTGCTGGTGTGGCCTTGGGCAAGCCACAGTTCTCTCAGAGCTGTTCTCTCAAGGGCAGTTCTCTCAGAGCTCTCTCAGCCCCACCCACCCACCTCACAGGGTGTCCGTTGTAGGGAAGGGAAGGGAAAGAAGATTGATAACCACTCTGAGACTCCTTCAGGTAGTGAAGAGCGGGATATAAATCCAGTCTCCTCCTCCTTACACATCCTTCATGGCTTTCATAAGTTACAGGCTAGCAGTTTTTTGTACTATCCAGTTCTTCAGCTGAGAGACTTGGGGGGGGGGTGCTTGTGAAGAAAGAGAAGGAGAAGGAGGAGGAGGAGGAGGAGGAGGAGGAGGAGGAGGAGGAGGAGGAGGAAGAGATTGGATTTATACCCTGCCCTTCACTACTGGAAGGAGTCTCAGAGCGGTTTACAATCTCCTTTCCTTTCCCCTCCTGAGTGGTAGGTGGGGCTGAGAGAGCCCTCTCGAGAACTGCCCTTGAGAGAACAGCTTCGAAAGAACTTGTGACTGACCCAAGGTCACACCAGCAGCTGCATGTGGCGAAGTGGGGAATCAAACCCGGTTCTCCCAGTTGAGAGTCTGCGCACTTAACCACTGCACGAAACCGGCCCTCAGATGGATTGACTCAATAATAGAAGCTGCGGCCCTCAGTTTGCACGGTCTGAGCACAGCTGTTAACAAATACGATGTTTCGGAGGATGTTCGTTCACAGGGTCGCCATAAGTGGGATGTGACTTTGTAGTACAACACACACACACACGTTTTAAGTGCCAGACCCCCCCTGTCTAGTAAACAGCCAGCCAGCCGTTCGTCTCAAGACTTCAAAAACGAAACATCCTTAACCATTAGCAGAAGCCCAGCAAAAGAGGCTTCCCCCCCCCTCAACAAGTTGTGTGCCTACCGTGTATGGCCTCACAACTGAAAATCCATTCATCCCAAGCCGATTCCATCGCGGACCCATTTTCTACTGCAACTAAGGCCACGGTTATACGGACCTCTTACTGCGCTAGTTTTCCCGCAGTTCTTCTATCCGCGACAGTTTATATCGCTTGGAGGTGGTCAGACGGTCCCTCTGTCTTCCGCTTCACTCGCGCGAAGTACTGATCACACAGCGCGCCATGGGTTTTTTTTAAAAAACACAAACCTGCGCATGCGCTTGTCTTCCCATGCGCATGGGCGAATTACGGCTTAAAAGAAAACGGGGTTGAACATGCGCTTGGGCGTACATACAAACTAAAAAGACCAAAATAAAAGCTAGTGCCTGTTTGCACATGCACATAACTTAAACCGGAAGCACAAAAAAAAGGGGGGGGGAGCGCGGTCACGGCGGATTGCTGTCCAGATACCAAAACCGCGGATACAAAGCGCGAGATATCGGAAAAACACCTGTTCCAACGGGTGTCAGAAAACGCGAATAAAAAGAGCGGAAACCGCGGGACTCAGCCCGCTTCGGTGCAGGAGGCGGGTTTGCCAATATGAACAGGAAACTTTAGTGCGCGAGGGATCAGCAGCGAAGCCCGCACTAAATGTCCATGTGACCTGACCCTAATACAAACTGGCGGCCATCTTTCCTTTCGTCCTGCAATGGATTGGAAGCCCACAAGGCCTTTGGGCGAGTAGGGCTTCGCTTCCTTGTACCCCAAATGGTGGCTAGGCAGGTTGGATCCAGTAGCATTTGTAGGGTCAGAGCCCTTTGGAAGCGAAAGGCCAACAGGGACCCCACGGGCCTCTGTTGACAAGTTTCCAGGCGTTGTTTCTGGCACGTCATGCGGAACCACCGCTAGACCCCAGATTCTACAAGCCAGGAGCACCTGAAGCGACTTCCGCAAGGCTTCTGTGACCTGGGCCAAATCTTAATTCGTACAGTTTATAACGTGGGAGGTCGTGCTTTGTCTAAAGGACAGGAAAGCACCAAAAAGCCTCAGCGTGCCTCTGCATGTTTAGGGGACTTTGCAAAACAGAACAGCTCGGCTCACCACTTGCCATATCTTGATAAGGGGAAAGCTCGCACGGGGAAAGGGCAGGCGGAGGAAAACCAGGAACGGGCTGCGCCAGGGCCCAGCGAATTCCAAGCAGGAGGGGAGTTTTACTAAACAGTAAGCAAGCTGTAAAACACACAAGTCAGACAAAACATCTGGCAGCCGGTTCAAATAGTTTTCTGTCTGAAGGGCAGACGAGACTGCGAGCGACTCGTAAATCAAAATGGGAGCCTGGACAGATCCGGAACTCAACTGTGCTCGGCCGCAAGCTGTTTTTCCTTTCTGGCTCCCTTCTTACGGTTTCCATGGTACCGATTAAAACATCAAGATTCCTTTATAAGCCCCCCTTCCCCCTCTGGTTTATTTTTAGAACTGCAGTTACTGGCCCTAAAAAAAGAACCCACCACTTGTGTTTTGGCGCTAGATGCTCATCCAGGCACGTCTCCTGGTTGAGGAAAGGTCAGGCCTGATACTCATGCAGAGAAGCAACGAGAAAACTCCTGTCTTTTCTCATCGATGATCCTGCATACCATTGAGTCCTATCATCGGCCTTCTAGATGAGTATTGTCCACTCTGACAGGAAGCTTCTCTGCAGGGGCTTTGAGAACGGTCTTTCCAAACACTTGAGATCTTTTAACTGGTATTGAATCTGACATCTTCTGCATGCAAAATCAGACACTGATCCATTTGTGGATCTCGGTCATCGCTATGTGGTCCACGCAGCTGCATGATTCAATCACATCTGATGCAGACAAACTGCGGAACTTAGCTGCAGAAAGCCGATCAGGAGGCAAAGCAGGAATCTGTGCAGAGATGCAACAGGCAGCCTCCGCAATGAGTGCAGAGACCTTTAATTATTCCATTAAGTTCTCTCAGCGCACCAGCGTCTTCTGATACAGTCTGGAAATTACTGCCACTTATCTTTAAAGATCCAATTTCAAACCTAAGAGCATACAGGAGTCTGCTCTTCTGAGTCACCCACAAAATGGTTCAGCCGGAGATCCACAGATAGAAGAATCTGCTTACTGCGCGCAAATGAAATTCATTTAAGGAATACATAACTAAAAGGTTGCAGCGGTGGCACCAAGTGTGCAGGTTTTTCGTTTTTTAAAAAAACCTAAAATTCAGAGAGAACAGGTACCTTGCTGCTAAAAGGAACCTCCATCTCAGGAGTAGTATACTGTTGTGAGAAAAAAAAATAAGATGGTTCAGAAAATTTGAAACCCATTTATACAATTAATTTCATAAATAAATCATAGTCTTTGTCTCTCCTCTTTCTCTGTAACTTTCCAAACAGCTAGCAGCACGACTCCCAACATGACTTTGCTAGGCCTTTGTCTCAAAAGATATATTTCCTCCACCTTAACTAACATCTGCATTACATTGTTCATGAACCTAAAGAATTTGGAAAACATTTAGACCTAAGGAATTTGGAAACATTTAAGAATAAAAGATTGGTATGCACCTGACATTAAGAAGGAAGCCAGGATATTTGCAAATACTGAGGCTTGCCTACATACAGAAACTCACTACACATCTCCAGTTTCCAGACAGTGCCTGAATGTCTGCTCGGGGTCAAGGAAACAAAGAACATCCTGAAATTGTAACAATTCAGAGAGAACAGGTACCTTGCTGCTAAAAGGAACCTCCATCTCAGGAGTAGTATACCTCTCAACACGAGATTCTGCGTGCAGTCAACAAAGGGGAAGGCCATTGTCTTCATGTTCTGCTCACGAACATCTGGAGGTACACACATGAAGCTGCTGTATACTGAACCAGGCGGTCCAGCAAGGTCAGTCCAGTCAGACTGGCAGCAGCTCTCCGTGGCCTCAGGCAGAGGTCTGTCCCTATCACCTACTGCCAGATCTTTTAACTGGATTTGCCAGGGATCAAACTGGGTTTGGTGTAGTGGTTAAGTGCGCGGACTCTAGCCGCCCTGAGCCTGCCTTGGTGGGGAAGGTGGGTTATAAATCAAATAAATAAATAATCTGGGAGAACTGGGTTTGATTCCCCACTCCTCCTCCACGTGCAGCTGCTGGAGTGACCTTGGGACAGCCACAAGTTCCTTCAGAGCTGTTCTCTCAAGAGCAGTCCTCGAAAGAGCCCTCTCAGCCCCACTTACCTCACAGGGTGTCTGTCGTGGGGAGAGGAAGCTGCTCTGAGACTCCGAGTGAAGGGCGGGGTATAAATCCAGTCTCCTCCTCCTCCTCTTCTTATCCACACCTGTTGGTTTCTGCTCCAAACCACTAATACAGCTACCCCTCTGGAATAATTCTCCATTCGAGGGGTTGGCAAATCCTTTCCTCTGATCTACCCTTTGCCCCTTAAACCCTCTTGTCATGATCCGGCCTGTGCCACCAGAGGCCTAGTAGGACCAAGGAGCCTGGCTAGCAGTAGGGGAGGCTGGGCCTACAAACCCCAGAAGGCCTTGGGAAGTTTTGGTGCCGATTTCGGACAATAGGGAAAAAGAGGGCTGGAGAATAAAAGAACTGGTGCAAGAGAAGAAGCTGTTCTTCTTCCCAGGGAAGAAGTGGCTTACACCACTGCCCATGAGAATTGTTACATATGTACTAGGCAATCTGCACAGGTGACATAAGACTGGGGCCATCCTGAAGAAGGCCATTCCCTGTGCTTGGAAGCCGTATCCTCCTCGGTAGCCCTGATTGGGCAGAAAGACAGAGTAGCAGTTTTGTAAATTAACATAATTGCTTACGTCTCCCTTAAAAAGCTGGGTCACATCAGTACGTCCAGCTATATCAAAATATAAATTCCCTCATACAGGAACACCAAAGGTCGACATGGGTGTGATGCCAATACATGCACATCCAAGGACTCTGGGTTTTTCGAACCATGGGCCTCGAAGAACCCCATTTTAAAGCTGCTTTTAATGCTAGTAGAGAAATCCTTTGCATGTCCAGATCAACAAACAACTCCAAGGCAACAAGTCCACAGCGGTGCCAACACAAGCAAGACTAATCAGAAGTGGAAAACTGGCTTGCGTGAGCTATTATTAGCATCCAGATCTTTTTCGGAAAAGGTTTCAAAATTATCAGCAATACAGCCTGAAACTGAAGTGAATTCTTAGCCTAGTAATTGGATTTTTACACTTCTCTGGTCAGATTCGTGACGAAGTTCTCGACCTCCAGTTTCACAAAGGAGAAGAGGCGATTTAAGTCCAAAGCACGGCAGCTTTGGAGGCTATGAACCTGAAGACACCTTCAGTGTATACAATGCAGAGTTGAACTAGCTCAGTACTTCCCTCTCCCCAGGAAACTGGAAATTAAAAAAAAGAACTTGTGGCACGTTTATTGGAGCAGAAATTTGCCTTAAGTGCACTTAAACATCGGGTCAAATGCAATGAAGTGCATTAGTCAGCAAGATTTCGAAACACAGAGGAAAGGAGGGGGGGAACAGTGAATGGGTGAAGAGGCCTAGTTTGACACATCTCTATACAGAACCAAGAAGTAGATGAGAGAGTAAAGTGCTCAGATACAAGGAATCCTGACCAGGGGGTCTCTATCTGCAATTCCCAGAATCCTACAGGGGAAACCATCAGAGAGTCATAAAATTAAAGGGCTGTATAAGGTTCACCAGTTATCAAACCCGTAACAATTGGATTGGGTTGAACATTTTAGAAACTGTTACACAGTCATTTGCAACACACACACAAAAGTTTATACCTACCCTAGTTACTTGTTTTTATTTAGCCATTTATATCCAGCTTTTCACTCCAAAGGGGAACCAAAGCAGCATGGCAAGAATGACATTCCATATCGCAAAGGTACCCAGTTCTCTGCTAGGAGGAAATCAGAAGAAGAGATTGGATTTATATATTATAATAATAATATACTTTATTGTCATTGTACATAGTACAACGAAATTAAAGATGCAATATCCTGCCCTTCGCTACCTGGAGTCTTAGAGCGGCTTACGATCTTCTTTCCCTTCCCCACAACAGGCGTATGAGACTGAAAGAGCTCTCTCAAGAACTGCCCTTGAGAGAACAGCTCCGAGAGAACTTGTGACTGACCCAAGGTCACACCAGCAGCTGCACATGGAGGAGTGGGGAATCAAACCCGGCTCTCCCAGATTAGAGTCCATGCTCTTAACCACCACACCAAACAGGGCTACTTTAAGCACCCAGGAGATTTTAATTCTGCCATCTGTACAAATTTACACTGATGCGAATACTAAAACTAGGTAATTCCTTCCGTCGGTGCTGGTTACGAGGCCAGAGGAATTGTTACAGAAAAGAAGGACCTTGCTTCCCTACTTGACACAAAAATGGGAAGGCATAGTGCCCATTGAGGGGATTTCTAGAGACAGCCTTGAGATGCGTCACAGATCGTACGATTGTCAGGGCTTGGCTGGGAAATTCCTTGAGATTTGGGGGTACATCTTGAGGAGGGTGAGATTTGGGGAGGAGAGACCTCAGCGGGCCCTCCGGAGCAGCCATTTTCTCCAGGGCAGCTGATCTCGGTAAGACTGGAGATCGGTTGTAACTCCGGGCAACCTACAGGCCAGTGTTCCCTCTAAGCTGAGTTAGTGTGAGCTAGCTCACAGTTTTTTAGTCTCCGGCTCACACATTTTTGTCTTAGCTCAGGAAGGATGGTTCCAGAGCAAACTAATTTATGCAGTAGCCAAATTGCTTGCTCACAACTTTAATGCCAGTAGCTCACAATGTAGAATTTTTGCTCACAAGACTCCACAGCTTAGAGGAAGCGTTACTACAGGCCCCACCTGGAGTCTTAAGGACTGGATCTACTTGCTGTTTATAACATGCTGTTTATTGTTTAATATTGTTTATCTTAAGTCTTAAGAAGTGTATGTACTTGCTTGATGGACATCTGAAGATTATGCTTGGCAGTCCATTGAAATTGGGGATTGAGAATCTGCGAAGTCTTTCTTTTGGGTTGGGAGTGTCAAATAGTAAATGTTAGATATTGCTTTAAATCTCCAGCCTATTCACTGCAGCTCATGTATTTCACATATTGAAGATTGATGCATATTTGAGAAATATTTGGAGCCTTATGTGATGTTAAGTCACATATGATTCATATCTGTCCATCCATTTCCTTAAATTACTGTTAGTTATTTTCTCCAGGGGAGCTGATCGGTTGTAACTCCGGGCAACCCACAGGCCCCACCTGGAGCCCGGCTGCGTCCCCATCACATCCTGATCAAGCCAGGCAGAAAACAGGCTCCCAAGGAGATATACCAGGACCCTGAATCAAAGAGACGGGCCTTGTTAGGAGACCCACCCCTCAAGCCAGCAGAACCATTTCCAGCAGCATCCCAGGCTGGCTTAAGCCCCCAAGAACCCAGCAGGCCCGTCGGGCTCAGCAGACAGGCCGCAGCCTCCTGCTCAAGTTGCACGCTCAGGATGTACTATTTGAGAAACCTGATTTTAAAACTTACATTCATACTTCATCTATATATTTTAATTTTCTCCTAAATGTATTGCCAATCTTTGTACTGTTTTTTTAATCTTTTATACTGTGATGGCCATTGGCTACATGCAATAAACTTTGAACCAAGTTGCACGGAGTCTGGTCCCCCCCCCCCTCTCCCGGCTCATGCTCGGCCTGCCTCGGTTGCCACAGCAATGTACATAAACACCACCAGCGGCAAGGAGGTCATTGATTACAGCTGCTCGCAGCAGCTGGCCCGAGCGCCTGTTTGGGTGTCTGGAAGCGAATGCGGACAAAATATGCTCTCCCCCCACCCCAACTTCTCCCGAGGCAGTTTACGGCCCAGCCGAAGCCGCATTCCAGCCGAAAGCGTGAAGGAGAACGGAATGGGGGGGGGGAGCGGAGTTTGCCCACATATGGTCCTGGATAAAGGCGCCCCCCCCAGCCACCCTCAATCCCGCTACCTGCTCCAACAGGAACCTAGGCTGATTGATTCCACCTGTGGCATTCTCACCGGCTGCCTGGCCCGGCTTAGTCCGCATGCAGAGGCAGAAGCAGGAAGGCGGTTGAAGTCTTGACACAAGGTCACGGGGTTGCCGGTTCTGGCTCGGGAAGATTCCTGGAGATTTTGGGGGTGGACGCTGGAGAGGGCAAGGCTTTGGGGAGGGGAGGGACCGGACTTCGGAGGGGTACAATGCCATAGAGTCCACCCTCCACGGCAGCCATTTCCTCCAAGGGGACTGATCTTGGTCATCTGGAGTGCAACTGTAATTCTGGGAGGTCTCCAGGCCCCACCTGGAGATTGGCAACCCTATAACACGGACATAAAGGGAGTGGTGGCACAGGCAGTAAGAACGCCTGCAAGTAACATCCCGGCCCTAGTCCCAGCTCCCGCCCACCCAGCGGCTCGAAAGCATTAAAAAATGGCAAGTAGATAAATTGGGTACCTGCCCTAGGCGGCAGGGGGCACCCTCCTCCTTGCGAGGCGAAGGCAACAGCGGCAGCGTTGGCGGCAGAGTGGCGATGGCGGCGGGGCAGTTCCTGGTGACCCAGCAGAGCAACGTCGGAGGCAGAGCCCGGAAAAAGGCGGAGGCTGGAGAGCGTGGTGACGTGCTGCGCAAGCACGGTGGAGCCATCTAGGACAGTAGCTGGAGCTACAGCCAACACGGAGCCACACACAAAACTAGTCCTACCGGAGGAAGCCACTCGAAAGGAAAGACCGGCTCCAGGAGGGCACCAGGACGCCGATATCCGACGCTGCGGAAAGGAAGCTGGAGAACTAGCCTGGGTGCTGGTAGGCAGACACTACCCCAGAAACAATGTGGCCCTAGCTAGGTGAATGTGATTAGAATTACTATGTAAAACACCCAGAGACCCTTCGGGGTCAGGGCGGTATATAAGCGGAAGGAAGGAAGGAAGGAAGGAAGGAAGGAAGACCTGCTGAATCCGATCAGGGATCTAAGAAGCCCATTTCACACAGGAGCCAACCAGTTGCCCCGGGAGACCAGACCAACTGAGGATAGAGGCCTAGCCACTTCCCTGATGTTACCTGCTAGCACTAATAGTCAAAGGTTTGATGGGGTAACCTTTAGTCACCATGGCAAGTAGCCATCGATGGACCTCTCTTGTTTGAGTCACCGCTTCCTTTTAAAAACCATCTACATTCCTGTCCCTCACTACCTCCCCTGGCAGCAAATCCCATCACTTACTCACTGAGTAAAGTAGTATTTCCTTTTGTCGGTCTCACACCTATCGCTTGTCAGCTTCATTGGGTGCCCCTGCCTGAATCCTGTAACGAAAGAGAACGTCTCCTCTATCCACTTTCTCCGCCCAACACATAATTTTAATGAAGTAGAAGAGATTGGATTTGTACCCCGCCCTTCACTCGGGAGTCTCAGAGAGGCTTACGATCTCCTTCCCTTCCTCTCCCCACAACAGACACCCGGTGAGGTAGGTGGGGCTGAGAGAGCTCTTTCGAGGACTGCTCCTGAGAGAACAGCTCTGAAAGAACATGTGACTGACCCAGGGTTACCCCGCTGGCTCCATACGGAGAAGTGCGGACTCAAACCCAGCTCTCCCAGATTAGAGTCCACGCTCTTAACCACTACACCAAACTGGCCACTACACCAAATTGGCTGTAGCAACCACTGGCCCTCAAACCTCGCCCTGAGCTTCCTCGGCAGAAACAGAGGGTTTTGGGGGGGATATTTTTGCATTTTGTGCATGTGTGCGCGCGCATGTGAGTGTGCCTGTGCCTGGAAGTCATAGCGACCTCTGGCAACTCCTACTGGGGCACGGAGGACATTCAGAGAAGTGGCTTAATCGCCTGCCTCTGGCCTCCCGGCCCTGGTATTCACTGGAGGTCTCTCATCCAAACACTTGCCAGGGTCGGTCCTGCTTAGCTTCCGAGATCTGATGAGATCGGGCCTGCCTGGCCTATCCAGGTCAGGACTAGAGGATGAAAGTTTGTCTTTTGTTCCCTTTACTCAAGCACCATCTGCCTGCCATATTGATACAAACTGTAAGGTAAAGGTAAAGGTTCCCTTGCTCGAAACACCAAGGCGCATGGAACGCTGTTTATCTACTTGCAATTTCTTGCTTTCGAACTGCTAGGTTGGCAGGAGCTGGAACTAGAGAAGGAGCTCACTCCGTCATGCGGCACACTCGGGTCTCGAACTGCTGAACTACCAACCTTCCACAGCCTGCAATTCAGCGTCTTAACCCCTTGAGCCACCGCAGCTCCTGATACAAACTGTACTAGCACTTTATATTATATTATGTTATGTTTTATGATTGTATTGTTATGATTTTACTCAATTTTGTTTTAGCTGTTTTATATACTTCACGTGAGCCGCCATGAGCCTGCCTTAGCCGGGAGGGCGAGATATAAAATTAAATATATATATATATTTAAAAATCTTCCTCTGGCATTGAGATGGCTTAAAAAAAAAAGAAGCAGCACATTTCTAGCCCTCCGCATGCAAAGAGCCAAGGTTGGGAAAAGGCAACCTTTCCAACGCACTCCGTTACTGCAATAACTCAGAACAACCACGACAGGTTCTCAATATTTAATAAACTTTATTTTTTTTTTCAGTTTGGTTACTGATTATCTATAGTCAATAGGGTGGAAAAAAGATCAAGACATTTAAAAACTGTACAAGCCAAACACACCACGGGTTTAAACAGGAGACAAGAGGTGAAAAAGAAAGCAGGTGGTTCCAGAGACACCAGACAATGTGGCCAATTCCAGGTGACAGCGGAAGACGCATGCAGGACCGGTCGATTAAAATTCTTGGCTCTGTACACATTTAAAACGTGCGGTTCTAAGTGTCCCCACCCTGTAACAGGTTTTTCTTCCTTTAAAAAAACAGACTCCGGTCAAAGTCCCCTCCCAGATCTGAACTCGGCACCCACTGTGCGCTTTTGAAAAATAGGCAACTTTACTTTAAAACAAACAAACAAATAATGAACCCCCTACAGCAGCTTTTCTTAAAAACAAACAAACAAAAAAGAAACCCCAAACAGTCCTTTTTACAAACCGAGGCAAAAATATATATTAAACATTTTCTAACAAACAAGTCCATTTGTACCTGCACAGAATAAAAAGAGAAGACATCCTCCCCCTCCACCCTAACACAAATCTGGTGTGAAAGACACTCAATCAAGTGTGTGTGTTTTCCTTCCCCCGGAGAAGAAGAAAAAAAAACGTGTGCAAAGATTTACCCCTCTAAGGCAGCTTAGAAGTTTGCTGAATCGGGACAGCCCCGACAATGGCTTGAGAAAGACCACTTGCTCTTCTAGACCAACCGGTGCGCGCCAGGATCACTCACAGCCCCTACTCTGCACCAAGCAGTGTTCCTACAGGTATCTCCCCGCCCACCTTGCTAGGCTATCCAGGTCAAGAAACTAGAACAGCTGTTATTTCAGCCACCGACTGAGAATCCCGTCCTTCCCTGCCGACCTGCATTTCAGACCCATTTGCAGCATGACTAAACATAAAGGGTGGGGGTGGGGGGGAAGCCCTTTCTTGGAGGGTCACAGCTTGCAGCAGCAGCTCAAGACGTCTCTTGAGAGCCAGCTGGAAATCTGTCCTGCTATCTGACAAGTCGTGATAACCACCAGGACGCGGGACCGATCTGCAGGCGACCTGGTCTTCTGCCCTCTGAGATGGAAACAGAAGAGAACTACAGGGGATCAGTTTCTCCTCTCCCTCTGAACCCAATTTGAAATCCAAGGAAGAGCTGAAGTCCTGTTTTGCCACAAACTGCAGAGGAGATGGAAAGATTGAAATGCAGAACGGCGACTCAAAGAATGCATCTGGGACGTTACAGAACTCACAGAGAAAGGAAGCACGTGGGTTTCAAAACCAATGTGTCGCCCGGTTACAGCTGACAAGGGGTAAGGGGCAGGGGGAAACCCAGTGCCAGCCTTAGAGATGGTATGGCTCACGCCAATGAACTGAAGCCAGTCTAGAAGAGCAAATCCCAACCCAGGGCCCCATCAGCAAGGTGGATCTGGGCACTGTCCAAAGATGTTCTCACGCCAACCCTCAGAATTACAGGTTCAAGTGAATATCCAGACAGAACAGTCAAAATGGCAGCATTTAGGTTTTGGGCCTTCAGTCGGTACCAAACTGGTATGGCGACAACAAGCCCCAATGGGAAGAGGGCCCGGCACAGGGAAAGGACCACACTTGCAACGGGGAGGACCCCTTTCCACAGTCCCTTTGTCTGAACAAATACGTATCCACATGGAGGATTTCCTCTGTCATAGTTTTGACCCCTGGAGGCAAAACTTCGTAGCTTTGCCCACTGGAGGCAAAACTTCGTAGTTTTGCCCACTGGAGGTAAAACTGGCTGTTTCAGCAATCCTTCCGGTTGTGATACGCCAACTTCCACTGCAGCCGAGGCTTAGCACCTGGAATCTTAGCGGCCGTCTTCCCCCAAATCCTGTCCCCTCTCCAGCCAGTGTTGAGAGAGGGGAACCGAACAAGAGTGCCACTCAGACGGCGGCCGAGAATGGGCGAGAGATGGCATCGCGAGGTTCTGCTGGTTTGTCAGTTGTTGGAATGCGGGTGGGCTGCGGTCTTCTCCCCTGCCCCGGTCGAGACTTGCATAAGGAGCTCTCTCAAAACAGCTGATTTAGTTTCGCATAGTGAGGGGGAACAGGCTTCGAGCCAGCCGTCTGCCAAAGGCGCGCACCAGGAGATGGAAGTGCGGGGAGGTGGGCCCGCTTGTCCAGAGAGGACCCGGCCGATCGACTCAACTGGATCTCTCGGGCAAGCAAGTCCTCTCTCGGTGGGGTCATTGGTAGAGAAGGTAACTCTTCAGGGATTCGGGAAGGGGCAGCTCGTGTATCTCGTTCAACCGATCCTTGCCCAGCGCGAAGCGCACGGAACGCCGGCAGAGGTCCATCAGAGGCAACGGCTCAGCTGCAGGGGGAAGGAGAGAAAAGAAACCGTTAGTCGCGAAACTCGTTGGAATGCCTGAACAAGAGACGGTTGCAATCACGAATGTACTGGATACCTTTGGGCAGGTCGCTAAGCCTCAATTCATTCAGCTGTAAAATGAATCCAGGAATACTGCACTCAACAGCCGTGTCGCAGAATTGAGCTTGAACAGAGGCCTAGCGCCACTTGAATTATTACAAACACACCCAGGCATTGGAGGATACGTTGGCTCTGGGGCTCTTCTCACAGCTTCCAAGTGTGGAAACACCCTGGATAGCCCAAGCTGGCCCAATCTCATCAGATCTTGGAAGCTAAGCAGGGTCAGCCCTGGCTAGCATTCAGAAAAGAGACCACCAAAGAAATACCAGGGTTGTGACGTGGGGGCAAGGAATGGCAAGCCACCTCTAAACGTCTCTTGCCTTGAAAACTCTACAGAGATGGTGCCCCTTCTTGGGCTTGGTTGTCATGGAGACATTGGGGGGTTGCGAACCAGAATGTATACTCTCGTCTCTAGCCACTATGCTGTTATCTGTCTGATGTAGCCATGTAATGTTGAGACCTTTACTGTCTTTGGCATTCTCTTTCCCCTGGGAATTTTATGCCGTTAAGTTTGGCGGGCTTTCAGCTTAGGTGCGAATTGGTCAAAAGCCACTAATGTCTCATTTGATTGCAGTAGAATTGTTTGCCTCACCCACTTGACCTCAGTTCTAACAAAGAACGTTATGAGTCTGGATCCTATCAATGTCTCAATAAACTTTAATTCTTCTGAATGACCGTTATTGGGAACTGATTTCTCCAGGGGCTCTGACAGTCCCCCGCCATAAGTCACCTGACGACCAAACTTTTTTAGATATTTAGATATTAGATACATCTAGTTAGATATTTATACCCAGATTTATTCCAAAAGCAGTTTATAACAATGTTCTCTCCCCACCTCCAGTTTGCCTTCACAACTACCACTCTGGGAGATAGATAGGTTAGGCCAGGGGTGTCGAACTCATTTGTTATGAGGGCCGGATATGACATAAATGAGACCTTGTTGGGCCGGGCCATGTGTGTCATAAAACGTAATGCAAGGTAACAAAGATATAAACTTTATAAAGGACACAAAGGGGTTTTTTTTTAACTTAAAATAAAAACATGCTTAAAACATCAGCACTCTTGCAATATGTTGTTTATTTAACAGTGTCTGATAACTGACACCTCTTGCTCTGAATTACTGCATCAAAATGTCTGTGCTGTTGCAATCTTGAGTCTGCTGTTCAGGTGTGTATCTGTCAGCTGCAAAACTACGATGACGCAGCAGCAGAAGAACTGGAAGAAGAAGCAGAAGACAGCCAGTTCCACTGCGGGCCTGATAGAAGCCCTCCGGGGGCCTGACACCCCTGGGTTAGGCTGTGTGACTGGCTCAAGTTCACCCACTGAGTTTCCACGGCAAAACAGGAATTTGAACTCGGGTTTTCCAGACCCAAGTCCAACCATCGAACCACTACAACCGTACAAAACAGTGCAGCGTACCAGCATTAGGTTAGGCGGCCACAGAGAAGCAATTAAACACAAGCACGGAGTAGAAAGCCTCATGTATTACCCAACCCCGCCAACAGAGTCACAAGCCATATCCCAATGAACACGACCTTAATTCAAGCCGTTCTGCTTCAGGCAACAGTCCAGGGCACACTGGTCTAGACACCAGCTCCCCCGGTCTAGCATCTTCGATCTCTGGTTCTGAAAATCAAACGCCTAAAAGGTGACTTCTGGTCCACTTGATACATCAAACCCAGATGCAAAATTTCAAGCTGGCCCAGAGCTCTTTGCCAGGGTCTCCCTTGCTTCCCTCCCCCCCCCAGGAAAACCAGACACACTCTCTGGTTTCACAGAAGGGCTCCAAAACACTCCCTTGGAGTGCAGAAGGCCCCGAGTTCCATTCCTGACATCACTCGACAAACGATCTTGAGTAACAGGTGCTAGCTCATTGTAACGTTCTCCCTTCTGCTGTATCGTATGGGAGATTCAAGAAAATCCCATACTCGTCTAAGGTTTTGTGCCTGTGGCTCGGGAGAGATTGAAAGTACCGAACCTGTTCTCCTGTATTGTTCTTTTTACTGTGAGATCCGTGCCGTTTTTCCTACAACCTCTTTATCAGAGTCAAGTAGGCCAATCTGAGGACTATAAGACCGTTTCATTATTATCTTCCCATAATCCTGAGATCATACAATCTGTAGCTGAATTTCTCTGTTGTGCTATTAAGAGGAGAAGACTGTTCCAGTTGCAAGGGTAAAGGACGTATCCTTGTCTCCCTGCTGTATGTTCTGTCGATATGCCAATAAAGGTTCTGACTGGTTGAGTAACAGGTGCTGGAGAAGACCCCCTTCCTTTCTGCCTCCCGGAGGGGGTAGGCCTGAATTCAGTTGCCTCATTCTGTGCAAGGAATACATGAGAAGAATACATGAAGTTGCCTTATACCAGACCCAAGGCTGGCTCGAGGTGTTTCTGCACCCAAGGCGAGGCTGCCTTGTGGCACAGATGCCAACCTCCTGGTGGGGCCTGGAGACCTGGAGACCTCTGGAGCCAGCCACCCTTTTACTGCTGCCACCACCGCCTCTTCCCCCCCGCCGCCACCAAAGGGGGGGAGGGAGGAGGCACAGCTTGGCGCCCCATCCAGGGCCCGGCGCTCTAGGCGAATGCCTAGTTCGCCTAGTGGGTGAGCCGGCCCTGACCAGACCATCAAAGTCAGTCTTGTCTACTCAGACTGGCAGCCGCTCTCCAGGGTCTCAGGCTGAGGTCTTTCCCATCACCTCCTGCCTGGTCCTTTTAACTGGAGATGCCGGGGATCGAACCCGGGACCAGCTGCACGCCAAGCAGATGCTCTGCCACTGAGTCACAGCCCCTCCCTGACGACGCCATTCCAACCCCTCTGCTCTTTGCAGCGCATGGGAGATCTGGGACCAGCCCATGTATCGCTCTGCAGTAAGTTTCATAGCTTTGGAATTCAAACCCGTTTCTGTACGGCTCCCGCTTGCACTACACCCTGGTGCGGCAAACAGCTTTGGAACGGGAGTACACAAGCCAGGCCCAATCCGGAGCCAGCTGCAAGCGTTGGCTGTCGTCAAAAACGGGGCTGCGTGTCCCAGGGCAGAAACCGAAGGCCGCCGCATCCTGTTCTCAAAGGTTTCCTGAAAGAGCTTCTGCAGGCAGGACACCTGCGAGCCGGCCCTGAGCCGGCGGCGACGACGTCACGGAGAAGGGCCATAAAAACGCCTTTCTCCGGGCAAACTTCGCCCCGGTGATCTGTTTCCAGCTGCAGTTTCCTCCCCAGACAGATTTTCCACTGAGGTCGTTCAAGACATGAGCCTTGATCAGAAACTACCGCGGTTCCAGCTTGGAAAAGGCAAAAAAAAAGAAAAAGAAAAAGGTTGAAAGCTTTTGAAACATGAAGTCATTGGCGAAATCGGATCTCCCGTCCACGGGGGAGCCTGTGCCAGCACAACATCCAGTCCTGGCTTGTCAACGCCAACGGCTCCCGTAGAGCTAAACCGATTCAGCTGGGCTCACCGGGGCCGCGTTCACATAACACGGGCGAAGCCAGACCCCAGTTCCCTCCAAGCTTGGAAGGCAGGTGGCCCCCCAAACGAGGGGCTCGGTTGGCACCCAACAGGGACCTCAAAACCAGCGCTTGAAGCGGCTTTATGAACGGCTGTTGGGACCCAATGCTCCCTCTAAGCTGAGTTCATGTGAGCTAGCTCACGGTTTTTTAGCCTCCGGCTCACACGTTTTTGCCTTCGCTCAGGAAGGAGGGCTCCAGAGCAAACTGATGCAGCAGACCAATCGCTTGCTCACAACTTTAAGGCCAGTCGCTCACCATAGTATTTTTTTCTCTGTTTTTGGTTTGTAATGGCCTATGGCTAAATACAATAAAACCTCTTTCTCCTCCACCAAGTAGAATTCTTGCTCACAAGACTCCACAGCTTAGAGGGAGCACTGGTTGGGACCAATGCTCCCTCTAAGCTGCGGAGTCCTTTGAGCAAAAATTCTACTTGGTGAGCGACTGGCATTAAAGTTGTGAGCGAGCGATTTGGCTACTGCACAAATCAGTTTGCTCTGGAGCCCTCCTTCCTGAGCGAAGACAAGAATGTGTGAGCCGGAGGCCAAAAAATGGTGAGCTAGCTCACGCTAACTCAGCTTAGAGGGAACACTGGTTGGGACCCAAGGTGATCTTGCTGACTGGTGCCACCTTTTAAAGAGATGCCTGGCCACAGAGCTGGGAGGAGACCCCTCCTCCGGGAAAGGGGAGAGGAGAAAGCCAGGGTTTTAGACCCACACTGAGATTTGCTGCTTGCGTCTGGTCTTTCCGCGTCATGTTGCCACATCTGAGTGCAGCCATGGAGTTTGGATCCTGGAACTGCATTTTGCATGCCAGGACGGTGCTCCAAAACCCTGCCTGGAGGGCCATTCTTCCTCCAGGGCCCTCTCTACCATCCACAACGACATGGACACACGCAGGATTGAAGGAGCAGGGGGCCAGAAAGGAAAGCACTGGAACAATGCGGATAGGTGTTTACACGGCAAACACATCCTGTGAACAGAGTCAGTGACTTTCCCCTTTGCCATCCAGGTTTTGACTGACACTGACGGGCAGACAGATCCAGGCAGTCGGCCACGTTGGTCTGAAGCAGCAGAACCAATTTAGAGGCCAGGGGCACCTTGAAGACGGGCAGAGAAGTGGCGTGACAGCCTGCCTCTGCCTCCCGACTCTGGTATTCCTTGGAGGTCTCCCATCCGAACACTTGCCCGGGTCGGCCCCGCCTAGCTTCCGGGATCTGACGAGATCGGGCTTGCCTGGGCTATCCCGGTCACGGCGGTAGTATTTGGGTGGGAGAGTCCCAAGGAAGTCCAGTCTCTCTATGGAAGAGGCAGGCCGTGGCAAACCACCTCTGAATGACTCCTGCCCTGAAAACCCTATGGGGTCTCCATCAAGCTGTGGCGTCTGGTAAGCAAAAATTCTACCTTGTGAGCTACCGGCATTAACGTTGTGAGTCGTTAACATTTGGCTACTGCATTTGGCTACTGCATAAATCAGTTTGCTCTGGAGCCCTCCCTTCTTGGGCTAAGACAAAAATGTGTGAGCCGGAGGCTAAAAAACTGTGAGCTGGTTCACACTAACTCAGCTTAGAGGGAACGCTGGTCTCCATATTGGGGGTGTGTGCGTGTGGGGGGGGGGGGGGGGAGAACAGTCCAGGATGCAGCGACGGCTTTAAAAAGATGACCACGGACATTCCGAGAGAACAGCCATCACTGGTGGACCCAAGTGGAACCTCGACGTTCGGAGCTAATGTACTACTGAAAGTCCGCTGCCAGCTATTGCCTTTGTGGGCAAAGCAGAGGCTGGGGCCGAATCCAGCCCCACAGGCTCTTTTCACGGACCCCCTCTGCCAATCGGCCAAAGGGCTCGGGCTGCAAGAACCGAGCCAGCCGTACCCCCTTCCTGCTCCGGAAAACAAGGCTGCTTTCTCGCGCTTCTGCCAAAACCCATTTGTAATTTGCTGGAGACCAATAAAAGTCAATATGTTCACTTTAAGTGTTTACAGCTGAGACAAGCCGGGAACAGGAATGAGATCGGTGCCACACGCCGAGGCAGGGAGAGGAGAGAGAGCTGAAAAGCAGATGGGCCCCGCAAGCCCTGGGAGACCAGACGCTGATCGAGTCACGCTCCGGACTCTGCCCACAAACTCTCCTTTGTCGTTAACAGGGCGTTCCCGCTGCTGTGTGAAGATAAGCAGGCGAGGCCCAGGGACCTTGTAAGATGAACTGGGGGGAAATACAGTTGACTGAAAAGAAGCCCTCGATACTCACTGCTGTCCAGGCATGCTTCTTTAGCAAGACGCACTGGAATTCACATCTTATTTAGCCATCCAAATGAAAAAAGAATTTGCTTCAGAAGATCCTACTCTGTTTCTACATGACTTGACGCCCTGGCCAGACCCTCTTGCCGAGAAGTGGCCTGCCAACCTCGAGGGACCTGTTTTGTTCAACATCTCTATAAATGATCTGGATGAAGGAATAGAGGGAATGCTTATTAAATTTGCAGATGATACGAAATTGGGAGGGGTAGCAAATACAGTAGAAGACAGAGTCAGGATACAGGATGATCTTGACAGGCTGGAAAACAGGGCTAAAACAAGTAAATGAATTTCAGTGGGGATAAATGCAAAGTCCCTGCATTTAGGTAGGTAAAATCAAATGCATAATTATAGGATGGGGGAGACTTTTCTTAGCAGTAGTAGGTGCGAAAAGGATCTAAAGGTCTTAGTGGACCATACACTGAACATGAGTCGGCAGTGTGATGCGGCAGCGAAAAAGGCAAATGCCATTTTGGGCTGTATCAACAGAAGTATAGTGTCCAGATCACGCAAAGTGATGGTATTGTTTTATTTTGCGCTGGTTAGACCTCACACCTAGAGAATTGTGTTCAGTTTGGGGCACCACAATTTAAGGAGGATATAGACAAGCTGGAACGTTTCCGGAGGAAGGCAACGAAGATGGTGAGGGGTCAGGAGACCAAGTATGAGGAAAGGTTGAAGGAACTGGGTATGTTTAGCCTGGAGAGGAGACGACTGAGAGGGGATATGATAACCATCTTCAAGTACCTGAAGGGCTGTCATCTAGAGGAGGGTGCGGAGTTCTTTTCTATCGCCCCAGAAGGTCGTACCAGAACCAATGGGTTGAAATTAATTCAGAAGAGTTTTTGGCTAAACATGAGGAAGAACTTCCTGAGAGTGAGAGTGGTTCCTCAGTGGAACAGGCTTCCTTGGGAGGTGGTGGACTCTCCTTCTTTGGAGGTTTTCACACAGAGGCTAGATGGCCATCTGACAGCAATGTGGATTCTGTGAACTTAGGCGGATCACGAGGAGGGCGGGCGGGAAGGGTTGCCTCAGCGCTTAGTTCTCGTGGCCCTTTCTTGCACGCCCAGGGAAATGCCAATCACCACTTTGGGTTCCGGAAGCAATTTTCCTCCAGGCCCGTTTGGCCGGGGTTCCTGGAGGTTTTTTGTCATCTTCTGAGCATGGAACAGGAGTCACTGTGGGTGTAGGGCAGAGTTTCCTCTAAGCTGAGTTAGTGCGAGCTAGCTCACAGTTCTTTAGCCTCCGGCTCACACATTTTTGCCTTCGCTCAGGAAGAATGGCTCCGGAGCAAACTGATTCATGCAGTAGCCAAATCGCTCGCTCACAACTTTAATGCCAGCAGCTTACAAAGTAGAATTTTTGCTCACAAGACTCCACAGCTGAGAGGGAACATTCATGTGTGTGTGTGTGTGGGGGGGTATTTGTGAATTTCCTGCACTGTGCAGGGGGTTGGACTAGATGACCTTTGAGATCCCTTCCAACTCTATGATTCTACGTGGCACCTGGAAACCTTCCCACTATTATCTCCAGACACCCAAGATCCGTTCCACAGTCCCCCTGGAGAAAATGGCTGCTTTAGAGGGTGCTATAGCATTATAGCCTAGAGCTATAGCATTATAACCTGCCGAGGTCCCTCCCTAGTTCCATCCCTAAAACCTCTAGGTGTGGAAGACCAGTTCAGAGCAAGAAAACATTCAGAGATAGGAGAGTCCCCTCTGCAGATAATTAGGAAAAATCTGAATGATACTGCTGTACCCAAGAATATGAGACAGCTAAAAACCTGGCCCATTATAAGGAAGCAAAGACCGTACAGCAACTCGCACAGAGACCCGCAAGCAGCCTTTTCTGAGGCTGAGTACTCACAAGAACTTTAATCTCTCACATTCTTCTGCTGGCATGGATTTCAGGAATGTGAAGCCATTTGCGTGAAAAAGAACCGTGCCCCTAGATTTAAAGCTTTAAAAGGGAACGGTTAAAGCCCTTTGCTTAAGGTTTGGGAAATGCCGTTCTGCTAAACCGATCAACCACCTACACAATACCCGTTTTAAGTTTCTGTTGCAAAGAGACCCATTTGTGGGTGGGTTGGGGGTGTGTGCAGGTTTTGTGGGTGGATTTTGTAGGTTGTGTGTGTGTGGAGGGGAGTTTTGTGTGAGGGGTGTGTGTGTGCTTGCATGCCTGGAACTCATGGTGACTTCTGGTGACCCCTAGTGGGGTTTGGACATTTCAGAGAGGTGGCTTAATTGCCTGCCTCTGCCTCCCAATCCTGGTATTCCTTGGAGATCTCCCTTTCAATTACTTGCAGTGGCTGGCCCTGCTTAGCTTTCGAGATCTAACACAATTGGGTTTGCCTGGGCTATCCCAGTCAGGGCCAAAGCGACCAATGTTTTGATCTCCCTTTACTATAACAAACTAGGCACCCACAAGCCAGAAAACAGGGTACTTACGGTCAAGCCCATTCAAGTATCGCATCTTAATTTCACAGTGGCCCCACACGGCGCTTACAACCGGGTACAGCTTTTTCCCTTTGAGTCTCCGAAAAGCAACCCCCATGTACTGTCCGTCCACGATGAAGCTTAACGTCCCATCGTCCATGTCCAGCACCACCAAGAAAGAGTCCGGCACAATGAAGGTTTCATCTGGCTCTAAAAAGGCAGGGTACGTCTTGCTCGGCTGATTCTTCCCGTCATGGTACAGCCGGTTCCGCCCGAGGTCCCATCCCCACGACTCGTGATTGTTCCCCACCAGAGTCGTGTACCCGACAGAATGGAGAGGGGCCTCTGCCGTCGCCACGCCCACCACGGCATGCGTGCCCCGCTGCCGCATGGCCCACGTTATCTGCCAGACGTGGAGCCCCCGCGTGTACCCCACTTTGCCCCGGATTGCGTCCGTGCTCTGGGCCACCGGATGCCGGTGAAATATAAGCTTGTCGTCCTCCTTCACGAAGACGTTGAGGGAGCGGTCGTCGTTGTTCCACGAATGCAGCAGCTGGACCTCACGGGAGACGGGGGGCATGTCCAAGAGGAGGTCCAGCCGGGTGGGCTTACAGTAGTCCAGCCCTTGGAGCTCGTGCTTCAGCGGCCTGTAAGCCGGGTCCCTGATATCCACGGTCTTGATCCCTCCGGTAACCTTCTGCCCCATCCTGACTCGTCGTCTGTCACCTATTTATAGACTGCAGGGGCCCGTTCATCAATCGACCTTGCGCTGGCCGTCCCCAGTTGTCATCCAAGCCTTGGCGGAGAGGGGGAGGGAGGCGGGGAGGTTACTAGGAGACTCTGCCGTGATCCTCCTGCCAGTCAAGGTTACCTAATGGACGGAAAGAAAAACAAGTCAGAAGGAAGAGTTAAACATTACAAAAGGAGCACACGGTCCAGTCCCTCCAGACACAGGGAGCCCTGTTGATCTCACCCAGAGTGGGCGAACTCCGCTCTCCCCACTCCATCCCATCGGCCACAACAAAGCAAAACCGCAAGTGGAAGGAAGTCTTGGCCGGTTGCAAGCCAACAACTTCGGCCTTCCGCTGCACAGAAAGCATTCCGGGGGTTCTACATTCCGCAAACAGAATCTCCTGCTGTAATAGAAGCCCGTTGCCTGGGGAGACGGGGGCAGGGAGACACGTGTCCTGGTTGCCTAGCAACCATCCATGAAGTGCTCCCCATCCGATCCCTGGGTGGAAAAGACAGGCGGCCACAATTCAGTTTATACCTGCGAATTTGAGGAACTAAAGTTTCCTAACGAACTGAGGTGTCCCCAACTGAACGCCCGGAAGGCTGCCTACTCCTGACCGCTATGGTCATCTTAAAGGGCCCTGCTTGGATGCTGCTACCGGGGAAGATGGCCTTCTCAGTTGCGGCACCAAAACTCTGGAACTCCCTTCCACAGGGCCCCTTCTGTTGTCATGGGTGAAGATTTTTGTCTGTGACCTCTCCTTCCTGCTCTTATGTTTGAATGGCTGTTTTTATGTTTTCATAGGTGTATTTTAGGAGCTGCGGTGGCTCAAGTGGTTAAGACGCTGAACTGCAGGCTGTGGAAGGTTGGTAGTTCAGCAGTTCGAGACCCGAGTGTGCCGCATGACCGAGTGAGCTCCCGTCTCTAGTTCCAGCTCCTGCCAACCTAGGAGTTTGAAAGCAAGAAATTGCAAGTAGATAAACAGGTACCACTTCGGTGGGAAGGTAACAGCGTTCCGTGCGCCTCGGCGTCTAGTCATGCTGGCCACATGACCATGGAAATGTCTCCGGACAGCGCTGGCTCTTCGGCTTAGAAACGGAGATGAGCACTGTAACCCTAGAGTCGGATTCGACTGGCTTTCGAGCAAGGAAACCTTTACCTTTACTAGGTGTTTTTTAGCTTGGCTTTTGCTTTAGTACCTTTTTGTTTGGTTTTGATAGTTTTTAAGATGTGTGTTTCTGCTATGCATGTTTTTAGCCTGTTAGCTGCCTTGGTACCCAAGATGATGGTGGAATACAAATGCTGTATATAACTGAGTGAATGATCTTTTAGATGCGCCTTTCTGTCTTGTTTTCCAGCTATCACATTTCAGCAGATGTAGTCACCCAAGGAGTAGAAACATAGAATCTTAGAGATGGACTAGGGTCATCTAGTCCAACCTCCTGCACAATGCAGGAAATACGCAAATATCTCCCTCCCCCCCACACCTCTAGTGACCCCGGTTCCACGCCCGAAAGGTGACAAAAACCCTCCAGATCTTCGGCCAAACTGGGGGTGGTATAGTCTTGCTTATGGACTTAACAGGAATACTTCCTGAATAGCCAGTTGCTGGACATTTGGAACGAGCCCGAAAAACATTGTTATAACTGTGGCAGTTCAGAATGCAACCTCCATGAATAGACACAGTACACATTCGAGCACTAGATGCTGAAGGACTAAAACCACTTTCCCGAGTCCAATTCTGAGCTTCTCATTCACAGCAATGGACACTGTTAGCAACAGGACGCTGGATTAGGTGAATCCTTCGTCTTACCCAGCAGGTCTCCTTGTGTGCAGTGTTCGAAATGTGGCCCAGGGGTTTATACAAGAACATTCTGGTACTTGCCTTTCCCCCTCTCGGAATAATCCTTGAGCCCGCTGACTTCCACCACCACCATATATATCTGAGGTGTTCCATGCTACACTCACACCTGCTTTTAATTTTGTAGCCTTAAACAAGACCAAGATGTTTAAACAAAAGACAACTGCAGGATTTCAGGTGGCACAGAAGTCATTCATGCAAAATTCTGACGTTTAAGTGCACACGGATGATCCATTCGCAGGATTTGTTCACCGAATGCACGTCCTGAGAGGATCGAAAGGGTCTGTCTCTGCTTCTCCAAGCCACCTAACTCGAGCGCCGTCCCTGCGTCTTGTGGCAGGGAGTTCCAACGGCTGCCTCAACACCGGATGCAGCCGAGCACCTCACTCCCACCAGGCAGGCAGAAGAAGGGCCGTGATCTCCCCACATCTCTGGGCTGGAGAGACTTCTCACTTTCGCAGGGTGAAAACAGCAACATGCATCAGATTTCCTTCTTTTCTGGAGCGGGCTCTTTTGGCTCGGCCGCGGAGCCAACCTTTCCTGGCCGCCTGCCCTGCTGTGACAAAGACAGCGCTCTGCCGCTCCGATTACATGATGCGTGCACCCCACCCCTTCTCCCAAGCCAGTTTATCTTTCTAGCACCAATGCTGGCGGTCCCTGCCTCACACAGGAAAGGTCTCCTTGCTTTACCGAAGCCGACTCATCCCTTCCCAGAATGACCTGGCTGTTTCCAAGTCTTCCTGCTTTGGAGATGAGTTCATTTTTAAAAAAGAAAGAAATATCCAAGCCGGCCTGAACCCTGACCTGAACAGCCCAGGCTAGTATACGGATGGGAGACCTTATAGAATCATAGACCCAGAGGAGTTAGCCGCGTTAGTCTGTGGCTGCAAAATAGTAAAAAGCCCAGTGGCACCTTTAAGACTGACAAACTTTATAGTAGCATAAGCTTTTGAGAAACACAGCTCTCTCCGTCAGATGCTCTGACGAAGAGAGCTGTGTTTCTCAAAAGCTTATGCTACTATAAGGTTCGTTCGTCTTAAAGGTGCCACTGGGCTTTTTACTATCTCACAGAAACAGAGAATCACAGAGTGGGAAGGGGCCCTACAGACCATCTAGTCCAACCCCCTGCTCAGTGCAGGATCAGCCTAGAGCAGTGGTGGCAAACCTATGGCACGGGTGCCAGAGGTGGCACTCAGAGCCCTCTCTGTGGGCACACGTGCCATCTCCCCAGCTAGGCCCAGACCTTCATTAAAGTGTCGAATTCTCTGCCAAATAATTTTAAGTAAATGAGAGCATTTGGGATTGCTTTCCTGACTTTGTTTGGATCCTCTTAAGTTAATGTATGGGTTGTTTTTTCTAAAGTAAAACCTCAGTCTTCAGGTTAAATGGCCGTGTTGGCACTTATCGATAAATAAGTGGGCTTTGGGTCGCAGTTTGGGCACTCGGTCTCTAAAAGGTTCGCCATCACTGGCCTAGAGCCTCCCTGACAAGGGTCGGTCCAGCCGCTGCTTAAGGACTGCCAGGGAGGGGGAGCTCTCCACCTCCCTGGGCAAGCTGATTCCTCTGCTGCACAACTCTCACTGTCAAAAAGTTCTTCCTCAGATCCAGCCGGTACCTTCCCGCCCTTCATTTAAACCCACTCTTGCGCGTCCTCTCCTCTGCTGCCAACAGGAACAGCTCCCTGCCCTCCTCTAAGGGACAGCCCTTCAGAGACTTCCTGGCCTCCAAGGAATACCAGGGTCGTGACGCAGAGGCAGGCAATGGCAAACACCACTCCGGACCATCTCTCGCCTCGAAAAGCTCACACGGCCACCATTAAGTCAGCTAGGACCTGACGGCACTTTCCACCACCACGCCTGCCTGCCTCCAAGCAAAGACGTTCTGCAACTTCTATGGGATCTTGAGGTCCGGAGACTTACTGAGGAGGTGCAACGGAGACATACTGTCCTCCAGTCTGCCGCTTTTCACGGCATATTAGTATCTACATGGAATATACTGGGCTAGGGTCCTGGAAATGTACGCAGGAGCACCATTATTGATGCATGCAAACAAACACATGATGCTGAATCAGAGCCTGGGTCCTTCAAGTCGGTATTGTCTACCCAGACTGGCAGCGGCTCTCCAGGGTCTCAGGCAGAGGTCTTTTCCATCACCTCCTGCCTAGTCCCTTTTACTGGAGATGCCGGGGATTGAACCTGGGGCCCTTCTGCATGCCAAGCAGATGCTCTACCACTGAGCCATGGCCCCTGCCACCTGCTCTTATATCTGTACTCCCCCAATCCAGTAAGCATCACTCCATCGTGCTGCTAGAGGTACCCACCCCTAAGAAGAAGGGGAGGAGGAAGGAGATTGGATTTATACCCTGCCTTTCACTACCAGAATGTTTTACAATCTCCTTTCCCTTCCCCGCCCCACAACTGACTCCCTGTGAGGTAGGCAAGGCTGAGAGCGCTCCCTCGAGGACTGCTTTGGAGAGAACAGCTCTGAGAGAACTCGTGACTGACCCAAGGCCGCACCAGCAGGTGCACGTGGAGGAGTAAGGACTCAAACCCAGCTCTCCCAGTTTAGAGTCTGCGCTCCTAACCACTAAAGTCCGTGATGCAGGGAGCTGCTATAGTACAAACCAGGTTGCACCTACTCAGAGACATTACACCCAATGACCAGTTTGATGAATACCGTAATGGTGCTTTGACAGGGGATTAAAAATGACCTCTGAGGCCTGAAATAATGCTGACTATTCCCCTCCCCTCCCAAATGACACACGGACACGTCGATGCTGCTTTCAGGCTTACGCAGACCTTTTACCCCAACAACGGAAAACCTGGTTTTCATGCAATTTTAGCTTAGAGCCAAAGCGGTGGAGTGGTTAACAGGTCAGACTAGAATCTGGGAGACCCACATTCGAGTCTTCACTCTACCATGAAAGCTCGCTGGGCGACCTCAGGACAGTCACATACTCTCAGGCTGTCCTACCTCACAGGGTTGTTGTGAGGATAAAAGGGAGGCAAGGAGGACATATGCAGCTCCGGGTCTCCACTGGGGAGAGAAGTGGGTTATTTATTTACTAGAAATAAGGCCCATTGTGGAAACAAATACAACGGGATCTAGAAAGAGGCTCTGGGAGAGTGCTCTGGCTTTGGTCGAACAGTGTTAGTCTGCTTTTAAAACATGAACCTGGGACCTGCACACCACCAGAATACAGCAGGTTCCATATGCAACTGACATTCCAACTGCCTTGCGGGGGGGGGGGAGTTTGAGGTGTGGAATGGAGTGAAGTCCAATCAGCTTCCATATGCAAAAGACCAGGTTGTCGCAGCAGTTGTGGTGTGGGCGGGACCCGGGCTTTGCCTTCTGATTGGTGGCAATATATGCTGAGGAGCAGTGCCATCAGCCATACACTAAGGGAGTGCATTTTAGAATTAGAACTTTGGCACCCACTATTCAATTATATATAATAAGGAGAGAAGCGGGCTCAGGGCGGCTTACAGGAGGCATAAGCCAATATAAAACCATTTAAAATCACTACAATACAATAACATTAATTAACAAAGGTGCTCTAGATGTTTTAACATGGTGTTACAAAAGATGGCGTATCTCACCTGCTCTGTTGCAACTGCTCTCCCTACTCAGCATCATCTGCTTCGGGAAACACTGGTGTTCCCTCTTCCAGGGCCAGGTTAAGATGGAACAGTAGTGATGGTAGTGGCGGCTCCTACTCATACGCCTGGCGGAAGAGCTCCGTCTTACAGGCCCTGCGGAACTGTACAAGGTCCCGCAGGGCCCGGATTTCCTCCGGGAGCTCATTCCACCAGGTAGGAGCCGCCACCGAGAAAGCCCTGGCCCTGGTAGTGGCCAGCCTGGCCTCTTTGGGACCTGGCATTGCCAGGAGATGTTGCACCCCAGACTGTAGCGCTCGTGGGGGAACATATGTGGAAAGGCGGTCCCTTAGGGAGGCGGTCTACCTTAGGGTAGCCATGAAGTGAATAAACACACCCTGCATGCCAATGCCGAGGCTGAACCGATGTGCGCAACCAATCACGAAAGACTGAAGTTGCTGAGCAGCTTGGGTGTCAATACTACCACACCTCCCAGGGCCACACGAGCCTGGATTTCGGCGAGCCACCCCAAAGCAAGGTAGGCGCCACCCCCAATGGACCAAGGCAGCCACAGAAACACATGACATCCCATAAGGCCGAATTCTCACACCCTGAACCCTGATGAAGAAGCAGATCTTGACCTCCCCACACGCTGGTTTCCAACCGGGCTTTCATCCCTGAACACACCCCCTCTGCGTCACCAGAGCCATTTCCTCACCCGGCACTGAAAGAGGCCTGGGGAATACCAACCGTGAACTCTCAGCCGCTACACGCCTCCCAGTCACTCTCCGTTACAGGGAAGAGAGGGAGAAAAACCCCTCGCGTGCTATTTCAGCACAGCCAAGGCAGAAGCAGCAAGCAAAAGCGGTTTGCCTTGGAGCAGCCTGGCTTCACATTCCTGCCACGCCAGGCCGTACCAGTTGCGGCTGAAGAGTTAGCAAAGTTCAAGCAAGAGGTGCGCGCTCGGAGTTACGGAGTCCCACTGCTCGGCTCCTCCCGGTCAAAAGACACCCTTCCAAGAGGCCAGCAGCCAGCGACTGGACCAAAGTCCTCTGCTCCCCGAAGGCCGAGTGTTCCTGCGGATCAGCAGCAGAATACGAACTCGCCCCCCAGGGCTCCATCGCCAACACAGATGCCACAGGAAAAGAGAGCCCGGCGGTTTTGCCGCACACAAGCGCCCTTCTGTATGGCGAAGACGCCAGACCGAGGGGGGCTCGGGGAGGGGAGGGCGGACGGGTGGAAAAGGGTGGGAACTTGCTTTCGAAGAAAAAAAACATGTTGTTTTAAACATTTCCTGAAATGAGGCAATCTCCCAAAGCCCGTGCCAGCTGCAGTCGCAACCCTCACTCATGACCGAAATTTCATTTGGCACGGAAAAGAAACTGGAGTGATTCAGACCTCATATATAAAACACAGAATGTATTTCAAAAGCAACTGGACATTTTTTTAAAAGAAAGGTACACAGGGAATGTAAGAGGGGACCGGCCGCTGACAATCGGGTCGCTTTATTAGCAACCGAGTGACGTTATGAAGCAAAACAGATCATTCCTGCAGATTTTAGGCATTTGCAGGCATCTGGGTAATTGGCTTTCGAGAATTATGATGTGCTGAATTCAGACTTCACTGGGAAAGCACGCTTAAAGGATCGGCAGCGGCTACAGTGATGGGCACTACGGATTTGAAGCTGCGTCGCTACAGGGGCTATGCTGGCCCAGCATCACCTAGGGAGTTTTACGGCAGTCCCTGCCTCTCAAGGGCAGCCTACCTCGCAGGGTTATTGTGAGAATACAATGGAGGGAAGAACCATATATGCTGCCCTGAGTTCCTTGGAAGATGTTCTTCTTCACCCAAGAGTCATTCATATGTGGAATTCACTGCCACAGGAAGTGGCGGTGGCTACAAGCCTAGACAGCTTCAAGAGGGGATTGGAGAAACATGCGGAGCAAAGGTCCATCAGTGGCTATCAGCCACAAGGTATAGATGTAACAAATGATCCCTCTAAGCTATAGAGTCTTGTGAGCAAAAACTTGACTTTGTGAGCTCCTGGCATTAAAGTTGTGAGCGAGTGATTTGGCTACTGCATAAATTAGTTTGCTCTGGAGCCCTCCTTCCTGAGCTGAGACAAAAATGTGTGAGCTGGAGGCTCAAAAACTGTGAGCTAGCTCACACTAACTCAGCTTAGAGGGAACACTGGATGTAACACTGACCGATTCCACACAAGAGCTGTGCCACGGCTGCGCCCCCATTTGCCCCGCTTCTAATGGTCAATTTCCCACTCGAAGCGGCGCGGCCGCGTTTTGACCTGCGGCTTCGCCCGATTTCCCCCGCAGTTTTGTGATCCTCAAAAAACAGGATCATGAAACCACGGGAAATATCGGGCAAAGCCACGGGTGAAAACACAGCCACACAGCTTCAAGTGGGAAATTGACCAATAGAAGCGGGGCAAAGGGAGGCGCGACCGCGGCACAGCTCTTGTGTGAAATCGGTCACTCTGTCTGGGGCAAGTGATGCTCTGTATCCTTGGTGCTTGGGGGGCCACAGCAGGAGGGCTTCTGGAGTTCTGGCCCTTCTGGAGGACCTCCTGGTGGCCCCTGTGTAACACAGAGTGTTGGACTGGACGGGCCACTGGCCTGATTCAACATGGCTTCTCTTAAAACTCTTAGGCTGGACAAATATGGTTGAAGAGTACGACAGTAAAGCTGTAAGCATAAAGAGTTGCCAGAAATAAGTGGTCAAACTCAAAAGAAAAGGAGGAATTTCTACGAAGTTAATAGAATTCAAGTTGCTGGGGTAGTGCGGATAGAGGAAATTTCTGATTAATTTTTAGGTTGTTGAACATATGTAAGGGAAGTGAGATATAGTAAAGGAGTCATTGGTTATAAGAGGTGCAGTTAGGGAATACATTTTGGAGAAGCATTGACTAAAAGAGTGACGATATTAGTTACTGTATAATCTTGGAAAGGTATCCAAATTATTTACATCCATTTGTTAGGTTTCTTTGTTGTTTATCTGTTTTGTTTGTATGTTGTTTTGTTGAGTTATGTTGATTTGTGTGAAACTAATAAAAAGATTATTATTAAAAAAAAAACATGGCTTCTCTTAAGCTCTTATGTGCAGAATCAACACCTGGATGAGGGATGGCCAAACCGTGGGTCAGGAGGCGCATGCGTCTCTTTCACACATATTGTGCGGCTCCCGGCAGGGCGGCTGGGGAAGCTATATTTAGCAAACAAATGATGGTTGGACAAATAAACATCATTATCAATATCTGCTTTTGCTATTATTTTTGGCAGTCTCATTTAATGTTAACCAAAAGCAAATCTGCATATCTCCCAGTCAAAAGTGTCATATTTGTTCATGCCTTGCGGCTCTCAAACACCTGACGTTTATTCTACGTGGCTCTTAACGTTCAGCAAGTTTGGCCACCCCTAATCTAGATCAATCCCCCTCCTACACAACCGTGGTGTGAATTTCAACAGTCACATATATCACACGCTGTGAACTCCTTCCTCTGTTCCATTGCCACAAGCATCACAAGAGCCAGTTTGGTGTAATGGTTGAGTGCGCGGACTCTGGGAGAACTGGGTGTGATTCCCCACTCCTCCACTTGCACCTGGCTGGATGACCTTGGGCAAGCCGTAGTTCTGATAAGAGCTGTCCTTGAAAAAGAGCAGTTTCTGTCAAGAGCTATCTCAGCCCCACCCACCTCCCAGGGTGTCTGTTGTGGGGAGGGGGAAGGGAAAGGAGTTCGTAAGCCGCTCTGAGACACCTTTGGGTAGTGAAGGGCAGGGTATAAATCCAATCTCTTCTCTTCCTCCTCTTCTTCTAAAGCAGGGGTGTCGAACTCATTTCTTATGAGGGCCGGATCTGACACAAATGAGACCTTGTTGGGCCGGGTCGTGTGTGTCATAAAATGTAATGCCAGGTAGCGGAGATATAAACTTTATAAAGGACACAAAGATATATATTTTTTAACTTAAAATAAAAACATGCTTAAAACATTAACTCTGTAAGCTGCAAACCTACTTTTGATTGATTGGCGTTCATCACAGAAATCTCCTGCTCAGAGTTCCGAGTCTAGGACCCAGGTTAAAGCATGAAATGGCTGAGTGATTAAGAGAGTCTGGCGAAGCAAAGCTACGATGCAGCAGCAGAAGCTGGAAGCAGGAGATGGCCAGTTCCACTGTGGGCCTGATGGAAGCCCTCCGGGGGCCTGATCCGGCCCCCGGGTGCCTTGTTTGACACCCCTAATCTAAAGCAACCAAGAAACAGAATCCCTCTTTCACCGTTTATGGTGCCCCTCCCATTTACGTTCTATAGTGCAAAAGAAATGGGGGGGCCCCAGTGGACCGATAGTAAGAACTGCTCCTCCCCACATACAAGGAACTCAAACAGTTTGGTGTAGTGGTTAAGTGCGCGGACTCTAATCTGGGAGAACCGGGTTTGATTCCCCACTCCTCCACTTGCACCTGGCTGGATGACCTTGGGCAAGCTGTAATTCTGGCAGAGCTGTTCTTGAAAAAGAGCAGTTTCTGTCAGAGCTCTCTCAGCCCCACCTACCTCCCAGGGTGTCTGTTGTGGGGAGGGGAAGGGAAAGGAGTTTGAAAGCTGCTCTGACCCCTTTGGGTAGTGAAGGGCGGGGGATAAATCCAATCTCTTCTCTTCTTCATGAAAAACAGTCTTGTCTACTCAATGGCAGCAGCTCTTTCACATCACCTCTGGCGTTACCTCTTTTAACTGGAGGTGCCGGGGAATTCAGAGTTCCTTCTAAGCTGAGTTAGTGTGAGCCAGGCTCACAGTTTTTTAGCCTCCGGCTCACACATTTTTAGCTCACAAGACCCCACAGCTTAGAGCACTGCCGGGGATTGAACCTGGGACCTTCTGCAATCCCAGGCAGATACTCTGAGCCACGGCCCCTCTCACTATCAGGAAAGTAAACTTTGACCCATTTCCCGAGTTACAAGGAAAGGGAACATTTGACCCATTTACTCACAGTAGTAAGCCTCCCCTCCCGATATTCTGGCCAGCAAGTACAGACTTCAAGACAACTCTGCGCATTAGGGGTTTGCAACGACTTAAGCCGGCGTCCCCGCTTGCAAGTGGCCACCCTAAAGCCCCACGCAACATTTTTGGCTATCAAGAGTTGTTTAACACAATGGATGACCGGCAGCAAGAGGGAAATGCTCGTGTTTCCAGGAAGCCGCATCAGCCACGCAACATACACAGACACACACAAGACAGTCCAAACACTGGCAGGCAGCATGAGCAACCTCCCAGGTGAACTCCAAGTGAATCCTCTTCTCTAGCTAACAGAATACGGGCACTGGCCCAAATAACTCACAGCCAGCACAAGAGAAGTCCTGCCAGGGTAAAAACCTGAGAGCCAGTCTGGTGTAGTGGTTAAGTGCGCAGATTCTCATTTGGGAGAACAGGGTTTGATTCCCCACTCCTTCACTTGCAGCTGCTGGATGACCCTGGGCAAGCCACAGTTCTGTTGGAGCTGTTCTCTCAAGGACAGTTCTGGAAAGAGCTCTCTCAGCCCCGTTTACCTCACAGGTTGAGGGGAGGGGAGGAGAAAGGAGTCTGTAAGCTGCTCTGAGACTCTCGAGTGAAAGGCGGGGTATAAATCCAATCTCTTCTTCTTCTTCTTAGGTCCAGCCAAGTCACATACCCAAGGCCAGCCCATTCCTCTAAACAGCCCGTACACAAGGTGTGAAAACGCTTCCACCGTCACATGCAGCCTCTCGTAATCAGATGCACTGCTTCTGAGCATGGAGGATCTAGCAATCACAGCTGCTGGCTGTTGAGGCAGAGGCCTCTGAAACTGTTTACATCAAATTAATTAATGAATTAACTCCAACACTGAAGTGCAGCCCTGCTGGATCAGACCATGGTTTGAGTCTAGCTTCCCACTCACCAGCAGGGTCTGGCAGACGCTTCTGAGAAGCTCTTAAGGAGAACATGAAGGCAATGCCCGCCCCAAACCCCCAGCAATAGCAATGCAAAGGTATCCTGCCTCCGGTTTGGTGTCAGTTTTGGTATTGTGGTTAAGAGCGGCAGACTCCAATCTGGGAGAACCGGTTTGAGTCCCCACTCCTCCACATGAAGCCTACTGGGTGACCCTGGGTCAATCACAAGTTCTCTCAGAGCTATTCTCTCAAGAGCAGTCCTCAAGAGAGCTCTCTCAGCCCCATCCACCTCACAGGGTGTCTGTAGTGGGGAGGGGAAGGGAAAGGAGTTTGTAAGCCGCTCTGAGACTCTGAATGAAGGGTGGGTATAAATCCAATCTCTTCTTCACACACGGGGGTTTCACTTCTCCGTCCAACATGTATTTGCCTTATTTTCCGCAAGGTTCACCATAGAGGAGAGGTCTCCAGAAGTCAACTGTGGACGGCTCTTGTCCCTCGAACCCAATCCCATCTCCCAGTTAACTGGGGGCTGAAGTGCACCGGCCCCGTCCACCTCTTATTCAACTACCCAACAACCCTGCAAGCCCTTCCCAGTCCACGCCATGCAAGAACGTCGAGCTGGCTCCCACATGAATCGTCCTCCACTGGATTTCCCCTACCTTCAGGAAATCCGGGGGGGGGGGGGGGAACCACGGGAAAGGAGGTGCGGTCAAAACATCCGTCACGCCGCCCAGCCTGCCATTAATCACTTCCAAACTGATCTGTATGATTGCGCTCATGTGACGAGCACTGTTGCGTGAGCTAACCATCTGCCTGTTTTTATTTCGTACCTGTGTGGCAATGCAACTCGCAGCACGCCTGCACTGGGGGTGGGGGGCGCTCGCAACAACACAAAGAGCAGCTGAAGAAGCCAGACTCCAATCTTGGGATCTCTACTTTGACCATCTTAGGACGCAAGCGCTGGGAAGGGCTCCTCAGTCAGAGAAGAAGAGGAGGAGGAGGAGATTGGATTTATACCCCACCCTTCACTCGGATTCTCAGAGCGGCTTACAGTCTCCCTTCCCTTCCCCTCCCCACAACAGACACCCTGTGAGGTGGGTGGGGCTGAGAGAGCTCTGAGAGAACTGCCCTTGAGAGAACAGCTCTGAGAGAATGTGACCGACCCAAGGCCACCCAGCAGCCACATGTGGAGGAGTGGGGAACCAAACCCGCATGTCCCGGATCACAGTCCTAACCACGACACCAAACCGGCTCTTGTAGAGAATGGCGAAGTTCTATGGACCAATAGCCCAAACAGTAGCCCCGTTCAGAACGTCACATTCCCTGGCATGGAACCGGAAAGAAGGCAGCCTCGACATGAGCAGAATTCTATGCACACAAACCACCTTCTCACACCATCGGTGGTACATTGAGGCCCTCCCACCCATAGGCTTTAAGCTACAGACCTTCCTAGGAGAGATCGGAAAGACTCCGCCCAGGACCTTCGGTATGCAGCCCGTTTCCAGCCTCCCCACGGACAAGGCCCACCCCAGTAGTAGCTTCTTAACAACTTCCAAGCCGTGTTCCCTCTAAGCTGAGTTAGTGTGAGCTAGCTCACAGTTCTTTAGCCTCCGGCTCACACATTTTTGTCTTCGCTCAGGAAGGATGGCTCCAGAGCAAACTGATTTATGCAGTAGGTAAATCGCTCGCTCACAGCTTTAAGGCCAGTCGCTCACAAAGTAGAATTGTTGCTCACAAGACTCCACAGCTTAGAGGGAGCATTGCTTCCAACACCTCAAGAATAAGGATCCGACCTCTTGTGAAGCTGGATGGGGCAGGAGGAAACACCCCACGAGAATGCCCCACAACCGAGGCAGCTTGCAAAACAGGTTTACTTAGGGGTCATTTCGTAGAAAAAGAGGTGAAGGAGCTCATTAGCATAACTAATAAGCATAACTTATTTGCATATACCACATACCCTGACATCACCGAAAGTGTGTCAGAAGGCAACACCCACTGCTCAGGCTCCACTGGACTGTTTTGGATTGCTAGCTATTGGGGGGGGGGACGTGCACATTTGTCCTCGCAGAGGAGGGAGAGCTTGTACCTGAATAAAACGTGGTCTTAAACGTGCCACTGGACTGTTTTGGACCGGGGGGGGCAGTGGGGGCCCTCTGCAACTCACCTGGCTGCTTCTGGCTCTGACTGAGGGCTGCTGGGAGCAGGGGCGGGGCTTGTTGCATGTGCCCGCCCCCTGGGCTCTTTACTGCCGGAGCGCCGCTCCTGTGGCCTCCTGCAGGAAATGACCCCTGCTTAGGACTAGAAAAGAGAGTTCAGCAGCACCTTAAAGACTAACAAAATTTGTGGCAGGGGAGGAGCTTTCGGGAGTCACCGCTCACTTTTTCAGACGCCGAAGCTCCTACACTGCCACAGATTTTGTCCGTCTTTGAGGTTCTGCAGGACTCTTGCTGTTTCCTACAGACATGGCTTTTTGTTGCCCACGGACCACGTTACGCCAGGCCCTCTCAGAGTGCTCACTGGAGAAGTCCCTGATGCTGGGAATGACTGAAGGTCAAAGAAGAAGGGGAAAGCAAAGGATGAGATGGTTAGACAGTGTTGCCGATGCAACGAACGTGACATTGAGCAAACAGCCATGGCTACCCATCTTGATTTATTTAGGCCCGCATTTGATTAAAGCAGGCCTAAACTGTCATATTAAATTTTGGGATTCCTGCATTTTTTATGTGGACTGTTTTACGTGTTTTGGGAGGAAAGGCAGAACGCTGTAGGCCGATCTCTCTCAGAAGCTAAGCAGGGTCAGTACTCGGAAAGGAGACCACCAAGGAAGGCTCTGCGGAGGAAGGCAACGGCAAACCGCCTCCGCTGCTCACTTGCCTGGAAAGCTCCTCGCTGGGGTCGCCGGAAGCTGCTCGATGGGACTTTACAAACCAACATTTTATGGACCTTAATTATATTGTTACACTGCCTTGAGCTCTGTACAGAAGAAATGCAGCTAATAAACATCTCCAGCAAATAAAGACGGGTTTGAACCTTTGCTCAAGGGAGCGCCGACGAAGCCACGGCCTCCGATTCGTCATCTGCGTCTGGCCCGGTGCGCCAGGACTCAAACCGGCAAAAGCCGGGGCATGAGATCACTGCAAGACAGGAAGGTGGACTCCTGCTAATTGGACACACACACACCCCATCGCCTTTCTTCTTGGCCCGAGGCTTGAACCGCAGGCAGCTGGCCGGGAAGCAGCTCAGTGTGCCGGCTAATTCGAGGGGAACTCAAGACACCCAGCCTGCCAAAGCGCCTCCGGCCAGCCCTGGATATCGTCCGTCCGGGTGAGGGCCAGAAAAGAGATGCGCACTGGTGCACCGTTTGGCAGATGCTCACCTCCAGGGCTGCTGTACGCCCCAAGCACTCTCCTCTCTGGGCTATTTTAATGCACCATGTGTAGAGGTTCGAGCATCAGACTAGGAGCTGGAGGGACCGGGTTCGAATCCCCACTCTGCTGCAGATCTCACGGGGCGACCCGGGACTTGTCACAATCTCTTGGCCTGACTTACTCTCCAGCGCAGTGAGGTCGGGCAGAAAGTTTCCCGCTGCTGTGTTTTCCCGCACTGTAGGTCCCACCCCCAAATCCATAAATATAGTTTTCGTAGTCGCCAGGGCTGTTGTACGGCAAACCAGTCTCGTCAGATGGGGTTAAATGTGGGACAGGAAGCACGACGAACCTTAGCAGAGCTTGTACTGGGTGTATTTGCCTTCTTTGTTTGTTTGCCGGCACGCCTTTTGCCAGTTTGGTGCAGCGGTTAGGAGCGCGGACTCTAATCGGGGAGAACCGGGTTGGATTCCTCACTCCTCCACTTGCACCCGGCTGGATGACCTTGGGCAAGCCGTAGTTCTGGCACAGCTGTCCTTGAAAAAGAGCAGTTTCTGTCAAGAGCTCTCTCAGCCCCACCCACCTCACAGGGTGTCTGTTGTGGGGAGGGGAAGGGAAAGGAGTTTGTAAGCCGCTCTGAGACACCTTTGGGTAGTGAAGGGCGGGGTATACATCCAATCTCTTCTTCTTCTTTTACCTCACAGGGTGTCTGTTGTGGGGAGAGGGAGAAAAAGGAGTTTGTAAGCCTCTCTGAGACCCCTTTGGGTAGTGAAGGGCGGGGTATAAATCCAATCTCTTCTTCTTTTACCTCACAGGGTGTCTGTTGTGGGGAGGGGAAGGGAAAGGAGTTTGTCAGCCTCTCTGAGACACCTTTGGGTAGTGAAGGGCGGGATATAAATCCAATCTCTTCTTCTTCAAGTCGCAGTAGGGTTTTTAAGACAAGAGATGAACAGAGGCGGTTTTAAGACAAGAGATGAACAGAGGCAGGGTATAAATCCAATCTCTTCTTCTTTTACCTCACAGGGTGTCTGTTGTGGGGAGGGGAAGGGAAAGGAGTTTGTCAGCCTCTGAGACACCTTTGGGTAGTGAAGGGCGGGGTATAAATCCAATCTCTTCTTCTCCTTTTACCTCACAGGGTGTCTGTTGTGGGGAGGGGAAGGGAAAGGAGTTTGTAAGCCGCTCTGAGATTCCTTTGGGTTGTGAAGGGTGGGGTATAAATCCAAACTCTTCTTCTTCAAGTCGCAGTAGGGTTTTTAAGACAAGAGATGAACAGAGGCGGTTTGCTGTTGCCTGCCTCTGCACAGCAACCCTGGGCTTCCTTGGCGGTCTCCCATCCAAGTACTAAACGAGGCTATCCAGGGTCAGGGCGCCTTCTTTGCAAACAGTATTTAAACCTAAAAGCCCACACCATGGCTGTGAGGGTTAGCTGGAGGAAGGGAGAACAATGAGAAAAGAGAAAAGAAGCATATAAGGTATACTATAGAATGGAGTAGGGGCCGCGGTGGCTCAGAGGTTAAGACGCTGAGCTGCAGACCAGAAGGTCGGTAGTTTGGCAGTTCGAGACCTGAGTGCCGCCGGACAGAGTGGGCTCCCGTCTCTGGCCCCAGCTCCTGCCAACCTAGCGGTTCGGAAGCAAGAAATCGCAAGTAGATAAAATAGGTACCGCTTCGGTGGGAAGGTTACAGAGTTCCGTGCGCCTCTGCGTCTAGTCATGCCAGCCACACATGACCACGGAGAAGTTTCCGGACAGCGCTGGCTCTTCAGATTGGAAACAGAGACAAGCACCGCCCCCCTAGAGCCGGATTAGACCAGCTTTCGAACAGGGGAAACTTTTACCTTGATACAACAAAGTGCTCCACTGCCCCTACCCGGAATGGGGCTAGCACGTACTGAGATGAAACTAATCTCCATCGGATATTTTAAACCGGTCTTCTAAATGGTAACTCTGCTAGAATTAATTTTAATATGCTGAAGGGTTTTTTTTTAATGGAGCTGTTTTTATTGTGTACTATGATGCAGGCCGCCCTGAGCCCCGCTTGCAGGGTAGGGTGGGATCAAAGTCCCAATAAATAAATACGTAAACATACACAGAATCTAAGCATCATCTGAGACGGAGTTAACATCAGAAGCTGCCTCCTGCCAAATCAGACCATGCATCTAGCTCAGAACTCAGCCGTTTTGGAGGCCCTCAGGCAGAGAAACATCTCGCCCCGCATACACACCTTCACCTGCCCGAACCGTCGATCTGAGATCTTTCAACTAGCTACGCCAGGGGGGCCTATAAAGCAGGTGCTCCGCTCCAGAAGTTCATTTAAATGTTAATACTGCTGCTTCCACGGAAGGGGGAAAGCACTCCAGGCAGCCAAACAAAATAAAGAGGATCAGATAAGCGGCGATAGAATGCCAGAAGTTGCAATTAAAGGAGGCAAAATCAACAACAGCTATCTGAGGCAGGGCGTTTAATTACCCCCCCCCCAAAAAAAAAAGCCTGGGAGAACCAGAGTGCCTTCGCTCCACCCATCGGACTCCAAGCAAATTGCTTCGAGGTCAAGGTTCAAGGGTGAGGGGCCGCCACAGAAGAAGCCCCGCCTTTCATGGCCACCCGAGTCAGCCTGGCAAGGGGAGGCATTCAGCCAGGCGGAGGAGGACTGTGGCTCAGTAACAGAGCAGCTGCTAGGCTTGCAGAAGGTCCCAGGTTCAATCCCTGGCATCTCCAGTTAAAAGGAACAGGCAGGAGGTGATGTGAAAGACCTCAGTGGCTCAGTGGAAGTGCATCTGCTTGGCTTGCAGAAGGTCCCAGGTTCAATCCCTGGCATCTCCAGTTAAAAGGAACAGGCAGGAGGTGATGTGAAAGACCTCAGTGGCTCAGTGGAAGTGCATCTGCTTGGCTTGCAGAAGGTCCCAGGTTCAATCCCTGGCATCTCCAGTTAAAAGGAACAGGCAGGAGGTGATGTGAAAGACCTCAGTGGCTCAGTGGAAGTGCATCTGCTTGGCTTGCAGAAGGTCCCAGGTTCAATCCCTGGCATCTCCAGTTAAAAGGAACAGGCAGGAGGTGATGTGAAAGACCTCAGTGGCTCAGTGGAAGTGCATCTGCTTGGCTTGCAGAAGGTCCCAGGTTCAATCCCTGGCATCTCCAGTTAAAAGGAACAGGCAGGAGGTGATGTGAAAGACCTCAGTGGCTCAGTGGAAGTGCATCTGCTTGGCTTGCAGAAGGTCCCAGGTTCAATCTTCGGCTTCTCCAGTTAAAGAGGACCAGGCAGGAGGTGATAGAAAGGACCTCTGCCTGAGACCCGGGAGAGCCACTGCCAATCAGAGTAGACAATACTGACCTTGATGGACCAGGGGTCTAATTCAGTACAAGGCAGCTTCCAATGTACTTTGGGGGAAGAAGTGGGAAATAAGACAAATCCTTGAGAGGCCATGGCCCAGTGGTAGGGCATCTGCTTTGCATGATTAAGTCCTAGGTTCAATCCCCGGCATCTCCAGTTGAAAGGACCAGGCAGGAGGTGATGGGAAAGACCTCTTCCTGAGACCCTGGAGAGCGACTGCCAGTCTGAGTAGACAAGACTTACCCTAGAAGGACTGAGAAGGCAATTCCATGTGTTCGCCTCCACATGCTCTTACAGGACCCTTCAGGTCCCCCGGGGCCCAAGCGGTTCGGGGCACTGAAGCTCAGCCCACGTACGCTGGAGCTCTGCACAGAAATCAATCCTCCACGGAGACAGTTCTTAAGCAGCTCCGCTGTCACGGCCAATCTTTCCCAGGTGATCCTCAAACTGACTTCTGCATTCCTTGGCGGTGTGACCCAGGCACACCAACAGGTGGAGGTGGAAAGTACATTCCACATGGCTCACTTGTGGAAAGGAAGAGAGGAAGTGGGGCGTGCCATCCATCCTATATGGAGGTGGTTCGTCGGGCGAAGTGTGGGAACTCACTGAGTCAGGGCCACGGACACTGCCCAGGAAGAATTAAGCTGAGTGGCAGGGTGTGTTTTCTCAGGCACGCCAATTGAACCGTCTGTTTGGCATAATCTATTCTGCTTTGGCTCATCGTGGGAAACACACTGCCCCTCCGAGGGCTGCTATTTAATCACCTTGGCAGACATGAGGACCAGTGACTTGTTGTTTTTTTAAAAATAAACCAGTAGCACAGTTCCGCCACTGATAACCCAGCCGGTTCTTCGACTCAAGGTATGTACATAGCTTTGTGCACAGCTGGAGGCAGCAAAAAGGACTGCCCGAGAAGTTTGTCCCAAACAAAAACAGCGCCCCATTTTATTTCACCGCATTTCAGCCCGCCCTTCTCTAAAGCGAGACCGAAGGCAGGGTACAATGATGATAAACATATACAAATAAATCCATAAAACCTAGCAAATAACAACTAGACCGCAAGGTTAAAAGCCTTCCTGAGAAATACTACCTTATGGAGCTTGTGATTTCTCAGCAGAATGGAAACCTTTCCTAATAACCCCAGGATGGTATGACGGCCCACGTCCACTTCTTTTTGTTTCCCTTTTGTGACTGAGCCGCCCCAGTTGTCTGTTTTCTTCTTTCCTGAAGAATTATGACTGTCCGTCCCCCCCCCCCCCAAAGTGCACCAATGGTTTCTAAAGGTATGGCATTATTTTATTTTAGAAAAAAATTCTGTTTGTACATTTAGAGCCTACGAAGATAGAAAAATTTCTACTCAGGTGGACAAGGGGCTTCCGCTTTTGGAAACGATGGACAATGAACAAAGCAATAATCAAGCACTACAGTCTAATTTCCTGCCAACCTAGCAGTTCGAAAGCAAGAAATTGCAAGTAGATAAATAGGTACCACTTCAGTGGGAAGGTAACAGCATTCAGTGCACCTTGGTGTTTAGTCATGCTGGCCACACGACCACGGAAACGTCTTCGGACAGCGCTGGCTCTTCGGCTTTCAAACTGAGATGAGCACCGCAACCCTAGAGTCGGATTCAACTGGCTTTCGAGCAAGGGAACCTTTACCTTCACCTTTTTACAATCTAATTATAAAGCTTTCCTTCTTTGCAATCGAGTCCATTCCCTACTCAAGAACCTACAGCACTAGTGTTTATTTTGTTAATATACCACTGTTAAGATTTTATAATATTTACCCTGGTTTTTAGTTAACCTTTTGAATGTGTCATATTTACCTGTATGGATGAGAGATTTTGTGCCTCTGACTGAAAACATTACCATTTTGTTATTGTCGTTGTTGTTGGAATGTTTCTGGTATTTCACTCTCTCGTTCTTAAAACGTTCAGTAAAATCCAATTAAAAAAAAAGACTTATGGCTGTCCCACCCTGTCAACAGTATAATATTTTGGCTGTTTCGTTCAGCCCAGGGACCTGAGGGGAGGATGGAAGCCCCCTTTAACCAACACGACTTAAATGGCACTCGACAAGTTTTTATATTCCAAATTAACAAAGTATTTTATTCAACATAGAGGGGGAAGGTCAGGCAACCTCAGCACTTCTAACCTTTTAGAAGTGCCGTCCGTCACAGAAGGCTATTCTGTACATTGGGGAAAGCTACCGAAGAAGCCCTCGATGGCCCGAATTACCGTACAGGAGGAAGTGGTCAACAGCTCTGAACCTGGAGAGCGGAGTGATTGCATGTGTCAGTGCTTGGAGGAAGAGTCCGGAGAGTTTTATTTTTAGGACCACCTGCTCTGCCACAGCACCAGCTGTGGTTAGAAAGGCAAGACACGTCCCGCTCCGCAGACGCATGCCTAGCAAACAACCAAGAAATGATTCCACACTACGTGAACCTGGCCCTCTGAGCCAATACCACCACCCCCCACACACAAAATGCTCTTCAGCTTAAACACACACACGCACCACATTTGCACAGTGGAGACATTTTCTTGCCTGCGACATCCAGGGCTATTTTTGGGCAGGAACGCACAGGGACGGAGTTCTGGCTGGCTCCCAAGTTGGCCACGCCCAGCAGGAGCTCATTAGCATAATAGGCCACACCCAACAGCAGAAACTCATTCCGATTGGCTACAGTTAGGGGTGTGTGGCCTAACATGCAAAAAGCCCTGGGTTTTGACAACAAACAAGGTAAAGAGAATAAGGAGCAAAAGGTGGGTGTGGCTGGATGACCACACTTCTGGTAACATGGGGGTGTGGCCTAATATGTGAATGAGTTCCTGCTGTTGGGTATGGCCTATTATGCTAGTAAGTTCCTGCTGGGCTTTTTCTACAAAAAAAGCCCTGGCGACATCAGACTGTTCCCTCTAAGCTGAGTTAGTGTGAGCCAGCTCACAGTTTTTTAGCCTCTGGCTCACACATTCTTGTCTTACCTCAGGAAGGAGGGCTCCAGAGCAGACTAATTCATGCAGCAGCCAAATTGCTCGCTCACAACTTTAATGCCAGTAGCTCACGAAGTAGAATTTTTGCTCACAACTCGACAGCTTAGCGGGAACGTTAAGCCTACCAAACAGCCCCCAGTGTGTCCTTAAAGCGCAAGCCTAGCCAGTTCCCCAGGGGATGCCTATAGAGCGCAGACTTGCTCTGAGGCGCTGTTAGTTCCTTGTTCTCATTTTGATTTTTAGGCTAAGAAAGGCGGGGGGGGGGGGGGGGAGCTTCCTGCCACCTCCTCGTCAGGCCAGCAGCGGAAACGACTCCTCCCAGATGGTTTTGGTGGTTAGGCCTGGCTGCGATGGTTCCTTCGAAAGCAAAACCTGACCTGAACGGTTGCAGCAAAAACATATCCTACCCCCACCGCCAAACGACATGCCAGAATACAAGGAGCTCACGAAAAGCCAAAATACCAAAGAGGGTGCCTGTTGCAACCCTGTACGATCTGCTATTCTTGCTCCTTTCTTGCCAGCTTCTTGGGGGGGGGTGAGAAAAGAAGTCTGGCGCCCGCCAATCTAAAGAGGGCATGATTGGATCAACTGCTTTCAACGCAGCAGAATTACTGTCCAGAGGAGAATCCCGAACTGAGCCAACTTTAACAGTAAATGCTGCTCAGAACAGTGACTCAAAGAGAAGCACGGGACGGGCTCCTTCAAAAGCAGGCAGTTCTTACATACTCAAGAGAACTTCCCCCAGAAGTTACAAGATGAGCATTTTTAATTCAGGAAATACACCAAGGTCCAAAGATGACCCATGTACTGGGCTGGGCCAATTTCAGAGTCTAAACTCTGCCCCTGAGCTCTCTGAAATGCTCTGTGTCATCTGTGTCCTGCGGCTAGGCTAATGGCGCAGAGAGAAAAAACATAAGTAAAAAGTGAATGCGGCAAGCGTCGTTTGCTAGTTCTGGATTCATTCATTCCAAGAAGGAAGGAGGAACCTCGCAATTATCACAAGAGTTTAGAAAAAGGCGGAAGGACAAAAGACAGAATCCCACCCCCCAACGGGTGAAACACCCACAAGAACATGTGAGAACACAAGAGAAGCCAATGCTGGATCAGGTCAATAGCCCATCCAGTCCAACACTCTGTGTCACACAGTAGCCAAAAATAGCAGGTGCCATCAGGAGGTCCAGCAGTGGGGCCAGGACACCAGAAGCCCCCCCACTGTTTCTACCTCCCGCCCCCCAAGCACCAAGACTAGAGCATCACTTGCCCCAGACCGAGGGCTCCTATCTATACCTTGTGGCTAAGAGCCACTGATGGACCTCTGCTTCATACAGCAAAACTGGATTGCCAGCAGATAGAACCATGGAAATTCTCAGCCAATGACCTCCCTGGGGCCAGTCACGTGACCAGCAAATCTGCAAACAGGATATGAACATCAGAAGGCCCTTCATGCAGAGTTGGGCCACTGGCCCATCTCTGCCCTGCCTACTTCCACCCAGTAATGTTTCTCTGGCAGAGAAGGCTCTTTGGCTGGGAACGAAGACCCAACAGGGACTGAACCCCCTGCTTGCCCAGTAGGTGCGTGGCCATCGACCATGCCAGTAACCAACCAGCTTGAGACCCCAACCAAGGATCCATCTTTCGTCGTCTTCCTCTGACTGGCAGGGGTTCTCCAGCAGAAACGGGTCTTTGCCAACTCCTACAGCCCCTGGAAACTGCCTCGAAAAGGGGGATCTAGCAAAAGTCTTGAACGGCGAGGCCAATAACAGAGCACTAAAGCATGTAACTGGTTATATGCGAGACAGTCCCTTAGGGAGGGGCTGTGACTCAGTGGCAGAATATCTGCTTGGCATACAAAAAGTCCCTGGTTGGTGTGTTTTTTTTGTATTTTGCATTTTTGTGTGCACTTGTGCGCGTGTGTGCCCCTGCCTGGAAGTCATGGCGACCTCTGGCAACTCTTACTGGGGCATAGAGGACACTTAGAGAAGTGGCTGGGTAGCCTGCCCCTGCCTCACGGCCCTGGTATTCTTTGGAGATCTCCCATCCAAATGCTTGCCAGGGTCGGCCCTGCTTAGCTACCGAGATCAAAAAGTCCCAGGTTCAGTCCTTACCCCCTTTCCAGGTAAACGGCTCAGGTGGCAAGGGATGGGAAATACCTCTGCCTGAGACTCTGAACATCTGCTGCCAGTCTGAGTAGACAATACTGACTTTGATGACGAGATAAGGACTGTGGAAAAGCATCAGTTTTGCATGCAGAAGGTGTCATTGTTCAATCCCTGGCATCTCCAGTTACACAGATCAGGTAGTAGGTGATGGGAAAGACCCCCACCTGAGTCCCTGGAGAGACACTGCCAGTTTGAGTAGACGATACTGACAATGAAGAAGAAGAAATTGGATTTATACTCTGCCCTTCATTCGGAGTCTCAGAGCGGCTTACAAACTCCTTTCCCTTCCCCTCCCCACAACAGGCACCCTGTGAGGTAGGTGGGGCTGAGAGAGTTCTGAGAGAAACTGCTCTTTCAAGAACAGCTCTGACAGAACTAAGGCTTGCCCAAGGTCATCCAGCAGCTGTGAGTGGAGGAGTGGGGAATCAAACCCGGTTCTCCCAGATTAGAGTCCGTGCACTTAACCACTACACCAAACTGATGGACCAACGGGCTTGATTTAGTATTAGGCGGCTTTATGTGTTCAGCCTCCTCCAGTTTGGTGTAGTGGTTAAGAGTGCAGACCCTAATCTGGGAGAACCGGGTTTGATTCCCCACTCCTCCACGTGCAGCTGCTGGTGGGACCTTGGGCCAGTCATAAGTTGTCTCAGAGCTGTTCTCTCAAGGGCAGTCCTCAAAAGAGCTCTGTCAGCCCCATCTACCTCACAGCGTGTCTGTTCTGGGGAGGGGAAGGGAAAGGAGATTGTAAGTCACTCTGAGACTCCTTCGGGTAGTGAAAGACGAGATACAAATCCAATATCATCTTTTTCCCCTGGCGATTGACAGCAAGCATGTTGCTTTGGGGCAAAACACAACTCTAAGCACTGCAAGGGAGGCAAACACGGCACATGCTCTAGGACAGGGTACGCAGTGCTTGACGCAAGGCAACTGCAAGCCCCGTGGCGCACGGAGTTGGGCCGCCCTCCAAAGGCGCCAATGTCCCGAGGTGCCAACTGTACCAACGTTCACGAACTGTTGCACAAGGCACCTCCTGGCATTCCAACATGTAGTGCGACACGCTGGAATACAACGGTTCTGACTTTTCCCCTTCTGCTGGGACTCCTCCGCTGAACTGCCGAGGGAAATTCAGCCACCGGTTAAGCAACACGATAGAACAGACAGTGCCTGCGTGTTGATTCTTGGGTTTGGGAGGCCAAACGCTCCTGCAGTTCGCCAAGCGCTTCTGCAAAGGAAGTCCCTTTTAAAAGAAGGAACACTGCATGGTGGAAACACAGCCACACCACTCTTCTGGGAGAGAGAAAGGAAGATTTGCCCCTTGACACAGAAGTTTCAAATTGCTTCTTTCCGGGACAGAAGCTATCAGCATTCCGAGAAATAGGCAAAGTCACATGGACGGAAGGGTGTGTGTACGGGGGGGGAGAATCGGACACAGATGGTGCTCTATTATACTGACCTGCAGCCCAACGGATCCAGTCTAGACGCTTCTACCTCTTCCGCTGTTCAAGAGAAGAGGTACATGAACAAACCAAGAGAAAGTCAGTCTTGTCTACTCAGACTGGCAGCAGCTCTCCGGGGACTCAGGCGGAGGTCTTTCCCATCGCCTCCTGCCTTACCCCTTTTAACTGAAGATGCCGGGGACTGAACCTGGGACCTTCTGCATGCCATGCAGATGCTCTACCACTGGGCCACAGCCCCTCCCCTAGGGAAAATGCAGCTGCAATTTGGGATAACAGCCTTCCCTACTAGGGCAGTACGAAAATTCCTGCATTAGGGTAAAGAGCTAGCAAACTTACTGGAATGTATCAGCATCCTGCACAGATCAGAAGCGTCATCTAGTCTGGTTTCAACCAAATGTTCCAGACGACAATGAAGAGAATGGGTTCATCCCCCGCCCTTCACTTCCCAAAGGCGTCTCAGAGCACCTTACAATCTCCTTTCCCTTCCCCTCCCCACAACAGACACCCTGTGAGGTAGGTGGGGCTGAGAGAGCTCTCCCGGGAACTGCCCTTGAGAGAACAGCTCTGAGAGAACTTGTGACTGACCCAGGGTCCCACCAGCAGCTGCATGTGGAGGCGTGGGGAATCAAACCCGGTTCTCCCAGATTAGAGGCCGCGCTCTTAACCACTACACCAAACTGGCTCTCGAAGCCCATAGGTAGTGTCTAAAGCCCCCTCCCCATCATTACCTCCAGCAACCAATGTTCAGGTATATACTGCTCCTGAATATGGAGGATTAACTTCTCTATCATGGCCGTGTTTCCCCCTTCGAAAGAATTTACCCAATGCCTTCTTAACGCTATCTAAGCTAGGGGTCACCACCATGCTTTTGTGGCAGTTGATTCCCCCATTATTCACGGCGTGAAGCCCTGGCCTTTGGCCAGTCTAATGTCCAGCCACTGAATACACAGCCCCCAGTGCAAACTTAAACCAGGGGGCCTGGGAGAGGGGTGCCCCAATGAAGTTCACTGCACTCAAGTCTATACCTGTGCAAGATGGACTTATGGATCTGTGTGACGATTTGTACTTTGGGAGTAACCTTAGGCAGCGTTCCAAGACATTTCTCTAGAACTTCAGCTGCTTTGAAAAGATGTAGCAAGAGAGACAAAGAGAAAGGCACTTCGAGTTCGCAGATTTCTAGCCCGTTGTGAGGGAGAATACCTTCTGGGCCAAAATGTACGATCAGAGTAAGATAAAGGTTTCCCTTGCTCGAAAGCCAGTCGGATCAGACTCTAGGGGGCGGTGCTCATCTCCATTTCCAAGCCGAAGAGCCAGCGCTGTCCGAAGACTTCTCCATGGTCATGCGGATGGCGTGACTAGACACCGAGGCGCACAGAACGCTGTTACCTTCCCACCGAAGCGGTACCTATTTATCTCCTTGCAATTTCTTGCTTTCAAACTGCTAGGTTGGCCGGAGCTGGGGCCAGAGACAGGAGCTCACTCTGTCACGCGGCACTAGGATCTGTTGGATGTTACAAGTTAGAACACTTCTATTTAGTGTTTACTGGGTTAATACTGTTTACTGAATCACATGTTTGTTTGTGACCTATCTGTTTAGAGATCTAGAAAGCCCGCCAGATTCAGATCTAGCTTGTTGTTTTGATTGGAGGCTAGAGTGGCTACTATTTAGCATTTTATGACCCTTTGTCCGAGAGCAAGAAGAAGCTCCAGTCTCCATTACTCTTCGTTAGTCTGTCTAGATGTGAGGATGTAGAAAATAAAGCTCTTTGTTATTTTTCATCCTGTTTACCCTACCCATGTTAGGTTGTAGTAAATTTTTTATATTTTAAACTACCATGGACTCAGACTCATTTATACTCTGCTGACTCTGCTGATTAACTATAAGTATAAAACAAACACAAACTCCAATAGGATCCCAAACTACAGACCTTCCGGTCTGCAGCTCAGTGTCTTAACCGCTGAGCCACCGCGGCCCCTTATGATCAGAGTACCGGTGAGCAAGTTCCAAGCTTGCACACCACGCAAGAAACCCCTTCTTTTGACGGAGGAATGCACTGGACAAGATGGCAAGCCAGGCCACATTACAGTCACAACTACCGAAGGCCGCATCTGGGCTACCTGCATCAGATACGCAGAGAAAAATAAGGAAATAATCTTGCTTCAGCCAAGAATAAAAGCAGCTGGTACATAAGAACATAAGAGATGCCAATGTTGGATCAGGCCAAAGGCCCATCCAGTCCAACACTCTGCATCACACAGTGGCCAAAAATACCAGTGCCATCAGGAGGTCCACCAGTGGGGCCAGGACATTAGAAGCCCTCCCAACTGTTGACCCCCCCCCCAAGCACCAAGAAGACAGAGCATCCCTTGCCCCAGAGCCCCTATCTATACCTTGTGGCTAATAGCCACTGATGGACCTCTGCTCCATATGCTTATCTAATTCCCTCTTGAAGCCGTCCATGCTTGTAGCCGCCACCACCTCCTGTGGCAGTGAATGCCATGTGTTAATCACTCTTTGGGTGAAGAAGGACTTCCTTTTATCTGTTCTAACCCGACTGCTCAGCAATTTCATGGAGTGCCCACGAGTTCTTGTATTGTGAGAAAGGGAGAAAAGTACCTCTTTCTCTACCTGGTCTATCCCATGCGTAATCTTATAAACCTCAATCATGTCACCCCTCAGTCGTCGTTTCTCCAAGCTAAAGAGCCCTAAGTGCCTTAACCTTTCCTCCTGTGCTTCGTAGAAGTTGGCTACAAGACAGGCCATCCCAAAATGGGTACAAGAGAGTCAGCGGGGTGTACTGGAGTTAGAGTATTGGAGCAGGACCTCGAGAGAGCCAGGTTTTAATCCCCACTACACCATGGGTGTAGGTTTGCCAACCTCCAGGGTGGGTTTGCCAACCTCCAGATGGTGACTGGCGCTCTCCTGCTATTTCTCAGTTCTCCTGGAGAAAATGGCTGCTCTGGTAAGTGGGCTCTATGGCCTTATACCCCCATGAAGCCCCTCCCCTCCCCAAACCCCACCCTCTTCGAGCTCCGCCTCCAAAATCTCCAGGTATTTCCCACCTGGAGCCGGCAACTGTACTGGTGGGTGACCTTCAGCCAGTCACCCGCTCTCAGCCTAAACTACCTCACAGGGTTGTTGTGAGGATAAAATGGCGGAGAGGAGGATGATTAAGACGCTTTGGGTCCCCCTCAACCCTTGGGGAGAAAGGCGGGGCACATCAGGGGAAGTAAACGGAAACGAAAGACGCCTTCCAATTTCAGGCCCCCGACCGGAGAACCGCTTGCAACGCAACACCTTCTGGGAACGGGATCAAAAAGGCACAGCTGACAGAAAACTGGCAGCCATTTCCCGCTTCTCTGGTCAAGCCTGAGCCGGCGGCGGGGGGAGAAACAGCAAGCAAACTTTCGAAAAAACATAGTAAAAAAAATCCTGTGGAAAAACCCTTCTCTCTAGCAACACAGGAAACAGAAGCGGGAATGACTCGCCCCAGCCGGGCAGATGCAGGCCAAGGTGGAGGAGGAACGGCCTTGCTGTGGGGGCCTCACCCCACCCTGAGAGGAAAACGGGGCCTCCATGCCTCACACACACACCCCGCGCTGCCCCTTTGCACAAGGAAAGAACCCGGACTTTCCAGGGTGGCTCCGTGCCTTCCGAAAAGCCAACGCTGGCAGAGGTGGCCTGTAGGCCCGGCCAGTCAGGGAAGGGAAAAGTCTTTGGCATCCTTCCTTCCCTCAGAACGGAGCGTTCTTTTTTTTAAAAGGAGAGGTCAGGAAGGCTCGCCGGAGAAGATTACATAACCCTGTTTAGGACCAGCCGGTATCCAACATGAGGGCTGAGCTGCATTGTTTACGGAACTGAAATGTCGAAGGCACGCCACGCCAAACAGTGTTCTGACCAAGAATTACCCAGAGGGGTTGTTGTTCTACCACGATCTGGACTCGCTACCCATTTTGAAAGGAGAGAAGCAAGGCTGAGGCTCGTGCAGAGAGGCACGGGCAGCCTCCCCTGAAGCCATTTGACGCTGTAGCACGTTCGTGCCCTTGGGTGGATTTGGCTGTGGGAGAGGAGGATGGGCAAGACGGACTGGAAGGAAAGGCCAGATTGCTACATCGTGCAGGGAGGCAGCAGGCAGCCTCCTGTGCTTGGATCACTCGGGCTCACGAGAGCTTCCGGTCGGATTTGTTCCTCGTAGCACGGCACGCTGCTTCGAACAGGGCCGGCTCACTCACTAGGCGAACAAGGTGATCGCCTAGAGCGAGCCGGCCCTTAGGTGCACCAAACTGCACCCGGCCCCGTACTCTGGGAGTTGCTTGATTATTTGTGTTTTTTATTCTTCTTAAAATGCATTTATTTTGGAAAATTGGTGGGCACACCGGGGGTGTGTGTGTGCCAGAAGGGATCCTCGCCTAGGGTGCAAAATAAGCTGGGGCCGGCCCTGGCTTCGAAGTACCTATTTCTAGCTGACTCGGTCGACTTCCGTGTCTTGTTTGGGATGTCTGTCTGCTGATTACAGGCCCATTTTGTAACTGAATTGTATGTTATTGTGAAACACCTCCAGCATATGTTTGCAGAGAGGCGGTAGGTAAACACGGGAAGTCAAAGAAAAAGAACCTGTTTGAACCAGGATGCTGTCGCGGGCCAGGAAAACCTGCAACTGGTTTTTAAGATCTGTGCTGGCACACGGTGCTGGGAAGGGCCACGGTTCACTGACACAGCACCTCCCTTGTATGCAGAAGTGCTCCAGCAGCCAATCTTAAGAAGCACTGCTCAGACCTTTCCTGTCCGAGATCCTGGAGAGCTGCTGCAAGACAGGAAAGTCAGCACTGGGCTAGGGAAAACTGATGGCCCATACGAGGCATACGTTCAGTCTAAATCAGGTTTCCCCAACGTGGTGCCCACGGGCGCCTGCCTACACCTGCCCACTTGGAGATCTGGCACCCAGTGGATGACTCACTGGTAGTATCCAACTCCAGGGGATGAGCTTGCAGCCAGTACTGGGGGGGGGGGGGGTCCACAACCAGTGCTCCCTCTAAGCTGAATTGGTGTGAGCTAGCTCAGTTTCTTAGCCTCCAGCTCACAGATTTCTGTCTTGGCCCAGGAAGGAGGGCTCCAGAGCAAACTAATTTATGCAGTAGCCAAATCTCCTGCTCACAACTTTAATGCCAGTCGCTCACACAGTAGAATTTTTGCTCACAAGACTCCACAGCTTAGAGGGAGCATCGGCCACAACCATGCTGCTCCTGACGCAATGTTCTTAGAACTCTGCCCAGCCAATCAAATCTCCAACGGCCAATCAGAAGCCTTGCTGGGCACCAGGAAAGAGAGAAGACGCTGTCAACCACTTTAGATTGCCAGGGGATGTAGTGGTAGCCACAGGCACAGACGGCTTTAAAAGGGGATTAGATTTGTGGAGGAGAGGTCTATCAGTGGCTGCTAGCCATAGTGGCTGAGGGGAGCCTCCACATTCGTGGCAGCCAACCTCTGAATCCCAGAGCCAGGAGGCAACGCCAGGGGAAAGAAGAGAAGAGATCGGATGTATACCCCCACCCTTCACTACCCGAAGGAGCCTTACAGCCTCGTTACCCTCCCCACAAACACCCTGTGAGGTAGGTGGGACTGAGAGAGCTCTTTCGAGGACTGCTCTTGAGAGGACAGCTCTGAGAGAACTTGTGACTGACCCAAGGTCACACCAGCAGCTGCACGTGGAGGAGTGGGGAATCAAACCCGGCTCTCCCAGATTAGAGTCCGAGTCCGCAGTCTTAACCACGACACCAAACTGGCTCTCAGGTGTTGGCAGGTATCACGCTGGGGACCCCTGGCATACAAGGTTCCCCCAAAGTACCCAGGGCAATTACAGAAAACTTGGCAAGACAATGCAGACAGATACTCTGCCGAGGCCTCATTCCAGACTTCAGAGGCCATGCGCTTACGCAGCCATGCACTCCAACCACCTTGTAGGGTGGCACATGTTACGTAGGTGTGGGTGGTAATGCTCACCCACCTGATACAAACCAGTCCCTGAAACACTGGGACAGTCAGGACACATGTTATTAGTAGACACATGTTATTAGTAACAATGGGGTTGAGGCCCTGAGCTCTGCCTGTTGCCAAAAAGGCGTGGATGCAATTGCCAAGCCTGAGCCTCGCCTGGAAGTATTACAGGCCTTTTGTGCTGAATGGGCCACGATCCGATTTCCCCCCAGGGAAAGCATAAAACATTCCTTTACAAATTAAGACACCCTAATGTGAACTTCACCAGGGCACGCACTTGGCTATAAACTGGCGTGTGGGCAGAATTCAGTTTCCTGGCCACTGTTCAAAAGGCAAACTCCCAAGTTGCTAGTCCATATGAGATCAGATGAGATCCAATATTCTTGGGCAGTGCCTGGTGAAGTGTCACATGCCAGGAGTTCCTCAGTAAGACTGCCAGGAGCCATGATTCCAGCGCCCTACGTAACTCCATGGCAATCCCAGCACATAGCTGGATCAGAACTCACGTCAACGCAGGACAGGTTCCATTAGGGAAACGATGCGTGCCATTTCCCTTAACTGGAAAACTTAGATTTGTTGTGAAACTAAGGTACTCCTGGTATGTAATTGGTACCGCCTTGGCACATCACTTTCTTGGAATAAACATCTGAAGTTGCCTCATACCAGGTCAACCAAATCAGTTTCCCTCGCTCGGTACCGTCTATCCTGATGGGCAGCAGCAGAATGGAGTCTGAAACGGAATAAAGCCTTTTCCGAGACATTTCTCATTGGAGATGCCTGGAACTGAACCCGGGACGTGAGGAAGAGACAGCCGATAGCCAAGTCTCCTATCCCCAGTTGAGAGGTGGGGCTCAGGGGCGTAGTATCTTCACCGCACACAGGACACCTACCCATCAACGGATCTCAGGAAAGGTCCATCTGTGGCCAGGGCACTGCAAAAGCCCCGCCATCCGGAAGAGCCAATGCTGAGTTAGAGGGGACGACGCCCGACTCCCATTTCCACAGGGAGGCCCACCAGATTCCTGGCCCACAGGATAAGGAGATGCAGGCCAGGGGAAGAGGCTCTGCTTGGCATGCAGAAGGCCCCAGGTTCAATCCCCGGGACCTCCAGTTGACAGATCGGGCAGTAGGTGAGGGGAAAGACCTCCACCTGAGACCCTGGAGAGCGGCTGCCAGTCAGAGTAGACGATACTGACTCTGATGGACCAAGGCTCTGATTCAGAATAAGGCAGGCAGGCAGGCATCTCCAGCGAAAGGAGCTTGAGGTGAGGGAAGACAGTCCTCACCCCGGAGAGCTCCTGCCCAACAGAGCAGTTAAGACTGGCACTGCCAACGGCCAGGTGGGGCCTGGAGACCGCCCGGAATTACCACCGATCTCCAAATGACAGGAGAGCAGCTCCCCTGGGGACAATCACTGCCTTGCAGGCTGTAACGTATACCATCATGCCCAGCTGAGGGCCCTCATCTCCCCAAGCTCCACCACCACCCCCGATCTCCAGGAATTTCCCAACCTGGAGTTGGCAACCCTAGTGACGACCAAGGATCGGGTGCTATTTACGGTGGCTTTGGTGCCATAGCTTGGCGTCGCTCCCCCAGCTTAGCCTCCAGCAAAAGGATCACAGATCGGAAGTTTTGGAAAAGATCTGACTGGGACCTGAGAAGAAGAAGACGATGAAGAGAAGAGGTTGGATTTATACCCCGCCCTTCACTCGGAGTCCCAAGGCGGCTTACAAGCTACTTCCCCTCCCCACAACAGACACTCGGCGAGGTAGGTGGGGCTGAGAGAGCTCCCTCCAGAACTGCTCTTTCAAGGACAGCTCTGAGGTCATCCAGCAGCTGCAAGTGGAGGCGTGGGGGAATCGAACCCGGTTCTCCCAGATTAGAGTCCGCGCACTTAACCTCGACCCCAAACTGGCTCTCCAACTGTCAGTAGAGAAAACGGAAAGAGACAGACCAGTGGCCCAGCTCGGTCTCCAGGCAGCTTCAGGTGTTCACCACGGCCCAGCGCATGACCCACGGCCTATAACCCAGCGAGTGGGAACAGGGAGACTGAGCTCCCGTCAGAAGGGATCGCTTCCACCCTGCCCTCCCTCTTCCGCCTCCTCCAGGTGTCCATTCCAAGACTAGTTTCACCACCTGCCCCATTTGGCCACCTTACATAACAGGCAGCACCTCCCTCAGACGCCAGAGAAGAGACGCACAAATTGCCAGGAGCCGGTTTGGCAATCAGTCAGCAGGTGGCAAGCAAGCGACTTCACGGCGCGCTTGGCTCGCAAGGGGGAGCAGTTATGTAACCCTCGTCCCTGCCCAGCGTGTGCGCGGGCCCTCGGCTATGTCACAGCCATGGCGAATGCAAGCGCTGCTCCGGCTCAGAGACGTGTTTGACCCCGCACCAGGAGAGCGCCGAGTTGGCCACCTTCAGGGAAGGCACCAAACAAATAAAAGTGAAGAGCCCGATTTAGCTGCTCATCACCACACCCTCTGGTCACTCCTCATCCCTGAAGAGTTCACCTCTGTTGGAGTGAGCGACTCGGCTTGCCTGGACAACTTGGGGGGTGTTAACATCACTCTAAGGGCGGATAGGTGTCATCGCCTGGAATGGGAGGCCTCTCTTTGACCAAACCCGCACTGTCAGTTTGGTCACTCATTTGTCTCTATTGCTTTGGGTCCGTCCCCACCTCCACATGGGTTTTGCTCCCTCTGGGACTACGACAGAGAGCAAAACACATGGGGGGGGGGGGAACCTTGAAGCAATAGGGACAAACGAGTGACAAAAATGACAGCGCGGAAGCGGCCTTTATCTGAACCCGGGAGCTGCCCTCTGACCCCCTCCTTTCTTCTTTGTCCTCCCCTTCTCTACACATGGCTTTCCATAGAGACACATGTCTCTGCAGGTCCCTCCTGTAGAGACAACGCCCTCGTACTCCCACAGGCATGATGCCAGGCAAGCTGGCCATTTGTGATAGGGAAAGGACTCTGTTAGATTAGGCTTCTTTCTCTTATCTTGGCTGCAACCAGTGTTCCCTCTAAGCTGAGTTAGTGTGAGCTAACTCAGTTTTTTAGCCTCCGGCTCACCCATTTTGGTCTTAACACCAGAGCAAACTAATTCATGCAGCAGCCAAATGGCTCGTTCACAACTTTAATGCCGGTAGCTCACAAAGTTGGATTTTTGCTCACAAGACTCTCCACAGCTTGGAGGGAGGATTGGCGGCAACCTGAATGTAAACTGGATCCCCTTGAATAAATTAAGTTAACCTTTTTAGGGTTTGTTTTTTTTTTGCAATATATTTCTTGGGAGATTCACTTACTGCACTCAGAATCACGTTTCTACGACTGGGCAAAATTCTGCTACGGTAACCAAATCTCCCAGTAACCTCTGCAGAAATAGGCTGAGCCCAATGGGGCAGAGACCTACTGCATCCTCCATTGTGGGGGTGGGCGTGCCGGGGCTGGGCTGGGACGGACTAGCTTGTGTCTCTCGCTCTCCCCTTAAGGAGACAGCTTAGTGTGCGGACTCTAATCTGGGAGAACCGGGTTTGATTCCCCACTCCTCCACTTGCACCTGCTGATGTGACCTTGGGTCAGTCACAAGCTCTGGCACAGCTGTCCTTGAAAAAGAGCAGTTTGTGTCAGAGTTCTCTCAGCCCCACCCACCTCACAGGGTGTCTGTTGTGGGGAGGGGAAGGGAAAGGAGTTTGTAAGCCGCTCTGAGACTCCAAGTGAAGGGCGGGGTATAAATCCAATATCTTCTTCTTAGAGGCCGCATGAAGAATGGGGTGGCGGTGGGGCAGGCGGGCCGTCAGACTGCAGCTTCCTCAGCCATCGCTGGGAGCCCCTATGCTTCCTCCCTCCGCTGGCGGGGGGCAGCAAAGGAAAAGTTGCTTGCGTTACATGCGCTCCACCCCAGCAGCTCCCACCCACCCCACAAAAGCATGGGCTCAATTCACCTCTGTTGGGTGCGTGCTACTCGGCTTGTCTGGACATTCGGGGGGCGCTACATCACTCTAAGTGTGGACAGGCGCTCTCTCCTTGAATGGGAGCCCTCTCTTTGTCTTAACCTGAGAGCTGCCCTCTGAACCCCCCCCCCTTTCTGACTTTGTCCTCTCACACCCTGCACATGGCCTTCCATGGAGATACATGTCTCTGCAGGTCTCTCCTGTAGATACAACGCACTCACACTCCCACAAACTTGATGCCAGACTCTGGGTCTGCTCAAGGGATGGCTCTGGGTGCCCTGCGGGCTTTAAAGCAGAAGTGATGTGGAGTTTTTGTCGTGGAGGGGCGCCAGGGCAAGAGAGAGGCCACTCCGTGCCCCTCGAAGTCCATGGCCAGGAAGAGCTTGCAGCTGCAGTAGCCGTCCAGACTGCGTGATCTCCCTTCTCAATGATTGAGCTCCTTTGTTCAAGAAAAAATTCTCATTGCACTGTTACCCCTCTTAGATGCTAGCTGGAAGACTAGCCCACCTTTTTCAAAGCCTTCCCCCTTGGATTCTCCGGATAAGCATATGGAGCAGAGGTCCATCAGTGGCTATTAGCCATAAGGTATAGATCGGGACTCTGGGGCAAGTGATGCTCTGTCATCTTGGTGCTTTGGGGGGGGGGGTCAACAGTGGGAGGGCTTCTAATGTCCTGGCCCCACTGTTGGACCTCCTGATGGCACCTGGTATTTCTGGCCACTGTGTGATACAGAGTGTTGGACTGGATGGGCCTTTGGCCTGATCCAACATTGGCTTCTCTTACGTCCTTATGTTCTTAACCGCCAAAGCCCAAATACACGGGGATGACCCATTCCTCACATATCCTGCATTACTTTAGACTTTGCCCAGATTTAAGACTCTGGGATCCTTGGAACAGGTACCCAATGTGGAACTTGTGAGTCAGTTTGGCCAGGAGACAGAGAGCTGATCTTTCTCGTGGGCTACAGCCAGACGTCCCCATCAAATGATTGCAACATTTGGTTCATGACAATGTCCAGCTGAGTTTGGTCGGTTGGTACCAAACTGGGATTTCAAACTGGGTGTCTGATACTGAGCATTCACTGGTCATTCACTGTCTATAGTCTGCCTTTCTCCCTGCGAGTCGAGGCAGATTATACAATGCAAATCAACACCATCAACAGGAAGAGACATCTAACAAGCAATGTAATAGGACTAGGGTTACAGAAATCTAAAACAAGCATAGAATATCAGGCACAACACAGAATTGCATATACAATGCAGGAAAATTGCCTTACTTACATCAGTCAAGATGCTAACAGAACTGATCCAACCCCACAGGACTGTAAAGTTTTTTTACTTTTAATCTTGCACCATCCTTTGGTGACAATAGCAGTCACTTCAGCCCAATGGGGAATCTTTGTGGGTGGACTAAGACACAAGCTGTGTGTTGATTTTATATTTTAGAAAAAAGTAATTCAAACCGATCCACTTTAACACAATGCATTTGGCTCTCTTCCAGCACAGTAGAAAGTGAACTTTTATTCCACTGCAGATTTTGGAAGGATGGTTGTTACGGGAGGCTAGGAATCTTTTGTGCCGAGGGGAAAATGAGAACAGATGAGGAAGCGAGCCACCTGAATACCAACTGGTCCGACAGGCTAGAAGAAAATAAACGCCCCTTTACAGACTTTACTAGCTTCCGTCGATGTTTACAAGCTCCACTTTTGTTTCAAGCTCAGCTAGACATGAAAAGAGAGAGAAAGGAAAAAGTTTGGCAAGGGCCTCCCCCCCCCCCCATGGCATCAGAGCAAAGGCTGAACCCCAAAGCTTTTCACAACGGAAAACCGCAGCCGGAGTTTGCAAGAACAGTCGCAGGTTCTCGTGTGTAACTCTGGTTGCAACTAATGCCCCCTCTAAGCTGTGGAGTCTTGTGAGCAAAAATCCTACTTTGGGAGCTCCTGGCATTAAAGTTGTGAGCAAGCAATTTGGCTACTGCATAAATCAGTTTGCTCTAGAGCCATCCTTCCTGAGCGAAGACAAAAATGTGTGAGCCGGAGGCTAAAAAACTGTGAGCTAGCTCACACTAACTCAGCTTAGAGGGAACACTGGTTACAACCCTCCCCACACCACAACAACCCTCCCATTTATCAAAAAGAGTCATTAAACGTCAAGGTTAGTCTTCTGGCAAAAATTCAGGCTTCGTTTCAAAGCACTAGAGGAGTTTACACAACATTCGGTTTCTCAAGACAAGAGTGGCGAGTGCGAAACAGTGCCAGCAAGTTCCTGTTGTGCATTCTGGAGCTGCGTGAGGCCATCGCAGCCATACACAAAAGGGAAATCTTGCGGCACCTTGAAAACTGATATATGGCGAAAGCTTCGGTGGATATGAGGCCATCCTGTACACAGCTCCGCAATTTGATGGCCTAACAGTTTTCGGGGTGAACTGCTGCCAATGGTGGCATGCCCTCAACATGACGCGACTCGCCAATACACAGAAGGCGCACGGAGAGTTCAGTGTGTGTCATTTTGGTGCCGCATTGGGCACACTGTTAAAACAAAGACCTCTGAGCCATCTCAGAAGCCTAGAAAGACCAGTCGATGACGGAAGACAAAGAATACCAATGGCCAGGGTCTGGCATACCTGAGGGACCGCCTTTCCCCATACAGGCCCCAAAGAGCACTTCGGTCGGGGTCACAACACCACCTAGTGACCCCAGGTCCTAAAGAGGCTAGGCTTGCAGCCACAAGGGCCAGGTCCTTCTCGGTGGCGGCTCCTACCTTGTGGAATGAGCTGCCGGAGGAGATCAGGGCCCTGCGGGACCTCTTACAGTTCCGCAGTGCCTGCAAGACGGAGCTCTTCCGCCAGGCTTTTGAGTAGGAGCCGCCGCCGCCGCCACCACCACCGAGTAACTGCAGAGCAGGACCACCGGGTTGGGCCGACTGGCCATCTAGAACATCTTGGCCCATGGCATCCCCCCTCTTTGATCCCACCGCGATATACAATAGGGAGTGAGTATTTTAGTTCCTAATGTATCCTGCAAGATGTGAGTTTTGTTGTAATTGTTTTAACTTGTTCTATTTTTATTGCACTTGGTGCCCTAACTGTTTTAATCCTGTTGTATTTTATTGCACAGTTGTGCCTATGTAAGCCACCCTGAGCCCGCTTGCGGGGTATAAGTGAAATAAAATAAATAAAATAACACTAAAAATGGCCTCTTTGGCAGTGAAGGAAGGACTGAGGGAAAATGGCGCTCCTCCCTCATGGCACACAGCAGTTTTGGCGGGAAACATCATGCCGTGCACCGGGGGGGGGGGACACACCTTTCCAGTCAGCTTAAGATGGGAAATTTTTTTCACCCAAGTTGGCCTCCATAGAGCCAATATGTGGCTGCACAGAAGATCGGTGACAAGCAACCAAATTATCTTGCCCGGATTAAAGCAAGGTCCACCTCACTCAATATTCTGATTCGAACAATGACACCAGGAAGCCCTGCAAGCGGTCACGAGACCAGCCTTCCAGCCTGTCACCAGGATCCAGTATTCTGATATACTGCCTCTACCCGTGGAGGCTCCATTTAACTATCATGCCTAAAATCTACCGAAAACAGCCATAAGCTTCTTTACATGTTTTAAATGACATCTATCTAAACTACTGGTCATCACTGCCGTATCCCGTGAACATGAGTTGCATAAGCTAATTACGTATTACCTCCTACAGGACTGGCTTTGAACGCCTACAGCATCAGCTACGCTGGGTGAGCCTCTGTTCTATTATGAGGGAGGGCAGCGAATTCCTGGCCTACATATAGCACCAGCAAATTAATCCCTCTGCCCGTTCCCGTTCCTATCTTTCTATACTGCTTTGCCCCACCTCTTACCGGCAAGGTGCTCCAAATCCACGGATCGTTCCGGCTGTCCTTTCCTAGCTGCAGGTCAACCAACTAGAGGTCGAAGCCTTCATTCCCGACAGCCAGTAACCAACCACAGGTCCCGGTTTTGGCACGGCCGTTGTCAACTTTGCGTCGGGGGCTACAAAGCCAGTGGCCTTGACACAAAAACGCCCGCATGGGCTGCATCCTTCCAAGCACGGCCTGCAGCTGGCCTCATACAGTCTCCCAGAACAGTGTGCGTCCTGGCAAGAGACTCCATACCATCCTGGCAGGGAAAGGGTTGCCCATTAACAGGTCTTTTCTGGGCAGAGTCATGCCAGCTTGAGGCACAAGGTCGTTTGGGAGACAAAGAGCTCTTTTTAAAGAAAAGCGGGATTTGAGGGAGCCACTCCACACTTCTGGAATGGAAGAGTCCTAGAGAAAAAGCGCAAACAGCAGATGCTCCCGCATGCCATACGGGCCAGCCGGCCACCACTGCTGACATAAACAGCTCCGTAAGGAAGACGACTAAATTATATACCATAGAGGTCTGACCCATAATGTTTCCAAACAGGAGAGGCGAGTTCTCTGCGCAGCCTGCAACATTTAAAGCACCTCCCGCATTGCAATAACAAAGCCACGCGTTCCCAGAACGCACTGTGCATAAAGCTTCCGCCATGTTGTGATAATTTATGCATGCCCAGAATGCACCATGTTTCCAGACATCCTTAAGGCCTGGTCCACTTTTCAGCTATCCAAAGCAGTGTTTCCCTATCTAAGGTGTGAATTTTTATTTTTTTTTGCATCCGACTGCCATGAGGGCACCTTCATGCTAAATCATGCATTTTCAATCCACTTCAGGGACCATTTGCAAGTGGATTTTGCCATTTCGCACAGACCCTGAGAGGGAGGGCAGGAAGGGTTGCTTCAGTGCTCAGTTCTTGTGGCCCTTCCTTACACGCCCAGGGAAATGCCAATTGCAACTTTGGGGTCAGGAAGCCATTTTTCTCCAGGCCAGTTTGGCTGGGGTTCCTGGAGGGCTTTTTTTTTTGCCATCTTCTGGGCATGGAACAGGGGTCACTGGGGGGGGGGGAGGTATTTGTGAATTTCCTGCACTGTGCAGGGGGTTGGACTAGATGACCCTGGAAGTCCCTTCCAACTCTGTGATTCTACAGGTAGGTGAGGCTCAGTGCTTGGTGGGCCAAGGCCACACAGCAAGCTCCCAGGGCAGAGGGAGGATCCAAATCCGGGTTTCCTAGATCCTAGCCTGACACTCTGACCATGAGACCACACTGGGGTAGGGCGGTTGTTTTTTTCTTTTTTAATTTGCTAAATTTGAAAGACAGGAGGAGGAGGAGAGATTGGATTTCTACCCCGCCCTTCACTCAGAGTGGCTTACAAACTCTTTTCCCTTCCCCTCCCCACAACAGACGCCCAGTGAGGTAGGCGGGGCTGAGAGAGCTCTTTCAAGGACTCCTCCTGAAAGAACAGCTCTGAGAGAACTTGTGACTGACCCAAGGTCACACCAGCAGCTGCACGTGGAGGAGTGGGGAATCGAGCCTGGTTCTCCTGGGTTAGAGTCCGTGCACTTAACCACTACTCTTACAGGAAGGAACTGCTGGGTAGCTCTTGCGTCGAAAGACGCAAACCTAACTGGGAAGTACTTTGTCTTCCAAAGAGCTTTGAAAACCATCTCCCGGCCGTGCACGGCGGGGAGGGCTACAAACTGGAAGCCAACCTCGGGGCTGAGCTCGCACCCAGACCGAGCAGTTGCAACTTGGCTGGCAGCAAAGTCGTGGGTTTTTTCCCCCAAGATGTTGATTTTAGGGTGCCACAAAGCGGTGGAAAAACCAACACCGTCCCTCTGTAAGCAGCCTGCCCTGCCAAGCCGACCGCAGGCCTTTTGTCAGAGAAGACGGAAGTCGCAACCTCAGGCACGGTCGCCACCCATACCGGTCCAGTAACAATTGCAGAAGAGGAACTTGCAGCGCTTCCCTGATCAGCAACTATGGGGGGGGGGGGAGCCAAGAAAGGGATCAGGTGCCCCTTAGCGAGGGCTCATCCACAACAGGGATAAGAATATACCTTTGCAGCCCAAACCCGGGCAGGCCGATTGGCACCTTCATGCAGTTCATACATTCAAACTGCACACTCAGGCTGCAGAACTGGCCCGATTCAGCTGGTAACGCCCTGAAGCAAGACAGCTGGAGCCCTCCTGATTCAGGGTTAGCTTGCACCCAGGAAGCCCCGGAGCTGGCCTTGCTGTATTGCAAGCACCCAAAAGCGGCGGACGGCCACAGCAACCCAGCAGGTCCCCCAAGACCGAAGGCAAACCAGCCTGGAAATACGCTCCCAGGTACAACCTGATCTTGCTAGCCAGAGTCGGTGAAAGCAGCACGGAATGGAAACCGAGCCTGAGCTCAGGGTTACAGCTACGCCACGTCCCTTGCTTCACGGAGATGCCGTTGGTACAACCAGAATGATGCAATGAGAATGTGTGCACACAGCTATCTTACAGGCTCACGGCCTGTACCATCTGCTCAAGCCCCGTCTCATCCTCACAACAACCCTGCGAGGCAAGTGAGGCCGAGAGCATGAAGCTGGCCCGAGATCACGCAGCAGGCTTCCGTGGCAGAGCGGGGGATTTGAACCTGGGTCCCAGCCCTGACACTCTAGCCATCGCACCATGCTGGCTTGGCAGAAGAGAAGAGATTGGATTTATACCCCGCCCTTCACTACCCAAAGGAGTCTCAGAGCGGCTTACAATCTCCCTTCCCTTCCCTTCCCCTCCCCACAACAGACACCCTGTGAGGTGGGTGGGGCTGAGAGCTCTCTTCCGAGGACTGCCCGTGAGAGAACAGCTCTGAGAGAACTTGTGACTGACCCAAAGTCACACCAGCAGCTGCACGTGGAGGAGTGGGGAACCAAAACCGGTTCTCCCAGATTAGAGTCCACGCTCCTGACCACTACACCAAACTGGAGCTAAGCAGGGCTAGCTAGACACAAAGAAACAGCTCGTTCCTCTATTTAGAGAGCTTCCTTAGCGGGAGCTCTGCCAACCTGAGAATATTTCTTCCCAGCCTTGCAAGCTCACAAAGCCATTAGAGGCACCTTCCCGTGAAGCTGTCTAGGAAGCCAACCAGAGGGTTAGTCAGAGGCCACCGAAGAACAAGACAGAAAGGATCCAAGGAAGACTCGCCACGGGGGCTCCTGCTTATCATACGTCTGGAATCCGGGAGGAAAAATAATCCTTTTCTCGCCGTCCCCGATGAGGAGGCCCAAAGAAATGCGAGCACACCCTGACCTGACAGCTGCCTCCAGCCCACGAGCTTTTTGACAATTAACGTTCGAAGACCTGACATTCTTCGCCGTTTAGTTTAAAGCCAAGCATCAAAGCCACATTTCTGTCGGCTGGCTAGGGCTGGAGGTGTTCCCAACACCGTCGAGTCTGCAAGGACAACCGGTAACTATTTGGTATTTCGCTCCTGGAAGATGGAGTGGCCCCCTTCCAAAGCATCCACGGGAGCCCGAGAGATGGCATTCGGACAGCACTTGTCTGAGCTAACCCCCGGTAGTTGTCACGTCCGAATGCAGAAGGTGCGGCAACTCACGGGAAGGCGCTAAACCGCTATTCCCAGTTACCATCTCTCGCCACGTCGTCACCCAACATTTGTACCAATTTTGGACTGCTAGGTTTCCCTGACCTGGATGGTCCGGGCTGGCCTGCTCTCATCAGATCTCGGAAGCTAAGCAGGGTCAGCCCTGGTTAGTCCTTGGAAGGGAGACCACCAAGGAAGTGCAGGGTTGCTACGCAGAGGCAGGCCAGGGCAAACCACCTCTGTTTATCTGCCCGGCCCTGGATTGCCCAGGCTAGCTCGATCTTGTAAAATCTCAGAAGCTAAGCAGGGTCAGCCCAGGTTAGTCCCTGGATGGGAGACCTCCAAGGAAGTCCAGGGTCGCTACGCAGAGGCAGGCCAGGGCAAACCACCTCTGTTTATCTGCCCGGCCCTGGATTGCCCAGGCTAGCTCGATCTTGTAAAATCTCAGAAGCTAAGCAGGGTCAGCCCAGGTTAGTCCCTGGATGGGAGACCTCCAAGGAAGTCCAGGGTCGCTACGCAGAGGCAGGCCAGGGCAAACCACCTCTGTTTATCTGCCCGGCCCTGGATTGCCCAGGCTAGCTCGATCTTGTAAAATCTCAGAAGCTAAGCAGGGTCAGCCCAGGTTAGTCCCTGGATGGGAGACCTCCAAGGAAGTCCAGGGTCGCTACGCAGAGGCAGGCCAGGGCAAACCACCTCTGTTTATCTGCCCGGCCCTGGATTGCCCAGGCTAGCTCGATCTTGTAAAATCTCAGAAGCTAAGCAGGGTCAGCCCAGGTTAGTCCCTGGATGGGAGACCTCCAAGGAAGTCCAGGGTCGCTACGCAGAGGCAGGCCAGGGCAAACCACCTCTGTTTATCTGCCCGGCCCTGGATTGCCCAGGCTAGCTCGATCTTGTAAAATCTCAGAAGCTAAGCAGGGTCAGCCCAGGTTAGTCCCTGGATGGGAGACCTCCAAGGAAGTCCAGGGTCGCTACGCAGAGGCAGGCCAGGGCAAACCACCTCTGTTTATCTGCCCGGCCCTGGATTGCCCAGGCTAGCTCGATCTTGTAAAATCTCAGAAGCTAAGCAGGGTCAGCCCAGGTTAGTCCCTGGATGGGAGACCTCCAAGGAAGTCCAGGGTCGCTACGCAGAGGCAGGCCAGGGCAAACCACCTCTGTTTATCTGCCCGGCCCTGGATTGCCCAGGCTAGCTCGATCTTGTAAAATCTCAGAAGCTAAGCAGGGTCAGCCCAGGTTAGTCCCTGGATGGGAGACCTCCAAGGAAGTCCAGGGTCGCTACGCAGAGGCAGGCCATGGCAAACCACCTCCGAATGCCTCTTGCCTTGAAAAGTCCATGTGGGCTCACCGTAGGTCAGCTGCAACTGGAGGGCCCTTTCCACCACTGCCACATGTTGCAAGATGACATGAGCCACAGCTTAACCTAAGGCACCACCCCCTGTGGCCCAGGAATGGCAGTACTGGGAGGTGTATTGGGGGGGGGGGCTCTCTTTACCACAGCTGCTATGGCACGGTGAAGCTTGACTACAAATGCCAGGAAGCCACACCACTGGCGAGCATGAGCCACAGCTACAAGCCCAGAGAAACTCTAGCCAGATAAATGGCGTTCATAGAATCATAGAGTTGGATGGGACCTCCAGGGTCATCTAGTCCAACCCTCTGCACAAGGCAGGAAATACACACATATCTCCCCCCCCCCACACACCCCCAGTGACTTCTGTTCCATGCCCAGAAGATGGCAAAAAACCCTCCAGGCCAAACTGGCCTGGAGAACAAGTGCTTCCTGACCCCAAAGAGGCAACCAGCATTTCCCTGGGTGTGTGAGAAAGGGCCACGAGAACTGAGCACTGAGGCGACCCTTCCTGCCCTCCCTTCTCATGATCTGCCCAAGTTCACAGAATCTGTATTGCTGTCAGATGGCCGTCTAGCCTCTTTTTGAAAACTTCCCAAGGAGGAGAGCCCACCACCTCCAGAGGAAGCCTGTCCCACCGAGGAGCCGCTCTAAATTGTCAGCTGCCTCAAGGACCCTTGAGAGGGCAGAGCGCCAGGACACAAACTTTGCATTCCAGAGTCTCAAAACAGAGATCCGGGCACGAGGAGTCACCCCTTCCGACACCCTTCGCCAAGCCCCTCCACACAAAGGGACGCGAGGATTTGTCACGCTGCAGTAAGATGGCAACGCCTACTCCTGAAAGAGAACTCCAGATGTGCCCTCACCAAGCTCTGCCCATGAAAGTGGCTTCAACGCCAGCCCAGGCTGTCCCCGAAGCGCTAGAAAGGAAGGTGACGCAGGGGTGGTCTGCCCAAGAGCACCCAGTCGCCTAGTCTCCGTTCGCCGTGTTCGAACCCCTGCCACGCACAATCTTCCACATTTTAACATGGGGAGCGGTGAGTGGAGACGGTGTTTAAACAGGGGCCGCCTCTCCCCTGCCAGGGAAGCAACGCGCTCAGGCCCGGCATCTGTGTGACCTTCCCAGGACGGAGATTCTGAGGACTGAGGCTGAGGAATGCGATCCGGAGGGCACGCCGGGGGGAAAAAGCTACACAGGGGAGTCCGGAATGCTCGGGAAGCAAATGACGTCATCAGCACGGTCCCGCGACTCCTGTGCCGAAAGCAGGTAACGCGTGCAAATCTGAACCAACGTATGCAGATCTGTACAACTTTACAGCAAGTTGCAGAACTGGACTTCTTTGTGCCATTACCCCCTGGGAGTCCAGCTCAGCACAGAAACACCCTTCCCTCAAGCACTGCCCTTCCGCCTTAAGGACTAGGAACGTGGCTTCGTAAAGCTGAAAACGAGGAGAAGGCTCTCCTGATGCCAAAGGGACGCGGCAGCCGTCAGAAAATAATACGGTTCAAGTTTTTAAAGCACCCCATAAGCAGTATTTTAATCACAGGCACATTGTAGATTATGGGTGTATATTATGCGGTGGCTCAAGTGGTTCAGACGCTGAGCTGCAGACCGGAAGGTCGGTAGTTCGGCAGTTCGAGACCCGAGTGTGCCGCATGACGGAGTGAGCTCCCGTCTCTGGCCCCAGCTCCTGCCAGCCTAGCAGTTCGAAAGCAAGAAATTGCAAGTAGATAAACAGGTACCACTTCGGTGGGAAGATAACAGCGTTGTGTGCGCCTCGGCGTCTAGTCACGCCGGCCACATGACCATGGAGAAGTCTTCAGACAGCGTTGGCTCTTCGGCTTGGAAACAGAGATGAGCACCACCCCCCAGAGTTGGAGTCGACTAGCTTTCGAGCAGGGGAACCTTTACCTATATTATTTGTGTGGCGCAGACGGTCAGGGAAGGGCCGCTTGCCTCCTTTATGAACACGTCAATCAGCTAAGGGCATCATTAGAGGCCTGCTCCACCGAGTCTCTGTCCAAAGACAGAACAGACCTTCTCGGCTGTGCCCCCCCCCCCGTCTCCAGAATACCTCCACCACGCACATCCGTTTTCCGCTGCATTTTGTTGAAAAAAGTTTCGCCACTGCCCCCTTCGATTCAGAGAAGCGCTTGGGCTTTTATCCATTTCCACTGCTCTGCTTGGGTTATCAACGCAAAACTCTGCTAACAGTCGACCTGCCTGCCCCTTCCCCGTGTCCTTCCTGGTAGATCTCGCTGTTGTAAACGTTTTTTACGCTCTTGGTTGTAACGGAGAGTGCCGTCAAGTCACCGCTGACTTACGGCGAACCCCGCGGGGTTTTCAAGGCAGGAGTCATTCAGAGGTGGTTTGCCATGGCCTGCCTCACGGCCCTGGTATTCCTTGATGGTCTCCCACTAGCCAGGGCCAGCCCTGCTGAGCTTCTGAGATCTGAAGAGACCAGGCTGGCTTTGGTAGTGGTTTGGTGTCGTGGTTAAGTGCGCAGACTCTAATCTGGGAGAACTGGGTTTGATTCCCCACTCCACCACATACAGCTGCTGGTAGACCTTCGGCAAGTCATAGCTCTGACAAGAGCTGTCCTTGAAAGTGCAGTTGCTGCCAGAGCTCTCTCAGCTCCCCCTGCCTCACAGGGTGTCTGTTGTGGGCAATGCTCCCTCTAAGCTGTGGAGTCTTGTGAGCAGAAATTCTGCTTTGTGAGCTCCTGACAAGAAAGTTTTGAGCGAGCGGTTTGGCTGCTGCATAAATTACTTTGCTCTGGAGCCATCCCTTCCTGAGCGAAGTCAAAAAGGTGTGAGCTGGAGGCTAAAAAACTGTGAGCTAACTCACACTAACTCAGCTTTGAGGGAACATGGGTTGTAGGGAGGGGAAGGGAAAGGAGTTTGTAAGCCGCTCTGAGACTCCGAGTGAAGGGCGGAGTATAAACCCAATCTCTTCTTCTTCTTAGGAAAGTTTTATGACGTGCCGCTGACTCTGTTGGAGATTTAAATTTCTTGCCCAGTTCAATTCACAACTGACAATTGTTAGTCAGGTTTTAAGTTCCCGTTGTCAGTTGCGTGGTGAATCCGTTCAGGAACGCGAGGGACAGACACTTAAACCTCAGAATGAAGGCCACCAACGCAGTGAGTTTGTAGCCCAAGCAGTGCTCTCTAAGCTGAGTTAGTGTGAGCTAGCTCACATTTTTTTAGCCTCCGGCTCACACGTTTTTGTCTCAGCGCAGGAAGGAGGGCTCCAGAGCAAACTGATTCACGCAGTAGCCAAATCGCTCCCTCACAACTTTAATGCCAGTCGCTCACAAAGTAGAATTTCTGCTCACAAGACTCCACAGCTTAGAGGGAGCATTGAGCCCAAGCAAGATTTGAACCAGCCACTTATAACCACGAGGCCCCCGCACTGACTCGCCTGCAACGTACGCGCATTCCTTTTGGAATAGTATCAACGCCGGCTGTTTGAGCAGAACGTTTTCTAGGTGACGGGGAAGCTGACGCTCCGGGGTCCAAGCAAGCCACGCATACCTCCCAGCTGACCCAATGGAAAAGAACAGCTGCGTGCCAGTGGTTCCGAAAATCAGCATCAGGAGACCCGCAGAGGGTTAAAGGCACAACAGGTGCCCTTAAGCTTGGGCTTTATACTTATCATCCCCCAGAGGAGCCTCTGCTGGCAAGGGCAGACCTGCACAGCGACTCGTGCAGAGACACACCGGGCTTCGGAGCCAGTTTGGTGCAGTGGTTAAGTGCGCGGACTCTAATCTGGGAGAACCGGGTTTGATTCCCCACTCCTCCACTTGCACCTGCTGGATGACCTTGGGCAAGCTGTAGCTCTGATAAGAGCTGTTCTTGAAAAAAAGAGCAGTTTCTGTCAGAGCTCTCTCAGCCCCACCCACCGCACAGGGTGTCTGTTGTGGGGAGGGGAAGGGAAAAGAGATTGTAAGCTGCTCTGAGACTCCTTTGGGTAGTGAAGGGCGGGGCATAAATCCAATCTCTTCTCTTCTTCTTCAGAGAAGATCTGGCAATTCTATGCTGGGACTGAGCGGTCTTCTCTCACCCCTATGGCCGGGGCACGTAACTTGCAGAAACCCTGCCAGTTGCCCCTGCAACTCACTTTAAAGATGCAGTAAAACCAGGCGCTTGGCTGCCCCCTCCGGCCTCCGCACCCTTCTCCAGGAGACACCAAGCACATCTGCAAAACAAGAAGGCCGTGTAGCACAACAAGGTCATTGTGCTCGGCAACCACACTATTTAGTCTGGGAGAAAACGACTTGGCAGAGAAGTGGACCGTGCGCCACAATACGAGGGCAGACAGCACCGAGTCAAGATGACACCGGGATTTGGTGGGAACTGGGCAGCAACGGGGAGGGGGCGGGAGAGACAGCTTTTCCCAGGCAAGGGGCTAAGCGGAGCGCAGGCCAGCAGAGCCGACGCCAAAATCAAAACTGGGCAGTCTTTAGTGGCACAGAACTGCCCACTTAGCTGTGCCACAAATGCAGAAAGCATTTCTAAACTGCAACTGGAATGCCGCCACATTCGGAAAGGTCCACTTCTCAAATGCACAAGAATCAGACTTATCGACCCTCAGAGAAGCCTCCGCTGGCAAGGCCGAGGGCAGCTTCGGACAGCAACTCATGCAGAGATGCACCGGGCTTCAGAGAAGATCTGTCGACTCTATACTGGGACCGAAAGGTCCAGTCTCACCCATATGGCTGGCGAGCTACATGTACATTATAGGGTATATAAAGCAAGTTTAGGACGGGCACACCGGGATTTAATTTCCCACTGAGCCACAAAGCTCAGTAGATGATTCACAACTGCTGTTAGGAACTTAACTTCAGGGGGGGGGGGGATGAAAGACTATATTGAAGGAGGGGTGGGATCAACATGGAAGCTGGGAAAAGCCGACAGGAACTAGGCAAGGCCAGAACAGTAACTCATGCAGAGGTACTTAGACACACCGATCCCTGTTAATGCACCTGTGCCCCGGGAAACATCAGGAAGAAGCCGACAGGAACTAGGCAAGGCCAGAATAGTAACTCACGCAGAGATGCCTAGACATACCAGTCCCTGTTGATGCACCAGGAAACATCAGGAAGAAGCCAACAGGCCCTAGGCAAGACCAGAACAGTAAGTCATGCAGAGATGCTTAGACAGATACCAGTCCCTGTTGAAGCATCAGGCATCCCATACTACAAGTCTGCAAAGCTTAGTTTACGTACAGAAGAAAAGTGCACTGGAATGATAATCCAGCCTTCCTGCTTCCTAAACAGAGGCGCTGACGGAGTAGTAGAGCACCCCGTCTTACACGCGTAAACAGAAGCCCCGGAAGCCATGCGGAAGATCGCGAGCCGTGAGTCACCAGCAGCCATTCCCAGAGAGCAGAAAGGGAAGCTCTTGTAAACTGGATTGGGAACAGACTCACCCTCCCTCCCTTCTGCAGTTGATTTGCCACAAGCGACTCACACTCAGACAGGTGGGCTAATAAACACGTCAAGCGCTGGTAACTTGCAAAGGTGGGGATTGCTTGCACACGGAGCTCCGGTTTCGCGAGGCGGCCTTCTCCGTAGGCCGGAAGAACGTTTCATTACTCCACGGACACACATGAACCTGCCTTGTTGTATTCAACCCCAATCCTTGGTGCATCAAGATCAGTATTGCCCTCGCCTGGATAGCCCGATCTCATCAGATCTCGGAAGCGAAGCGGGGCTGACCCTGGCAAGTACTTGGATGGGAGATCTCCAAGGAATGCCAGGGCTGCGATGCAGGGGCAGGCAACAGCAAGCCACCTCTCTGAAATGTCTAAGCCCCACTAGGGGTTGCCAGAAGTCAAACATGTCTTCCAGGCACACAAAAACACTCACCAAAAACATAAAAGGTCAGTCTTGTCTACTCAGAGTGGAATTCTCTTCCAGGGTCTCAGGCAGAGGTCTTTCACCTCACCTCCTGCCTGGTCCTTTTAACTGGAGATGCTGCTGGGGATCAAACCTGAGACCTTCTGCAGGCCAAGCAGAGGCTCTTCCACTGAGCCACGGCCCCTCCCATAAACATTTGATTGAACACATGAAGCTGCCTTCTATTAAATCATAACCTCGGCCAGTCAAGGTCAGAATTAAAGCATAACAACAAGATTATTGACAGTAATAAGTGCAAAAGTATGTCCTGACATGTTAAGGTGCAAAAAAGCTATTTCTGTTTGGTGAGGAAAAACTCGAGATACTCAATGGTTTAGATTCGCCCAGTCTATGTTTTGTTTGTAGTTCTGTTTTGTCTTTGTTGCTGTGTTTGTTTGTTGTTATCAAATAAAATAATTTTTTTTTTAAAAAAAGGTCAGACTTGTCTACTCAGACTGGCAGCGGCTCTCCAGGGTCTCAGGAAGAGGTCTTTCACACTTTCTACGACCTAGTATTTTCAGCTGGAGATGCTGGGGATCGAACCGGGGACCTTCTGCTTTATAGCTGCTCTATCGCCAAACCACAGCCCCTCCCCACCGGAGAATCTGCCTCCTATTGAATCAGAACCTCAGTACTTCTAGGGTAAGTATTGCCTACTCAGACTGGCAGGGGCTCTGCAGGGTTTCAGGCGGAGGTCTTTCCCATCACCTCCTGCCAGGTCCGTTTTCCAACTGGAGATGCCGGGGACTGAACCTGGGACCTTCTGCATGCCAAACAGTTGCTCTATCACTGAGCCACAGCCCTTCCCCTAACGTGAAGGCCACAAACAGTGGGCTCGGACAAGGCAGGCAGAGTACCAGAGGCAGTCCGACGGTGGTACCCTGAGCGAGGAAATGCATCCCCACCAATGCTGCCTCTAAGCTGTGGAGTCTTGTGAGCAAAAATTCTACTTTGTGAGTGACTGGCGTTAAAGCTGTGAGTGAGCGCTTTGGCTCCTGCATAAATTAGTTTGCTCTGGAGTCCTCCTTCCTGAGCTGAGACAAAAATGTGTGAGCCAGAGGCTAAAAAACTGTGAGCTAGCTCACACTAACCCAGCTTAGAGGGAACGCCACACCACCCTGCCTCCCAGCCACGTCACACAAGGTAACAAGGGTGCAAATCCCAGCTCCGGCTCCCGCCACAACACCAGCAGAACTCGCACGCCTGAAGCGCACAGCACGTCAGCTCCCCAGACCAATCACCTTTTGCAACTGAGTGCAGCTTTCCGTGCAGAACACCACGTGTGCCTGTGCACATGGCAACGTATGTGCTCAGCAGAACCATATGTATGTAGGAGCGCGCATGACGCACTGAATCAAGGCGCATGAACAGAGTGATGGGGAATGCGCACGATAAACTGGACGGGAGGCGGAGGGTCAAAAGCAACAAGCTAGCGTCATCTATACTTTTAAAAAATCCAGCGTTTCTTTAGGCCAGGATGGGTGCAGGGAGAACATGCTCACTTTGTTTCTTGGTAAGACACGAAGGCCCAGGTAATTGTTCCCAGGATAAGACGTCCCGTTCTCCAATTTCAAAACAAAGAGCCATTACAGATTCGCTCAAATTCGCCTCCTGCCCTGTCCCAAGATCTCAAGACAATAACTTCTCACGGTGACCTCTTTTCCACACAGATAAAGCCTCGGGAGGCGTGGACACACAACAGGAACTTGGCAGAGGGGCATGTGTGGGCAAAACCTGGACCTGAACGCAGTCGCCGGCGGTCATGGCGCAACAAGGACCTTCCACCCCCACCCCAAACACACACACACCCCTCACATGACTTGGGATTTACAGCGAGTGTGCCGAAATCGGATCTCGAAACTATATCGGGACTCTCTCAACTGCTCATTCCTCGTGTTACTCCGAACTACGGTTGGGAGCCCCTGAAGACTGCCCAAGCAATTGGGAAATCGCCACCCACCAAAATATTTACTGCTTATCCTAGAGGCCTGATAAGAGGCCAATTTCTTCACCTACACTTTGAACTCTCAACATTCCCTCCCTTGCAGGGCATATTTAGTCCTCCACTTTGGGCAAGATTACAGGTTCGCATTGCCCCATGTATCAGATTTACTTCATTCATGCCATGGTTCCTCTCCGATGGGGACTCTAAGCAACTCATATCGCTCTCCTCTCCTTCATTTTACCTCACAACCGCCCTGTGAGGTAGGTTAGGCTAAGAGCATGGGCCCGGCCATAGGTCACCCAACAGGCTTCCATAGCAGAGTGAGGATTTGAACCTGGGTCTCTACGATCCTAGCCATGCTGGCTTCTCAAGTATCTGGACTGTCTTTGGGTGGCCCCATTGCGAGTACAGAGGCCATCCGGGTTACTACTAGACGGCAGCTTCTAATTCGGATCCTGTTTGGCAAGAACTGTGCTCTTCCTGAGCCACGGCCAATCAAAGGAGACAATACTAAGCTGAACAGACCAATAGAGAGCCAATGTTATTTCTTTCTTTCTCATTTATTAAATTCAACTTGCTAGGCCGCCCGCATATATTTATTTTATTTATTGCACATATATCCCGCCCTATCCCATGACGAGGTCTGGGCAGCTCACAACAGAGATAAGACAATGTATGATTATTAAACACCAATTAAATAAAAACAGGACGGCAGCAAAAGAATCAGAGCAGCTTACATTAAAGCCAACACAATGATAATCCATTAAATGACATTTAAAAAACCTACTAAAAACAATATATTAATCAAGCAATACATTACATTGTCTAAGTAGAAGAGAGAAGAGGAGATTGGATTTATACCCCGCCCTTCACTACCCAAAAGAGTCTCAGAGCAGCTTACAATCTCCTTTCCCTTCGCCTCCCCACAACAGACACCCCGTGAGCAAGCTGTGAAGTCTTGCAAGCAAAAATTCTAATTTGTGTGCTACGGGCATTAAAGTTGTAAGCGAGTGATTTGGCTACTGCATTAATTAGTTGGCTCTGGAAACATCCTTCTTGAGCTAAGACCAAAAGGTGAGAGCTGGAGGCTAAAAATCAGGGAGCTAGCTCACACTAACTCAGCTTAGCGGGAACACTGCCTGTGAGGTGGGGCTGAGAGAGCTCTTTCCAGAACTGCCCTTGAGAGGAGAGCTCTGAGAGAACTTGTGACTGACCCCAGGTCACACCAGCAGCTGCAAGTGGAGGAGTGGGGAATCAAACCCGGCTCTCCCAGATTAGAGCCCACGCACTTAACCACTACACCAAACCGGCTCTCCAGGTACAGGGAGATGTGTAGTGGTTAAAGCGTCGGACTAGGACCTGGAAGACCCGGGTTCAAATCCGCACTCGTGCCATGGAAGCCCGCTGGGTGACCTTGGGCCAGTCACCCACTCTCAGCCTAACCTACCTCACAGGGTTGTAGTTGGAATAAAATGGAGGAGAGGAGGATGATGTAAGCGGCTTTGGGTCCTCCCAATCAGGGTGAAAGGAAGCGTATAAATCGAGTAAGTAAGTAGATAAAGCAAACCTCCCATTGGCTAGAAAGCTTTCTGGGTGATCCAACCAATATCTCAGTCCAGCACCCCCCATAGAAAGCATAAAACAAGGAGGGAAGACTCAAGTATGCCCTGGAGGAAAGAGGAGATGAAGATGTGCTCAAATTAGTGCACCGTCTAGTATCTGGCAACGAGAGTTCCTCAACCCCCCCCCCCATACAAACTTAGAAAAGCTCCAGATGTGGAGACTGCCTCCGCCTATTCCAGTTGTGTGAGGAAACAGCCACTCGGCATTTATGCTTCCCGCTGGTGCCTCCACACGACACCACACTCCCATCACCTGGCTGTACACAACACCTGGAAAACGCAACTCAGCCAAGGCTCACGTAAGACTCGCAGGTGCGGTTGCAAAATGGAAAGCCCTGCAAGTTTCTCCTTGATGTCGTTTCAAGCTCCCCGGCCGACAGTCCCCTGACCACACACACACACTCCACATCTCTTCCAAAATAATCCTCTGGAAAAAGCCCAAAGCCACACTACCTGCCTTGGCCGTCCAGAGCTGCGCACCTCCAAACCAGGTGACTTCTCTCTTGTTCAGGAAGCGTTTCTCCTCTCCACACTCATCGTCGCCACCCAGCTGGGCAATAAAGGGAACATGTTTGGGCTCCTGCCTCCAGCTAGTCACTTGGCAACCGATACGGGGCTCTCTCTCCCCACCCTTCCCGCTTTCTCATGAGAAGAACTGTCCCGAGCATTGTTCAGACGGCCCCTCATGGAGCACGAGGGGTCTGTTGCAACAGTTTGGATTTGCGCAAGACCTTATTTTACAGGATAGTTCCAGGTGGGTACCAGACCAGAAGCACCTTACAGAACGAGACTTTCAGGGTATCAGCTTTCAAGATAGATCCAGGTGGGGAGCCCTGTGGGTCTGAAGCCATGGAACAAATCTAGAGTCCGGCGGCACCTTGAAGACCAACAAAGTTTTATCCAAGGGATGAGCTCTCATGTGCATGCACACTTTTTCACATAAAGTGTGCAAGCACACAAAAAGCTCACACCTGAAATAAAACTGTGTTGGTCTTAAAAGTGCCGCCGGACTCTAAACTTCCAAGAATCAAAGCTTTTGTACCTTCGACTCTCAAAAGCGGATACCCTGGAAACCTTGCCGGACTTTGGGGGTGCCTTATTTTCCCAGCGCATTAACTCCCCTTCTAAGACCTCAAAGTTCGCAGTGCAAAAAAGCCTCTGGTACCTAATTTATCTCGCACGCATCTCGCTCTCTGATACATGTTTCCCACAGCAATACACGCAAGCTCTTCTCCCGAGGTTGGTGTGTCGTGGGACGAGGATTGTCACCTGGAACCGAGTGGAATCAAACCCAGTTCTCTCAAAGCTGGCCACGGGGCCCAAGAACCTGTTAAACACCGGAACAATAGGGGATCTGTCCTGACCCCACCAGCACCGCCACAGCACACAGAACTACGACGGCAGTACCAAGTGTGTTCTGTTTAAGGCATCCGTCTTAAGCCCTTGACACACCTGGAGCTTCTCAAAATCTCTCTTCCGCATGAGGTGGAACCCCCCAGAATTCCACAGGGACTGGATCGCCAGCGTTGGGGAGGCTCTCTCACTCTGCATCCTGGACAGAACACTGAGCTCGGGGGACCTGACATCTAACTCTCGACAAGGCAGCAGGTATCTGAAGGGGGAAAGGCAGTAGCCAAAAATGCCAAAAATACAGGCCGGTCTCTCCCGCGCTTGCAAACATCTTGAAAACACTGTCCCAGACTGAAGTCACTGGGCCGGGCATCGCGGCAGCCTTGGTTCCCAGTCCCGGAGGCAAAAGCAGTTCTCCAGATGTTAAAAAGGGACTCGAGTTTGGAAAATACCAGGAACACAAGGGAGGCTCACACCCAAGTTTGCCAGAGGTTGTCCAGAACTGGCTGAAGGGGGGGGGGGTCTAGGGGAAGGCTAAGCAGCACCTCTGAACTGGTGGACTTAAGTCAGGGAGGGGGGCAGATTTGAGTAGAAAAGTTGCAGGACGCCTGCAGCAGGACTTAGAAGCGACACCCGCAGCAGCGCCTTCCAAAGTTCAGCCCCGTTATGGTGGCGTGAGCACCGTGGGCTCACGCAAACGCTCACGGTACAATACGTTGAGTCAAGTTTGAGTCCACAGCGGCACCTTTAAGACCAACAAAGTTTTATCCAAGGTACAAGCTTTTGTGTGCAGGCACGCTTCTTCGGACACAACTCCAACAGGCTGTTTTGCCTTCAAGGTGCCCCGGGAGACTTTTTCTCAGTTTGCTCCAACAGACCAGCAAAGCCACACACACCCTCCCTCCCCCCCACCAGGAATCTACTCACAGGTTACAAGGGCTGTTAAAACTACGCCCAACTAGAAACCCTGCACATGATTAAGCAAAAAGCTAAAAGCAATTCTCGGAAGA
>NW_015165843.1:914769-929718 GCF_001447785.1 Gekko japonicus | reverse complement strand
GGGGGGGGGGGGGGGGAAGGCCAGCCGCGTTCATAGACCAGGCAGGGAAAAGTTGCACCGCCCGTCGCCTTATTTAACTCCCCTTCCTTCTCCCACGGTAGCCAGTTCGGCAAAGGAGACGCTCGCCAGTGTTCCCTCTAAGCTGAATGAGTGCGAGCCAGCTCCCAGTTTCTTAGCCTCCAGCTCACAGGTTTTTGTCTCCGCTCAGGAAGGAGGCCTCCAGAGCAAACTGATTTCTGCAGCAGCCAAATCCCTCGCTCACAACTTTAGAGCCGGCAGCTCACAAAAGTAGAACTCTTGCTCACAGGGCTCCACAGCTCAGAGGGCGCACTGCCTCTCGCCCGTGCCTCGGCTGCGAAAGGATCGCAGGGAGGCCCAGGGATCCGAGAACGGGTCTACTCGGGAGCAATGTTCCCTCTAAGCTGTGGAGTCTTGTGAGCAAAAATTCTCCTTTGTGAGCTGCTGGCATTAAAGTGGTGAGCGAGTGATTTGGCTGCTGCATCAATTAGCTTGCTCTGGAGCCCTCCTTCCTGAGCGGAGACAGAAATGTGTGAGCTGGAGGCTAAAATTTTGTGAGCTAGCTCACACTCACTCAGCTTAGAGGGAACACTGAGTCAACTTTCCCCGACTGCCAGCCAGCCAGCCGGCAACTGCAGCCTGCACGCGCCCCTCCGCCCCCTCCCCAAAGTAGCCCGTAAAGGCGCTCCCTGGAGAAAGGGAGGAGAGAGAGCGCACCCCGGGGTTAAGCCTGCAGGGCGCAGAGCGGGGTGACTCCCCGGGGCAGGCGAGCGAGGCCCCCAAAGCAACAGGTGGGCGGCTGGGCCGGGCGGCGAGAGGCGAGCTGGAGCCCTCTCCCCCAGCAGTGCAGTGCAGTGCAGTGCAGCCCCCTTCCCCGCCTTACCTCCCGAGGCACCCGGGGCAGGCCATTCCGAGGTAGGCGCGGGTCTGCTGCTCCGGAGCGGCGCCAGGGAACGGGGAGCCTCTTCGGGGGGCTCTCTGCAGATCCCCCACCCCCGCCCGCTGCTTTGCAACAGCCCCTCCCCGTTGGTGGCTTCCAGTCCCGGGGCTCCGGCCCGGCTGCCACTCCTCCAGGGGCGCCCTGCAAAGGCGGCGTCCCAGCCCAGCCCAGCCCAGCCCAGGCAGCCGCTGCAGTAGCGCCGCCGCCGCCGCCCCGCTTGCCCAGCCCAGCGGCTCCTCGCTCGGGCGCCAGACGCGGCTAAAAGCCCAGCGAGGCCGGTCACATGAGCGCCGCCGAGAACTCCCAGCTGCCTCGACGGCTCCGCCTCTTAAAGCGCCCGCCCGCCGGGGAGGGAAGCAGGCGGGCAGGCGGGCGCGGGCGGCGCTTGGGGAGGGTGGCGGGCGCCGGCGGAGCCTTCCTCCTCCTCCTCCTCCTCCTCCTCCTCGGAACGGGGCGCGGGCAATCCCGGAGCCCTGCCGGAGAGGCGCGGAGGCCACGATCCATGCGGTGCGCGCTCCTTTCAGAGTCAACCTCGCTGGCTGCGATCCATGCCGACTAGATAATGCCCTTCCAGCCCACTTTTTGTGCACTTTCCTTTTTTTTAAAAAAACGTTTTATTTCTTGACTTTTGTACATCATTAATTCTCTAATATACATACGACTTAAGAGTCATTTATCCATTTTCTATCCACTTATACATTCCCACCCATCGCTTTACAAAAATCTCATCATTCTTCCCTTGTAACATTAAGTTCAGTTTATCTATTTCTGCTACTTCCATCAGTTTCTCTATCACTTCTTCTTGTTTGGGGGGTGTTATCTTGCTTCCAGTACTTTGCCCATAGTATTCTTGCTGCCGTTATTGAATATAAAATTACAAATTTATCATTTCTGAATATATATCCAAAATTTTTGTATTTTGGGACACCGCCACCACATATGATAGAAAGTTCCAACACTTGCTTTACATTTCCAACAAATGTTGGAGCAATTTGGGCACTTTTTGTGCACTTTCCGACTGAATCTTTGCAAACCCAGTTGGAATGTGCGTTAAAAGTGCATTCTCTAGTGTGCGTGATCGACTGAGTAGTTGTCGTTCGGGCGGGTTTTGTGAATTTGCGGCTCCTGGCTTCCTTGGCACCGATTGGACGTCATTTTATTTTATTTTTATTTGGTTAGACTTCTCTCCCGCGCCCTCCCCACAAGGTAGGCTGAGAGCGAGTACCAACATATACCTCTACAATCATGCAGATCTGCAGCTAAACCATTCATAGTTTCCAATTAAGATCTGCAATTGAAGTAGATGTACAGTATAATGCAAATAAAACACATTATAACAACGCGTTTAAAATCGATAAGATCACCATAGACAAAAACCTAGACGAAAATATAGATTTATACCCCGCCTTCCTCCCCAGTGGGGACCCAAAGCGGCTTGCATTGTTCTCTCCTGGGCTTTAATCTCACAACAACCCTGCGAGGTAGAAGGAGAAGAGAAGAGATTGGATTTATACCCCGCCCTTCACTACCCAAAGGTGTCTCAGAGTGGCTTACAAACTCCTTTCCCTTCCCCTCCGCACAACAGGCACCCTGTGAGCAATGTTCCCTCTAAGCTGTGGAGTCTTGTGAGCAAAAAATCTACTTTGTGAGCTACTGGCATTAAAGTTGTGAGTAAGTGATTTGGCTACTGCATAAATTAGTTTGTTTGGAGCCATCCCTCCTGAGCTGAGACAAAAATCTGTGAGTCAGAGGCTAAAAAACTGTGAGCTAGCTCACACTAACTCAGCTTAGAGGGAACACTGCCTGCGAGGTAGGTGGGGCTGAGAGAGCTCTGACAGAAACAGCACTTTTTCAAGAACAGCTCTTATGAGAACTATGGCTTGCCCAAGGTCATCCAGCAGGTACAAGTGGAGTAGTGGGGAATCAAACCCGGTTCTCCCAGATTAGAGTCTGCACACTTAACCACTACACGAAACTGGCTCTCTGCAGGTTAGGCACTGAGAGCGTGACTGACCCAAGGTCACCCTGCAAGCGACCCTCCATGGCATGAGTGGGGATTCGGGTTGGATATTGTAACTCTGGACACAAGAGGATCTGGGAGGGAAAGGGTTGAGAGAATTCTCGGGGGGGGGGGGTACACTGGGCAGTTGCCCCCCTCATGGTTTGATGTTGAGCCTCTCTGGCCCTCGCTTGCCTTCCGTGTTTCATCTTATATGGTACCTGTCTTCTTCTTCTCTCTCCTACCTGGGCTTGGAGCTGTAGCAAGTTAACCTTTTTGGAAGTTAACCTGTTCACAATAAGTTAACTGTACTTACATGAATTTAGTCGTGTAAGATGTGCTTCTGTTTTTGTCAGCAAAATTTCTTTTTCTTCCTACCATTGGAATTAGTTTGGCTTTGTAATTTGTTTGAACAGCACGTTCCCCTTAATCAGAAACATGGAGAATTGGGGCACTGTGTTAAACTTCTGTGCTTTCAAGGCAAATGATTTTTTTTTACATTTAACCCGAAACCCAGGTCTCCCAGATACTAGGCCTATATTCTTAACCACTAAACCACACTGGCTCTGTTTACTCAGTAGCACGTTTACTCAAAAGTAAATCACAAGTCTAATAGGTTTTAGACAGAAGAAGAATAATTATTTATACCCTGCCCTTCACTCGGAGTCTCAGAGCGGCTTACAATCACATTCCCTTCCCCTCGCCACAACAGACACCCTATAAGGCACGTGGGGCTGAGAGAGCTCTGAGAGAACTGCCCTTGAGAGAACAGCTCTGAGAGAACTTCTGACTGACCCAGGGTCACCCAGCTGGCTGCCTGTGGAGGAGTGGGGAATCAAACCCACTTCTCCAAATTAGAGTCCGCCGCTCTTAACCACTACGCCAAACTGGCTCTCAGTAAGCCTGCGGAGGTTTGTAACCACACAGGGGAGTGATGTACCGAAAACACATTGTAAAGGAATTTACTTCTGAATAAACATGCATCCAATTGGTAATTTTGCAGTTTGTGCATTCTTACTCAGGTGTAAGCCTCACTGAAAGCAGTAGGACGTGCTTGTCAGTAAACGTGGCCTGAAACACATGTAGTTGAGATTGTCCCTAGGCCTAGAGCACGTTGGTGTTGACATAAGAACATAAGAACATAAGAGATGCCAATGTTGGATCAGGCCAAAGGCCCATCCAGTCCAACACTCTGTATCACACAGTGGCCAGAAATACCAGTGCCATCAGGAGGTCCACCAGTGGGGCCAGGACATTAGAAGCCATCCCACTGTTGACTCCCCCAAGCACCAAGATGACAGAGCATCACTTGCCCCAGAGTCCCTATCTATACCTTGTGGCTAATAGCCACTGATGGACCTCTGCTCCATATGCTTATCTAATTCCCTTTTGAAGCCGTCCATGCTTGTAGCTGCCACCACTTCCTGTGGCAGTGAATTCCAAGTGTTAATCACTCTTTGGGTGAAGAAGTACTTCCTTTTATCCGTTCTAACCCGACCGCTCTGCAGTTTCATGGAGTGCCCACGGGTTCTTGTATTGTGAGAAAGGGAGAAAAGTACCTCTTTCTCTACCTGCTCTTTCCCATGCATAATCTTATAAACCTCAATCATGTCACCCCTCAGTCGTCGTTTCTCCAAGCTAAAGAGCCCTAAGCGCCTTAACCGTTCCTCATAGGGAAAGTGTTCCAACCCTTTTATCATTCGAGTTGCTCTTTTCTGCACTTTTTCCAAAGCTATAATATCCTTTTTAAGGTGTGGTGACCAGAATTGCACACAGTATTCCAGATGAGGTCGCACCATTGATTTATATAGCGGCATTATGATATTGGCTGATCTGTTTACAATACCCTTCCTAATAATCCCCAGCATAGCATTGGCCTTCTTTATTGCAGTCACACACTGTCTCGACATTTTCAGTGAGTTATCTACTACAACTCCAAGATCTCTCTCTTGATCAGTCTCTGCCAGTTCAGACCCCATCAACGTGTATTTATATTTAGGATTTTTGGCTCCAATGTGCATCACCTTGCACTTGGCCACATTGAACCCCATTTGCCATGTTGACGCCCACTCGCCCAACTTTGACAGATCCCTTTGGAGTGCCTCACAATCCTCACTGGTTTTCACCACCCTGAACAACTTCGTATCATCCGCAAATTTAGCCACTTCACTGCTTACTCCCAACTCCAAATCATTAATGAACAAGTTAAAAAGCAGTGGACCAAGTACTGATCCCTGTGGTACCCCACTGCTTACACCCCTCCACTGGGAGAACTGCCCATTTATACTCACTCTCTGTTTTCTATTAATTAGCCAGTTTTTGATCCATAAAAGGACTTGTCCTTTTATCCCATGATTTTTGAGCTTACTTAGGAGCCTTTGATGAGGAACTTTATCAAAAGCTTTCTGGAAGTCAAGGTAAACAATATCTATTGGATCCCCCTTGTCCACATGTTTGTTCACCCCCTCAAAGAACATTAACAGGTTAGTGAGACAAGATCTTCCCTTACAGAACCCATGTTGAGTCTGCCTCAATAGGTTTTGTTCATCTATGTGCCTACTAATTCTTTCCTTAATAATGGTTTCCACCAATTTACCCGGTATCGACGTCAGACTGACTGGCCTGTAATTTCCCGGATCTCCTCTGGAACCCTTTTTAAAGATGGGAGTGACATTAGCTACCTTCCAGTCCTCAGGAATGGAGGCTGATTTTAAGGAGAGATTACATATTTTTGTCAGGAGATCCACAAGTTCACAATTGAGTTCTTTCAGAACTCTTGGATGTATGCCATCTGGGCCTGGTGATTTATCAGTTTTTAAGTTGTTTATCAGTTTTAGGACCTCCTCTCTCGTCACCTCAATCTGACTCAGGTCTTTCAACACCCCTCCCGAACTCAGCGGCTCTGGAGTGGGCAAGCACCTCTCATCTTCCACAGTGAAGACGGAGGCAAAAAATGCATTTAGCTTCTCAGCCATTTCCCTATCATCCTTCAGTACTCCTTTTACCCCTTGGTCATCCAAGGGCCCCACTGCCTCCCTGGCTGGTTTCCTGTTTCTAATGTATTTGAAGAAAGTTTTATTGTTGGTCTTTACATTTTTTGCTATATGCTCCTCATATTCCCTTTTTGCATGCCTGACCACAGACTTGCATTTTATTTGCCATAGCCTGTGTTCTGTTTTATCAGCCTCACTGTGACTAGCTTTCCACCGCTTAAAGGAATCCTTTTTACCTTTTACAGCTTCCATTACTTTGTTTGTTAACCATGTAGGCTTTTTCTTATACCTGTTTGTGCCTTTCCTAACCTGCGGAATATATTTTATTTGAGCTTCTAGAATTGTAGTTTTAAACAGTTTCCAAGCTTCCCCAATGGTTTTGACCCTTTCTACTTTTCCCTTCAGTTTCCTCCCCACATGTCCCCTCATATCAGAAAAATTACCCCTTTTAAAGTTAAAAGTGGTTGTGTGAGTCTTTTTGGCCAATTCCCTATTTGTACAAATGTTGAACTCAACAACATTATGATCACTGTTCCCAAGCGGTGCAATCACTTTTACATCTCTCACCAGGTCTTGAGTGTTACTTAGGACCAAATCAAGGATCGCCTCTCCCCTGGTAGGTTCCATGACCATCTGCTCCATAGCACAGTCATTTAGAGTGTCTAGAAACTCAATCTCTTTCTCTCGACTAGAACACATATTGACCCAATCAATGTGTGGGTAGTTAAAATCACCTATTACGACACAGTGTTTTTGTCTAGCTGCTATCTTTAATTCATTCATCATTTTATAATCCTCCTCTATCTTTTGATCCGGTGGGCGATAACAAACTCCCAGTGTTAAGTTTCCTTTTGGCCCCCCTATTTCAACCCACAGAACTTCAAGAAGCGAATCCAATTCTCTTAGCCTCTCGATCTTTCTGGACTTTATACCCTCTCTGACATACAGAGCCACCCCACCTCCAACCCTTCCCCCCCTATCCTTCCGATATAATATATAACCGGGAATCACCGTATCCCACTGATTTTCCTCATCCCACCAAGTTTCTGAAATACCCACAATGTCTATTTTTCCCTCTGACACCAAGCACTCCAACTCCCCGATTTTACCTCGGACACTTCGAGCATTTGTATAGAAACAGCTGTAATTTCCCATACTGGTTAAGCCTGCCACCTTCCTCTTGCAATCTCGAGACCTTGTCAGGCAGTCCATGTCACTAGCCATGGTCTCAGTGGACAATTTCAATCCACCTCCCTGTAGAAAAGCAACAGGTACCCCCTCATCTCTCTGAGATGAGCCAACCCGAACCAGAGACTTTTCATCTCCTGTCGGCTTTCCCCCAATATTCAGTTTAAAAACTGCTCTGCCACCTTTTTGATTTTAAGCGCCAGCAGCCTGGTTCCTTCTCGGGACAAGTGGAGACCGTCTCGCCTGTACAGCTCCCTCTTGTTCCAAAAAGAATCCCAGTGCCTAACAAACCTGAACCCTTCCCCTCTACACCATCGTCTCATCCACGCATTGAGACTCCTGATCTGTGCCTGTCTCTCCGGCCCTGCGCGTGGAACAGGTAGCACTTCTGAGAAGGCTACCTTGGAGGTCCTGGCCTTGAGTTTCCTGCCCAGCAGCCTAAATTTCTCCTCCAGGACCTCACGACTGCATTTCCCCACATCGTTGGTGCCGACATGCACCACGACCACTGGCTCCTCCCCAGCACTATCTACCAGCCTATCTAAAACACGCGTAATGTCCGCTACCTTTGCACCAGGCAGGCAAGTCACCATACGGTCAGTACGCGGGTTCGCCACCCAGCTGTCTACCTGCCTAAGGATCGAATCACCCACTACCAAGAGCCCCCCTCCCACCCTGCCCAGGGATGGTTCCTTGGTGCAAAAGGATAACCGCTCACCAGCTGGGGAAGAGGTCCCTTCTGAGGGCACATTCCCCTTATCCTCAGCACGGTGCCCTGTTTCCCCTAGACCCTCATGCTCCCTGACAGCAGCGGGGCTGCCAGATCCAGAGTGGGACGTAGCTAACAAGTCCCCGAGAGTCTTTTCTGTGCGCCTAGCTGACTGTCTCTGCTTCTCCAGGTCAGCCACCTTGGCCTCAAGGGAGCACACACGTTCCCTGAGAACCAGGAGCTCCTTGCACCGAGCACACACCCAAGACTTCTGCCCAGTGGGCAGATAGTCATACATGTGACACTCTGTGCAAAACACTGGATAGCCCCCAACCCCCTGCTGGCATTCTGGCTTCATAATTCTTTTAAAATAAGTAAATGTAATCCCCCTTTTAAATCCCTTTGTATTTATGTGTTTTTTTCTTGTCAAAGTCAAATTACTTTATGGGGAAAACAAGGAGCCTAGGGTTTTCACTTTCTGCCTCTTCTTGGGCGTCTCACAGAGCCCCTAGTCCAAGAGTCCCTGGGCTAAGAGCCACGGGCAAAGAGCCCTTTAGCTCGCCCTTCGGCTCGTGCCAGAGGCTCGTGCCTCTGTCAAGGAGCTTTCTTAAATACTCACCCTTCTGTCTCCTGCTCCTGTTCCTGCTCAGAGCTCAGCTGGGTCTCCTCTGCCTCTGGCCAGGTGTTTCCTTAAATAGAGGCCTCCCCCAGCAGAGTGCTGGCAGCAGCTATTCAAATGCACCCAGGCACTCAATCACATGCAAAACAATGCCCCTTCCTTTTCCTCTCAATTGCAGTCAATCACAGTCAAACAATGCCCTTTCCTCTCTCAAGCAGCCAGGAATCTGCAAAAACTCCAAGCGCTTCCACACACTCCCAGACCAGTTCTCCCACCAAAATCCTCAGCTGGATCCTCTCCGCTGAAAGCAAATAAAAAACCACTCACCCTTCTGTCTCCTGCTCCTGTTCCTGCTCAGAGCTCAGCTGGGTCTCCTCTGCCTCTGGCCAGGTGTTTCCTTAAATAGAGGCCTCCCCCAGCATAGTGCTGGCAGCAGCTATTCAAATGCACCCAGGCACTCAATCACATGCAAAACAATGCCCCTTCCTTTTCCTCTCAATTGCAGTCAATCACAGTCAAACAATGCCCTTTCCTCTCTCAAGCAGCCAGGAATCTGCAAAAACTCCAAGCGCTTCCACACACTCCCAGACCAGTTCTCCCACCAAAATCCTCAGCTGGATCCTCTCCGCTGAAAGCAAATAAAAAACCACTCACCCTTCTGTCTCCTGCTCCTGTTCCTGCTCAGAGCTCAGCTGGGTCTCGGGATTATCAGCGGGATTATAAATATCAGCGGGATTATAAATGTCCATAGGATCACAGCATTAGGGTGCGATTCTATGCACATTTGGAAGTGAGCCCTCTCAAACACAGCTGGATGTACTATACAGAAACATTGGTAGGATCTGGCTGCAAAGAGAATTGCAGTTGTCCAATGAAACAGGCCAGGACAGACAAAGTAAAGGTAACGGTTTCCCTTGCTCAAAAGCCAGTCGGATCCGACTCTAGGGGGCGGTGCTCATCTCTGTTTCTAAGCCGAAGAGCCAGCGCTGTCCAAAGACTTTTCTGTGGTCATGTGGTCAGCATGACTACACGCCGAGGCGCACAGAACGCTGTAACCTTCCCACCTATTTATCTACTTGCAATTTCTTGCTTTCGAACTGCTAGGTTGGCAGGAGCTGGGGCCAGAGACAGACAAGTGGATGTATGTATCACCTCTGTATCATTAATCAGTGGAACTCATGGCCACAAATTGTAGTCAAGGCCTCTAACAGGCATCAAGTTACAGCAGACTAATGGCAACCCTGTAGGGTTTTCAAGGCAAGCAAGATTCAGAGGTGATTTGAAGAGAAGACGAGATTGGATTTATACCCCGCCCTTCACTACCCGAAGGAGTCTCAGAGTGGCTTACAATCAATGTTCCCTCTAAGCTGTGAAGTCCTGTGAGCAAAAATTCCACTTTGTGAGCTACTGGCATTAAAGTTGTGAGCAAACAATTTGGCTACTGCATAAATTAGTTTGCTCTGGAGCCATCCTTTCTGAGCTAAGACAAAAACATGTGAGCCGGAGGCTAAAAAACTGTGAGCTAGCTCACACTAACTCAGCTTGGAACACTGCTTACAATCTCCTTTCCCTTCTCCTCCCCACAACAGACCCCCTGTGAGGTAGGTGGGGCTGAGAGAGCTCTCCTGAGAACTCCCTTGAGAGAACAGCTCTGAATTAACTTGTGACTGACCCAAGGTCACACCGGCAGCTGCATGTGGAAGAGGGGGGGATCAAACCCGGTTCTCCCAGATTAGAGTCCACGCTCTTAACCACTACACCAAACTGGATCTCTTGCCGTTGTCTCCCTCTGTGTTGGGACCTTGGACTTCTTGTGGACTCCCATCCAAGTACTAACTAAGGCCAGCCCTGCTTAGCTTGCGAGATCTGATGAGATCAAGCTTAGCCTGGGCCTTCCAGGTCAGGCCTCTAACATAAATAGGCTTAAAAAAACCAGATTAGATTCGTGGAGGAAGGACTATCAACAAAGATAAGCAACAATTGTAAAATGGATCCTCCACATACAAAGGCAGTCTACCACTGAGCTTGGAATAAAATAGTGGAAGGTCCTTGACTTCTGGAGCTTGTCAGATGAATTTGGCAAGCCATTGTTGTTGGGAAAGGGGACCGGATTAGACTAAAGCAGATGGTGGCTTTTTCATGCGTATGAATACGATGCGCAGGGTTTAGCCTTCGTCTCACACCACCTAGCTGCCGCCGACACTGTTGAACAATCCGCTTTTAAATCAGTGCGGGCGGGGTGTGGTCTTGCAGAGCAAATGGACAGGGCACCGCGGGCAGAGTTGGGCCTTCAGCCAGGGAAAATTGAACGGGGGAACTTGATTTGGGACCCTTGGGTCACGATTTGGGGTGTTACAGAGCATGTCCGTTTCCGTTTACGAAAGAGCAGAGGTTGTGCCAAATACAGCAGAGGCAGCCGAAACCTACGCCTAGTTACTCTCAAGTAAATCCCACTAAGTTCAGTGGGGCTCGCTCTGGAGTATACCTGAACAGGCTTGCATCCAGAGAGAGAGGGAGACTCAGCCTGTGAACATGCAGGAGGATACAAAGAGAGTGCCTCTATGCATGAACAGAGTTATTTTGGCCATTAGAACCTAAGAGAACATAAGAGAACCCAACGCTGGATCAGGTCAATGGCCCATCCAGTCCAACACTCGGTGTCACACGGTGGCCAAAAATACCAGATGCCATCAGGAGGTCCATCAGTGGGGCCAGGACATTAGAAGCCCTCCCACAGTTGCCCCCCCAAAGACTAAGAATACAGAGCATCACTTGCCCCAGACGGAGAGTTCCTCTCTATAAAGGTAAAGGTTCCCTCGCTCGAAAGCCAGTTGAATCCCGCCCCAGGGTTTCGGTGCTCATCTCCCTTTCAAAGCCGAAGAGCCAGCGCTGTCCGAAGACGTTTCCCTGGTCATGTGGCCGGCATGACTAAACACCAAGGCGCATGGAACGCTGTTACCTTCCCACCGAAGTGGTACCTATTTATCTACTTGCAATTCCTTGCTTTCGAACTGCTAGGTTGGCAGGAGCTGGAACTAGAGATGGGAGCTCACTCCATCATGCGGCAACTCGGGTCTCGAACTGCTGAACTACTGACCTTCCACAGCCTGCAGTTCAGTGTCTTAACCACTTGAGCCACCTTGTGGCTAATAGCCACTGATGGAACTCTGCTCCAGATGTTTATCCAATTCCCTCTTGAAGCTGTCCGTGCTTGTAGCCGCCGCCACCTCCTGTGGCAGTGAATTCCAAGTGTTAATCACTCTTTGGGTGAAGAAGTACTTCCTTTTATCCGTTCTAACCCGACGGCTCAGCAATTTCATTCAGTGCCCACCAATGCTCCCTCTAAGCTGTGGAGTCTTGTGAGCAAAAGTTCTACTTTGTGAGTGACTGGCATCAAAGCTATGAGCGAGCGATTTGGCTACTGCTTCAATTAGTTTGCTCTGGAGCCCTCCTCCCTGAGCTAAGGCAAAAATGTGTGAGCTGGAGGCTAAAAAACTGTGAGCTAGCTCACACTAACTCAGCTTAGAGGGAACACTGGTGCCCATGAGTTCTGGTATTATGAGAAAGGGAGAAAAGTACTTCTTTCTCTACCTGAGAGATGCAGTTTTACCCATCTCAAAATGCATGCTAGAAATACATACAAACTGACTGTATGCTTTGGTAGGGAAATGTCACAGTCTCTAACGCGTTTCATGGGATTTTAACCTCCAGTGTACATCTCCCCCCACACACACACACACACTATCTGAAATGGCAGGGGGTGAATTTAGCAGTGGCATGATCTGGGTTTAGATCCTGGCTGAGCCATACAAACACCCTTTTCTTCTCTTGTTCTCAGCCTAACGTCCCTCAGGGTGGTTATGTGTGTGTATGATCCTTGTGATTCTAGGAGGAAGGGTACATTAAAAATAGGCTTTGAAAGACAGAACATCATATAGGACATTTGTGAAATCCTATGAGGTGGTGGTGAAGGCTGCTAAAAAGGAATTTTATGCGGACTCCGTCACATCTGCTAAGTCTCGCCTGGGGCAGTTGTTTAGGGTGATTAAGGTCCTTAACTGCTCTCACTGAGAACTCAAAATGTTAGGAATTTGGCCATAGACCCCCACCCCCACCCCGAACTCATTCTTTTACATTTGTGGGAAGACCAGAATCTACCTAAAATTAAGCAAGAACTAATTATGACTATGTTTACCACAGCAAAAAAAATATTATAGCCATGAAGTGGAGAGAGAAAGATCCCCCTACAGGGCAACAATGGTACTTGAAACAATGGGATTATTTTATTTTAGATAAAATCACAGATACTTTATATTTTAAAAAAAGCAGATTCAGCTCGACAATTTAGTTTACTTGAAAAATTGTCTCCTTTTGTAGAATTAAGTTTCAGAATTTTAAAGGAGTTAGCAATCTGAGAAAAAGAAACTATTATATGTCATTAGTAGCTATTCACTGGATACATGATTAGGGTTTTTTTGTTCAAATATAATAGCCTTGTTCCTTTGTAATGAAGTCTTTTCTGGAGTTATTGTTATTGATAGTGTTCTTTAAAAAACATATATATTCCTCCCCCCTTTTTGTTTAGAGTGTAGGGGGAGGATAAGTATTATTTGTTAAAACTGTTTAGCGTAATCTTACTACATATTGCGTAGTGGCCTTCTAAATGTCATTGTAAGCCAAGTTTTGTTTGAGTTTTCCTGTTGTTATGTACTGATTGTTAATGATCAATAAAGAGCTTTTCCGAACTTTTTTGACGGGCAAAGTTTTGTCACTCCAACATGGATACTGTACGTGAACTGGCGGCCCCTTGGCCATCTTTGGATTCAGCATTTGGCAACTTCGGCCAACTCTCCCGGGCCGAAGCTGACAGGATCCCGGGTGCTGTGAGGCCGACCATTTACCTCTTCTACCCGCATCCCTCATGGCTGGTGAAGGCCGACAGTGAGGGAATACGGGGCGGGGGGGCCTGGTGGACATTATTAACCTGTCCCTGGGTTCGGGGGTCTACCCAGAGGGACTGAAAGAGGCCTAGTTGTCCCCAGCCCCAGAGACATCCGGCTGTCCTCGACCAGGGCCGGGGCGTTCTCGGTCCTGGCCCCAACCTGGCGGAACTCTCTGCCAAATAACATCCATGTCCTGCGGGGCCTAATGCAGTTCCGCAGGGCATGCAAGGCAAAGATGTTCCGCCGGGTGTTTGGTTCCATCTGGCTGACACGCCTGTCTCTCCCGCCTTCCCCCCTTCCCACGAGGCAGTTGCGTTGCCGTACTCTGGTAGCTACATGGCCATCTAATTAGTCGCAAATTCCTATGATCGTATATTGTGGATTTTAAATATGATCTTATGCAATTATTTTATATTGATGTACACCGCCCTGAGCCACGTTCCACAGGGGAGGGTGGAATAAAAATCCAACTTAATAAACTTAATACATACGTACATTTACTCGGGAGGAGCTTGCATGGACTCAGTGGGGAGTCATTCCCATATAAATTTGCCTAGGGATCCGGGTAGATCTTGGAGAGCCAGTCCGTCTAAGGCTGTTAGCCGCAATGTCTGAACAGAGCCTCCACCTCCGGGACCAGTATACACCACTGGGGATTTGAGAGCAGGGAAGAACATAAGAACATAAGAGATGCCAATGTTGGATCAGGCCAAAGGCCCATCCAGTCCAACACTCTGTATCACACAGTGGCCAGAAATACCTGGTGCCATCAGGAGGTCCAGCAGTGGGGCCAGGACATCAGAAGCCCTCCCACTGTTGGCCCCCCTAAGCACCAAGATGACAGAGCATCGCTTGCACCAGAGTCCCTATCTATACCTTGTGGCTAATAGCCACTGATGGACCTCTGCTCCATATGCCTATCTAATTCTCTCTTGAAGCCGTCCATGCTTGTAGCCGCCACCACTTCCTGTGGCAGTGAATTCCATGTGTTTATCACTCTTTGGGTGAAGAAGGACTTCCTTTTATCCGTTCTAACCCGACCGCTCAGCAATTTCATGGAGTGCCCACGAGTTGGTGGAAGGGTTGGTGGAAACACGACACTGGCCCAATACAGCGAGAGATGCCTTCGTCTTCCAATATGGGTGTTTTCTTGGGCAGCAAGACCTAAAACTAGACGGCGTATTTTGATCATGACTTAGATTTTGTCGTTCTTGTCTCCCAAAATACTAGAATTCGTGGGCATCCTATGAAGATGATGGGCAATGGACTCAGGACGGACAAAACAAAATATTTATGTGATTAAAATGTGGAATTCGCTGCCAGAGGATGTAGCGATGGCCACAGGAATAAGCAGCTTTACAAGGGGATTTGACAGATTCATGGAGGAGAGGCCTGTCAGTGGCCACTAGCCCAGGTGAATGAAGGGAACCTCCACGTTCAGAGGCAGTCAGCTTCTGAATCCCAGAGCCAGGAGGTGACATCAGGGGAAAGCCTTGGCCTCTGTGCCCTGTTGTTGGCCCTCCAGAGGAACTGGCTGGCC
>NW_015165843.1:903217-914154 GCF_001447785.1 Gekko japonicus | reverse complement strand
TTCATTATGTTCCTTAGGCCGGGGGCTACATTGTATGATGCAGCAGTCCTGGCAATTACTAATTACCTAAATAGTGCCGGTAACATACATAAACAGAAAGCGTGAGAGAGACAGGCGGGCAGTGACAGACAGCATGAAAACAATCCGGTGTGATTATGTCCTGACTTGACATAAACATAATCACCCCCAAATTACACAGCACCGATTGCCAAGTGAACATCCTGATTCACCACGAAGCAGTTTAAAAATAATAATACTGTATGCTCTGTCAAGGAGTGGGTGGTCGGGACAGATTTCACACACGATAACAAGGGACAGCAGGCTCAGGCCACTGTAGGATACACCTGGTACTTAGGAGTTTTGTCAATCTGATCCATCGGGGCACTCTGTACAAGCTCAGAGGCACCCAATCTCTAGGTCAGTTTTAAAAAACTGAACCTGTTTGCCTCCCCCCCCCAAAAAAAAATCACAAATGAAGGACACTTGCTCATGTTCAGAAGCATATCGCCCCTCCAGCATCCTGTCTCACACACTGGCCAACCAGTTCCTCTGGAGGGCCAATGACAGGGCATGGAGGCGGAGGCCTTCCCCAATGTTGCCTCCTGGCGGTGGTATTCAAAGGTAGGCTGCCTCTGAATGTGGAGGTTTCCTTTCTGGAAGGAGAGCATGATTTACACACTCAGGGGCACTCAGTTGCAGGGGCAGAAATTTTTAAAACAGCCGGTGATCAAGCCTCGCTGCACAGCGTGAAATTGTGGAAGGGTCCCCCCCCCCCCCCCCGGCAGACTGAGGAGCTATTTACGAGTCCTGCAAAGGAGAACAGAAATTCTGCTGACTCATACCGACTGGCGCCAACTTCACCGGGCTCGGCTGGCACACGAGAAAGGTACCTGGCTGGCAACTCCAGCGACTCCCTTATGCATCTGCCGGGCATTTCCTGCACAGAGAAAGTGCCAGTCTTAACTTCCGAGTGGGGGCAGAGTTTTGAGAAGCCTACGAAGGTGCGACGGCGCTTTCCGCAGAGTCAGATGCTCCGTTCTGTAAACCAGACTCGGTGTCTCTGACTGGCAATGGCTCTCCGGGCCTTTCCGGCCCCCTGAGACTCTTGAATTGGAGGGCCTGGAATTGAGCCATGGACTTCCAGCATGTCAAACACACCCTCTGGGCTGCGGGGCCCCACAGCTCGCCCCCAGTGTCAGAGTCTCCTAAGCGGCCACTCCCAGAGTTCGAGTCACCTCACATTCTCCTCTGCAAAAATCTCCAGTGGATAGAGGCAGGGGTCCAGTATTGATATTTTAAAAGTGCCAGCATGGCGTCGGGGTTCAAGGGGTAGTCTAGGACCAGCGAGGCCCGAGTTCGAATCCCCACCCAGACATCATGCTCACTGGGTGACCTTGGGCCAGTCATGTACTCTCAGCCTAACCTACCCCACAGGGAGGTTGTGGGGATAAAATCGAGGCGAAGGATGTAAACTGCTTTGGGTTTGGGTGGGGGACAGGGTATAAATGAAGTAAACAACCCTCCAGACGTGTCTCTTCCTAACTTGCCCTCAGGGCTTTGGACATCCAGCTTCCCTATTGCTTCCCTCATGGTAGTATGTCCCAGTGAAGCTGGAGAAGGAAGAGGAGGAGGGGGGGAGGAGAAGAAGAGGAGGAGGAGGAGGAGGAGATTGGATTTATACCCCCTGCTCTTCACTCGGAGTCACAGCGTGGCTTACAATCTCCTTTCCCTTCCCCTCCCCACAAACAGACACCCTCCTGTGAGATAGGTGGGGCTGGGAGAGCTCTTGACAGAACTGTCCTTGAGAGAACAGCTCTTATCAGAACTACGGCTTGCCCAAGGTCATCCAGCAGCTGCACGTGGAGGAGTGAGGAATCAAACCCGGTTTTCCCAGATTAGAGTCCGCGCACTTAACCACTACGCGAAGCAACTGATCTCCTTCCTTATGATGTTTGGGTTGGGAGCGGTGAGGCCTAGAAGGAATCCTTGCTGGGGGGGGGTGTTCCCCCCACTGGCTTTCCCCAGAGAGCTTTCCCTTTGTAAGGCATGGTTGTCAACCTCCAGACGGGGCCTGGAGATCTCCGGGAATTATAACCGATCTTCAGACAACAGAGATGCACTCCCCTGGAGAAAATGGCGGAAGCTTCGGAGGGTGGCCTCGATTACATTATCCCCGCCGAGGCCCCTCCCCTCCCCAGGCTCCACCCCAAATCTCCAGGAATTTTCCAGCCCAGAGCTGGCACCCCAAGGCTTGAATCAGCTCAGGAGACAAGTCTTCGAGTCACAGCTGCCTTCTCTCGCAGAGAGATCGGCCTCCCCTCCTCGGCTTTGCAGCATCTTCCCCTTCCCATGGCGCCAGGGCATTTTTTTCTTATCTTGGTTTTGCGTGGTGTGTGTGTGGGGGGATGCCTAGATCGTCCTGTTCTAGAAGGCAGATATGGCTGTCGACACCGTCAAACACCCCCCCCCCCAAACTTTCGCAGACTGCTTGGGCGTAAATTCAGCCTGTGTTGTTTTTGACCCGCCTGGTTGTGTACGATCAGTCCAGGCTGACCTCCGCGTCAGAGATTAGGCCGTGCCGAATACCGGGACGACTTGCGTGTGGAGGAAGTTCCAGGGTTTCACTGTACTGAAAACAAGCTCCTCTCTGTCCGTTCCTTTCTGGGACATTATCTTAAAACAGCTGGGATACTTTGAGGCTTCAAAATTTGGGCGGGGGGGTTGGGGGGAAGGTTAGAGCAGAAACAAGATGGATGAGGCGAAGAATGTCAGTGTCTCCAGTCTTTTGGCTCGAATTTCCTTGAGCATTTTCAGACAGACATTAAGAAGAGCCCTCCTGATTCAGACCAGTGGTCCATCTAGTCCAGCATCCTGTCTCACACAGTGGCCAATCAGTTCCTCCAGAGGGCCAACAACAGGGCAGAGAGGCCAAGGCCTTCATTAGAACATCAGAAGAGCCCTGCTGGATCAGCCCAGTGGTCCATCTCGTTCAGCATCCTGTCTCACACAGTGGCCAATCAGTTCCTCCAGAGGGCCAACAACAGGGCAGAGAGGCCAAGGCCTTCATTAGAACATCAGAAGAGCCCTGCTGGATCAGCCCAGTGGTCCATCTCGTTCAGCATCCTGTCTCACACAGTGGCCAATCAGTTCCTCCAGAGGGCCAACAACAGGGCAGAGAGGCCAAGGCCTTCATTAGAACATCAGAAGAGCCCTGCTGGATCAGCCCAGTGGTCCATCTCGTTCAGCATCCTGTCTCACACAGTGGCCAATCAGTTCCTCCAGAGGGCCAACAACAGGGCAGAGAGGCCAAGGCCTTCATTAGAACATCAGAAGAGCCCTGCTGGATCAGCCCAGTGGTCCATCTCGTTCAGCATCCTGTCTCACACAGTGGCCAATCAGTTCCTCCAGAGGGCCAACAACAGGGCAGAGAGGCCAAGGCCTTCATTAGAACATCAGAAGAGCCCTGCTGGATCAGCCCAGTGGTCCATCTCGTTCAGCATCCTGTCTCACACAGTGGCCAATCAGTTCCTCCAGAGGGCCAACAACAGGGCAGAGAGGCCAAGGCCTTCATTAGAACATCAGAAGAGCCCTGCTGGATCAGCCCAGTGGTCCATCTCGTTCAGCATCCTGTCTCACACAGTGGCCAATCAGTTCCTCCAGAGGGCCAACAACAGGGCAGAGAGGCCAAGGCCTTCATTAGAACATCAGAAGAGCCCTGCTGGATCAGCCCAGTGGTCCATCTCGTTCAGCATCCTGTCTCACACAGTGGCCAATCAGTTCCTCCAGAGGGCCAACAACAGGGCAGAGAGGCCAAGGCCTTCATTAGAACATCAGAAGAGCCCTGCTGGATCAGCCCAGTGGTCCATCTCGTTCAGCATCCTGTCTCACACAGTGGCCAATCAGTTCCTCCAGAGGGCCAACAACAGGGCAGAGAGGCCAAGGCCTTCATTAGAACATCAGAAGAGCCCTGCTGGATCAAACCATCTAGTTCAACACCCTGCCTCACACAGTGGCCAATCAGTTCCCCTGGAGGGCCAACAACAGGGCATAGGGGCTGAGGCCTTCCTCCAACATTGCCTCCTGGCTCTGGGAGTCAGGGGCTGTCTCTGAACATGGAGGTTCCCTTTAGTCATTGTGGCTAGTAACCGCTGACAGAGCTCTCCTTGGAATCTTTAGGCCTCCTTGGAATCTTTAGGCCGTCGGCTTACCAAAGCCACAACTCACTCCCGGCCACAGGCTATGGGTGAAGGTGGTTATGCAAGGCCAAGACAGATTCATCAACCACCAGCAGCTATTAAAGCCGAATGGCAACATCTTTTGGAATGCTTGTTGCTGGGGTTGAGGGCAGCAGCAGGGTGCAGGAAATGGCCTCCCTGTGCACATTTTTCACCTTTGGGGGCTTTTGTAGGAAACTGGATGCTAGATTGGATGAGCCCTTAGTGAAGGCGAAGAGGATACACCTGTGGTCTTTTGAGCCAGCCCTCCCACATGCTCCATTAGGTGGAGACCGGAGCCAAGAACCAGCACAAAGCGTTAACCTAGGATCTGGGAGACCCAGGTTCGAATCCACACTCTGCTGTGGAGGTTTGCTGGGTGCCCTCAGGCTATTCACTCTCTCCATATTACTAACCTTATAGTGTCAGTTGAATATAAACTTGAGAAGAGAATGCTGTGAGCCATTTGGGGGCCCATTCAGGAGGAAAATGTCAGATCAATGAAGATAGGCTCCAATCTGCACCTGGCATGTCTATCTGCTGACCCGAGGACCCAGAAATCAGTAAGGGCTGGATTCAGGTCCAAGCGGGAGTGAGAATCGAGGCCAGAAAGTGACAGGCAGAAAGCTGGGCTCCTGGTCTTGCCACTGGGGCTTGGCCAACCCAGAACCTTCCCACTGCCTGCCCCTTGCAAGAGCAGATGTTGCAATCCAGCCAACCAACATCTGGCCAAGGACCAGGCCAAGGTTGCTGAAGCCTGACCCAGTTGGGGACTGTTTGAATCAGGGGGGAAACTCCCTCTTCACAACTGCCCCAAGTCCGTGCGTCTTGTGTCTTGTATGTATATCACTGTCCTTGAAAAAGATTGTATTCCATATGGGTAAATTACTACAGTCCCCTGGGACTAGTGATTGTGAAACTGACAAAAAAGGTAAAGGTTCCCTTGCTCGAAAGCCAGTCGAGTCCGACTCTGGGGTTGCGGTGCTCATCTCCGTTTCAAAGCCGAAGAGCCAGCGCTGTCCGAAGACTTCTCCGTGGTCATGTGGCCGGCATGACTAGACACCAAGGCGCACGGAACGCTGTGACCTTCCCACCGAAGTGGTACCTGTTTATCTACTTACAATTTCCTGCTTTCGAACTGCTAGGTTGGCAGGAGTCGGAACTAGAGACGGGAGCTCACTCCATCATGCGGCACTCGGGTCTCAAACTGCTGAACTACCGACCTTCCACAGCCTGCAGTTCAGCGTCTTAACCACTTGAGCTGCTGTTTGAATGTTTTAACATAGTGTAAACCTGCACTCTGATGTATTATTTTGGTGAACCTAAGTTTGGTAGTACTTGACACCAAGAAAATTCAGGAGAAATAAAAAGCGCAACATAGATCTACCTTAAGCATTCATCTATGTATGCCAGTTTGGTGTAGTAGTTAAGAGTGGTGGACTCTAACCTGGGGAACTGGGTTTGATTTCCCATGCCTTCACATGCAGCCAGCTGGGTGACCTTGGATCAGTCACAGTTCGTTCAGAGCAGTTCTCTCACGAGCTCTCTCGACCCCGCCTACCTCACAGGGTGTCTGTTGTGGGGAGGGGAAGGGAAAGGAGTTTGTAAGCCGCTCTGAGACTCCTTCGGGTAGTGAAGGGCCGGGTAGAAATCCAATCTCTTCCCTTCTTCTTCTTCTATTACACACAGTGTCATATATTTTCCCATATCTCCCTAACACTGTGACCCTCAGTCCTTGTACAAGTCAGATTCAAGCAGATTGTAGAAAGAAAGAAATGTTGGCTGAAGCTGAGATGCAGTTCAGGCAATTGCTCACTCTCTCTCTGGGGCAGGCAACATTTTGGTAATCAAGGCTGGGGCTGTGGAGGGGGAGCAGGGGGTGTCTAAAAGGAAAGTGCCAGAGGGAGACATATAGCCATGGAGGTTCCCTTTGGCTTGTCCAGGAAATGCCAGCATTGTCCTATTGCAAGCAGCAGCAGCCTCACGTCCGCCCCGTCGTCCACGGCCTTGCTAGAGCCTGCCGGTCATACCTGCAGGAGAGCTGCATTGCTACGGGGAATGTGCCAACTCACTGCAGAGGTAGGAAACACTTAAAAGCGCACACGATATTTTACGGAGCAGCTCGGAAGATCTGCCTAGTTTCCTAGGGCTATTTCTGGACCAGCCCGTCTCCCTTAGGATCAGCGGGGTTTCTACGTTTCTCCTTATGCCAGAATGTGGAGCTGCCCAACAAAATCAGGACAGACAAAAAACTCACGCTTGTGCTTAACTTTAGGATGCTTGCTACCTGACGATTTGGAAACTGCCATTCGGTGCTTTCTTTTAAAAACAATGGTTAGAAAATCCACAGGCAATGGCTCTAATCAATGGAACCTCCATGTTCTGAGGCAGCGTATCTCAGAATAGCAGATGCTAGAGAGAAACAGGAAAGGGCGTTCCTGGCCTGGTTTGTGAGAATCCCAACCAGAGCATTATAGGTAAAGGCTATGCTTAACTAGGGCCCCGGTCACACGGGCCGGATATCGCGGGGGGAGGCGTGGCTAATTGCCCTGGCGCAGTTTGATCCGTGATTATGCGATCCAACGCGCCGGCAAGACACCACGGGTCCTTCCTCGGTGCCGGCGGGTAAATGAGGGTGGCGATCACATGATGATCCTGCAGCGGGGCAAAGAAGCGGCGTGGCGCGATCACACAAGCAATGGCTAGGCGCCGCTGCTTTGACAAACGGGGCCATTTTTTTAAAAGCCGAAACGGCACTTTCGCTTTCCTTTTTGTGCGCATGCATCGTTGGGTGCTTGTGCGCATCTTGTGGAGACTTTGGGGGGAAAAAACCTGTTTGCGAAGGGACATGGGCGGGCGCCGGATGCCACCACCGGAAACGCGATCAGACGCCAGCCCTTGCCCCACGGTTTCCGGAAACTAGTACCTCGGAGGTACTAGTTTTTTACCCTGCATCTTCGGAGGGAAGCCTCGGGTTTGCCACGGGAGCTCTACGCTTCCCAGATGTTGCGGTGTGATCGCGCCCGGAAAATCCGCCTATCTTCCGTCTCTGTAGCGTGGCTAATGCTCCGTGTGGCCGCAGCCTAGGTGGGCTCTGCTCCACCAAAGATCCTGTCGTTTCATGTTCACACAGACGTTTTACCTCTTGCTGCATTGCTGATTCCTGGGCCAGTGCAGCACTGCCGCATTTCAGAACCCCTGAAGTCTGTTTATTGGATGAAGGCACACGCAGGCTAATTCTTCCCGTAAGAACTGATTCAGAGAGACATCTGGTCATGGAGAGGAGGGACCCCAGCTCTGCAGCGGAAGTTCCGCACGGCACACAGATGGTCTGAGGTTCCGTCTCCCGCAATAAAAAGGATTGCAGGCAGCCGGCCTGGGTAAGCCGGTGCCAGTCGGAGGAGGCAAGCCAGGGTCAGAGTTGCCAAAGACCTGATCCAGCATCAGGCAGTTTCTTGGGCTCAAGAGGCTGCTTGCAAATCTATCTGCCTGTCTGCCCCCCCCCCCCCCCCCCCCCCCGAACACGTCCCTCATTCTGCGGCATGTTGGGTCCCTGGACCAAAAGCACCCTGAGGTTTGCAATGCTTAAAGCTACAGCTTCCCACTAGGAGAACCAGTCTGGTGTAAGGGTTAAGAGCACAGACTCTAATCTGGAGAACCAGGTTTGATTCCCCACTTCTCCACCTGCAGCTGCTGGTTTGACCTTGGGTCAGTCACAAGTTCTCTCAGAGCTGTTCTCTCAAGAGCAGTCCTCAAGAGAGCTCCCTCGGCCCCACAGGGTGTCTGTTGTGGGGAGGGGAAGAGGAAGGAGATTGTAAGCCGCTCTGAGACTCCTTCGGGCAGTGAAGGGCAGGGTATAAATCCAATCTCTTCTCTTCTGCAACCGAGACAGAGTTAAGCATTTTTAAACGTACTGCTGATTCGAACGTCTGCACACAAACTCGCTCCCACTGAAATTGGTGGGTCTAAAAAAACGCCCAGAACAGATTCAGTCTCCTGAACTTTTGGTTCCCATGATGGCTCCACCGAGGACGGGAAATTCCGCCTTAGCCCTGCGCACAGCAACATAATGTGTGAGCACCAAATGCAATGGCTTGCGTGCTCATTTCTTCTACTTATGTTATCCCTGCTGGAGATTCCTTGCATCAGACGTAGACCACAGAGACAACGTCAAGAAAGAAAGAAAAACACCTTTATAACTCCGGCACCAACACAATACAGTCGTCGTCCCCCCCCCCAAGACAGAGTTCACAACAGCCTCTTCAAACAAAAGAGCCTATCACCTTTTTTTGCACAAGATTTAAAAGCTTATTATTTATTATTATTATTTACAATTTACAAAAATAGAACAATCCCAGTGTTTGGTGTTTTTTTTAAAAGGCACACCAAAAACACTTAAATGGTGAGACATCGATGGCACTTCACATTGGTTTAAAAGCATCTGTCGAATTAAACCGTGGAGGGGCAGGTGCAGGAAGTCAGGAATGTGTTCTGAGAGACCCCTGAGAAGCTGGGAAGTATTTACATAAGGCACTCGGTGCATACCAGAGCAGCAATTCCAAACTACCTGGTGTAAGAACTGAGTCCTTACAAAGGAGGAGGGTGTCCGCTGCATCTCTGCATGATCTATTGCTCTGACCTTGACTGTTTATGTAAGGCACATCATGCGTACCAGAGCAGCAATTCCAAACTATCTGGTGTAAGAACTAAGTCGTTACAAAGAAGGAGGGTGTCCGCTGCATCTCTGCATGATCTACTGCTCTGACCTTGACTGTTTACGTAAGGCACATCATGCATACCAGAGCAGCAATTCCAAACTACGTGGTGTAAGAGCCAAACTGTTAAAATCACTGCATCTCTGCACGATCTACTGCTCTCTGACCTTGACTCCTAATCAGCCTGGACTGGGGGGTGGGTGGGTGATTTTATTAGGCCAATGAGCCAAGTGAAATTCTATTGTTCAGCCACTGTCAATGCCTAGACACAACTCAGTGGCCCACCCCTAGGGGAGGATGCCAGTTTCACCAAAAGGAAACCATGTGGGGTTGAAGATTGAAAGGTGCCTTCCAATTTTTTTTTGAGGGGGGGGGGATACTGTAATATTTATTTTACAGATTCATGCCCCGCCTTTCCCTCGAATGATCTCCGAGGCACTGCCTTTACCCAGAGCAAAACAACACGAAAACCTGCACCGCAGCCTTCTGTCCCGCCGGCGGCGGCAGACAGCAGCGTGTCCTGCAGGATGGCAGAGAATTTGGATCCGAGGAATTCCCACTTGGAAGGGAGGGAAGCCAGTTTCCTGCAGACGGCTCGGTCTCTGGCCAGTGAGGCCAGGCTGGCATGTGCACACCAACCCTTGACCGGGTTTTGCCAAAGTTCCGCTTTCAGTGCTCTTAAGGCGCAAGGGCTTCCTCACCTGGGCATGTGTCCACTTGATGCGGCAGCAGCCCGACCGACACGTGATGGACACACCTGCACGAAACAGCCCCTGGTGTGTTTCCCCTGGGCTGATCTTTCAAACGTTCTACCTTCGGGGAACCCAGTTCCAGAGTGACTCGTCTGCCAAAGAGGCCCTGCAGGTCTTCAGCGGAAGACCCAGCGTGCTGCACATGATTCTCGGAGACACTGTGATGAAAGTGACCAGGACACATCCTGCAGTCCCCCACGTATCATGGGAAGATGGGAGTGAGGGAGTGAACGTGCCCTCCGTCTTCTCACTGAGGAACCCTCGGTTAGCTTTCGAGGACACCCCCTGAGGTTCCCCAGAGCACTGCTGGAAAGCCGCAAGGTACCTCCGAAGGTTTCTGCAGGACGAGAAACCCCAACAGAATGAATGATGGCCTTCTTCTTCTAAGGCGGCGGCTCCAAGTCAGCCTGAACCCTATGAAACACCGCCACCTAGTGGTACGACCTAGCCTCTCTCCCTCTCTTGGCAAAACCCAGTGTGACAAAGAGTGCATATTCTCACATTACCAACCTGATCTGAGAGACGGAAACAACTAGGGTCAGGGCCAGGTTAGGTCTGCGTCGACGCAGACTATCAGGATGGTCATTTTCATGGGAACCAGGGGTCGTTTCGTAGAAAAAGAGCTAGGGGGGCTCATTAGCATAACTCATTAGCATATGCCACACCCCCTGACATCACCGGAAGTGTGTCATAAGGCCACACCCCCTGACATCACCAGAAGTGTACAAGCAGCCAAAAAAAAAGGGGGGGGAGCCAGTGTACAATGTAAGAACCAAAAAAAAGAACACCACTTGGCAAAAACAACTTACAAGCAAATAAGCAAGTATATAATGATCAAATAAGCATAACAGCAAGTGTAATGTAAATCAAATAAGCAAGTATGATATAATGAAATGTAAATCAAATAAGCATAACAACAAGTATGATATAAATCAATAGGCCAAAGTGCAAAGATAATAGAAACAGTCAGAGTCTTCTCTAGCATAGAAGCAATATCAAAGTCCAAATTGGAATGCCAATCATCAAATTTTCTGAGCCATCAAAAGCTTCTGAGCCATCAAAAGCCATTCAAGTATGGCTGTAATGGGACCTTAATCCTCCTTGACTGATCATTCTGGCTTAGCCCATGCCAGCTTTTGAGACTGGGTCCCATTACAGCCATACTTGAATAAGAACAATTCGAAACGCGGCTTCAGGCATCCGGATTACGCGTCGGCTTTTGATGGCTCAGAAGCTTTTGATGGCTCAGAAAATTT
>NW_015165843.1:875940-902645 GCF_001447785.1 Gekko japonicus | reverse complement strand
CCCCCGTACCTCACCGCCGGGGCCCCTCATCCCCCCCGAAATGACCTCTGATGGGAGCAAACCCAACCAAACTTAGCATATGCGCTGAGAGAAAGGACAGCAAGGATTTAGGATGGCTATGGCTTAAACTCCCCCACCCGGATGGCCCAGGCCAAACCAATCTCGTCACGTCTCAGAAGCTAAGCTGGGCCGGCCCTGGTTAGTACTTGGGTGGGAGACCACCGAGGAAGTCCAAGGTTCAGGACGGATGAAAGGAAATGCTACTTTACACCGAGAGCCTGATTTCACACAAGAGCTGCGCCGCGGTCGCGCCTCCCGTTGCCCCGCTTCTATTGGTCAATTTCCCACTCGAAGCCGCGTGGCTGCAATTTGACCCGCGGCTTCGCCCAATTTCCCCCGCGGTTTCGTGATCCTGTTTTTTGAGGATCACGAAACCGCGGGGGGGATCGTGCGAAGCCACGGGTCAAAATGCGGCCGAGGCACTTTGCCTTTACACCGCGGCGCAGCTCTTGTGTGAAATCGGTGAGAGTGATTAAAACGTGGGGTTCGCTGCCAGAGGATGTAGCGATGGCCACAGGAATGAACAGTTTTAAAAGAGGATTAGATAGATTCATGGAGGAGAAGTCTATCTATAGCTACTGGCCATGGTGGCTGAGGGGAACCTCCACATTCAGAGGCAGTCAACCTCTGAATCCCAGAGCCAGGAGGCAACAGCAGGAGAAGGCCTCAACCAGGGCCAGTGCTCCCTCTAAGCTGTGGACTCTTGTGAGCAAAAATTCTACGTTGTGAGCCATTGGCCTTAATGTTGTGAGCAAGGGGCTTGGCTACTGCATAAATTAAGTCTGCTCTGGAGCCATCCTTCTTGAGGTAAGACAAAAAGGTGTCAGCCGGAGGCTAAAAAACTGTGAGCTAGCTCACACTAGCTCAGCTTAGAGGGAACACTGGTCTTGGCCTCTCTGTCCACTCATAGACCTTTATTGGCATTATCATCAGTCATAAGGTATATAAAACATTGTATCGTAAAATTAAAATCCAAGATTCCATACAAATTTAGTACAATCAAAATAGTACTATCTAAAATTTTGTACCTTAAGAACTTCTGTAAGAAACCTGGCAACGTCATTCGTAATCTCAGGGATTGAATCATTCAAGAGAAGTTGACATTTTGACTTGTTGCTCAAATAACGTTTAGGATGAAGCCAAGTTAGAAGGAATCTTCCGCGAGGTAGCTCATACAGGGGGCACTCGACAATGATGTGCTCAATCGAGGGAGTTAAGATCACAGAGGCACAGCCGTTCTTGCCTTGGGATTTGATATCTGCCATAGAGTATTCTAGAGGGAAATGCGTGAACCCTGGCCAGAATAAAGGCTCTGCGGTGAAGATTGTAAAAATATTGGGGCATTCTTACCTAAATGGTTAGAGAGGCTGAGCATGGCAGGGGAACAAATATGAGGTTGGGTAGGGTGTAACTTTTGCAGATCAATATCTAAGAGTCGTCGTTTGATTAGTTTAAAAATATGAGGTTCGTTGGATAGGGCTAGGTCTTCAAGAGGAAGACCAAGTTGACTTAATTTTGATAGAATTATGGAGTCCCAGGAGGAATTATGCAGTTTTTTGCAGAAACAATAAAAGGGAGCCTGGTAGACCCTGAGCCAGTAGCGTGTCGTTGAGATCGCCCCTCTGTCCTGCTGTTGGCCCTCCAGAGGAGCTGGTTGGCCACTGTGTGAGACAGGACGCTGGACGAGATGGACCACTGGCCTGATCCAGCAGGGCTCTTCTGACGTTCCTCAGGTTGCAACACAGAGACAGGCAGTGGCCAACCTCTCCTGAACGTCTCTTGTCTTAAAACCCTACAGGGTCGCCGAAAGTTGGCTTGAACTTGACAGCAGCACTTCCTGCCCCCACCACTACTTTATTGTCCTCTTGAGGAGGGGGCGATGCCCACAGGGACCTCTGAAGGCCCACGGCAGGGCTAACCAGCAGAAGCAGTCAAGTTCTGCAAATTAAAGTGCACACCTTTGCACAAACTTTCAGATCTGAGGGTTCGTCCCAAGAGCTAAACTCTCCACAAATCCCTCGACCTTTCCTCATGGGACTGTGGAAACAGAGTCCAATCTGAAAAGGTTCTGGGCTATTCCTGCAGAGGAGAGGACAAACAGAGGACTGCAGAGCAAAAGTCATCGGCCCATGGCAGAAGTAGGAATTGGGGAAATGTCTCTTTGTATTTAGCTCCTCGCACTCACATGTATCCATGGACCTCTGGGACTCACAGCCACAAGGTACTGCCACGAAGCTCATGACGGCTTCAACAAAAGGACTAGACAATCTTACCTGCCTACCATTTCTCTTCTCGCCTTGACACAGAGAGTACTCTATCTTTCTGTGTCATACCTCTGAGGATGCCAGTCACAGCTGCTGGCAAAATGTCAGGTCCTACAATGCCAAGACCACGGCCATGCAGCCCGGAAAATCTACAACAACTTATGAGGAAGGATAGATCTAGGGGCGGTCGCCACATAGAACCTCCATATGCAGAGCAATGCTCCCTCTAAGCTGTGGAGAGTCTTGTAAGCAAATATTCTCCTTTGTGAGCGACTGGCATTAAAGCTGTGAGTGAGCCATTTGGCTGCTGCATAAATCAGTCTGCTCTGGAGCCGTCCTTCCCCAGCTAAGACAAAAATGTGTGAGCCGGAGGCTAAAAAACTGTGAGCTAGCTCACGCGAACTCGGCTTAGAGGGGACACTGATGCAGAGGTAGTAGAATTCAGAATTATAAATGCTGGGGGGGAATCAGACAATCATAGAATCATAGAGCTGGAAGGGACCCCCCAGGGTCATCTAGCCCAACCCCCTGCACAATGCAGGAAATTCACAAATACCTCCCCCCACATCCCCAGTGACCCCCGTTCCACGCCCAGAAGATGACAAACGACAGGGAAAGGTGTTAACCCCTTCTGGATTTCCCAGATTAGTGGGTGGGGGTGTTGGGGGGAGAGATCAGGCTGGGTTCCAGAGGAAGCAGAATACTTGAAAAGATTGAGATCGGTTAAGGAAATCCCAGTGCTTCTGCCATTAATAGGCAGCGGATTTCTTCCTCTCCCCCACAACAGACTCCCTCTCTAGGATTTCAGAGAAGCAACGGTTCTAACCACAAGGGTTATCCCGAACGACGGGCGTGAAAGAGGAGGAGATCGCTACGGATCATCCAAACAAAGCTTCGTAGTCCACGTACCAGGCTATGTGGCCCGAACTGGGGTTGACCCCAGAAATGGGCCACTTCTTCGGCTCCTGCCCCACCCGGCTGACCAGGGTCACGATGTCGTGTTTACTCTTCCCCATCACCAGCACGGACACCCGCTTGGCTCTGTTGATGAGCGGCAAGCTGAGGGTCATACGCTGGTGCGGTTTGGCGGGGCTCTCCGTGAGCACCACGCCCGGGCTCCCTTCCAGGCCCACGAGGGACTGGGGGAAGAGCGAGGCCGTGTGCCCGTCGATGCCCACCCCGAGGAGGACCAGGTCGAAGCTGCTGTTGGTCACCAAGGCCGCAATCTCGCCGGCGTACAGCTCCGGCCCCTTGTCGCCCTCCACGCAGAGCCGCCGGTTGAGGTGGACCGGCATGGGGTGGATGTTGAAGTAGGGGACCCGGACGTGCTGCAGAAGGTGGTCGTGCAGGTTCCGGAAATTGGACTCCGGGTCGGTCAGGGGGACGCAGCGTTCGTCCACCAGCCACAAGTGGGTGTGCTTCCAGGGGAAGCCGTAGTGATGGGCGGCCAGGCGCTTGAACAGAGCCAGCGGGCTCGACCCGCCGGAGAGCGCCAAGTGGAACTGGCCCGCTCTCTCCACGGCGCTGGTGGCGGCGGCTTCCATGTCAGACGCCAGGCGGTCGATCAGTTCTTCCGGCCAAGCGGTCACCAGTTGGTTTTGCCGGAACCGGGAATGCAGGGTCTTGTACTGGTCCGGCATTTGCTCGTCGCTGGCCCCCATCATCTTTAGCGCCTCCTTCACCACAAAGGACACTTCTCCGCCCACCATCTCAAAATCCAGGAGGTGCTGGTTTTGTGGGCCTCCCGGGTACGGACGAGGCAGTTCCCCGGCTAAGCTGTCCAGCAAGGGGCTCCAGAACTCCCAGGATGCCAGCAGGTTCTCGGTGGTGATGAAGGACTCCTTCTTGCCATGGAAGATCCTAGAGATGAGGACCGCATAAGGGTCTCTCTCCTTGACGGGGAGGTACGTGTAGTAATCGGAGAGAGGCTGTCCGAAGAGACGCAGCCGCGGGCGATCCGAGACGGCCTTCCAGCTGCCTTCCGGCATGACGGGCTTGAAGAGGTTACGGCTCACGAGGACGGCGGGGGAATTCAGCTCCCCGTGCCCGATGTAGAAAACGATCTGCTTGCGTCTGCACGGGCTGCTCGCGCTGCCCCGTGCCGTTTCGTTCTGGGTGCAGAAGGCCCGTTTCCTGAACAGGACGCGGACGTAGCCGATTCGCTCATCCAGGACTTTTCCCGAGGTGAGGAGGAAGGGGACTCCGTCCCAGCGCAGGCTCTCCAGGTGAATCAGCACCCCTGGGAACCGTAAGAAGTGGGCGAGGGAAACGTGAATTAATTGATTAATTAGTGGGTGTTCCCAACCCCTAAACTGGTATATCCCAGCATGGGATAACCCAGTCTCATCTGATCTTGGGAAGTAAGCTTGGAGGAGAGACACGGAGGAAGAACTAATTAATTATCATGTGGCAAGATCAGCATTGTCCGCTCAGACTGGCAGCCGCTCCCCTAAGTCTCAGGCTGAGGCCTTTCCCATCACCTCCTGCTCGGTCCTTTCAACTGGAGATGGCAGGGATCGAACCAGGGGCCTCTTGTGTGCAAAGCAGAGGCTCTTCCACTGGGCGGGGCCTCGCTTTAAAAACTGACCCCTACAGGGCCGTCCTATGTCAGCTGCGACCTGACAACCCTTTCCACCACCAGCTACCCCAGGGTGGAGTCAGATTTGGGGCCACAGGGCCTCACGTACTTCCAGCCTCAACCTAAACCCCCCCCCACCCCAACCCGCTTCCAGCCTCAGCCTTACCAGCAAAAGTGGGCGTTCGGCTGAAATAGTTCGGCCCTTTCTGGAGCTCCTCCCTCACGTGGCTGCCGTATGTCTCGTACTGGCCAATCACGGCGCTCCTTTTATCCAGGCCTCGCAGCGACTGGAAAGTCCGCAGCTTGCTGTGGAGAACGTCTTCGGAGCTGCTGACGTTTGCCGGGAGCTCCATGGTGAGAAACATCAGGGCTTCCGTGAGGTGGTTTTGGTGGACGTCACGGATGACCCCGTATTCTTCGTAGAAGCTGGTTCGATCTGGGGGAAGGAGGGAAAGAACGGGCTCATGAACACAGGAACACCCATCAGGAGGTGGTGGCAGCTACAAGCATGGACGGCTTCAAGGTGGAATTGGAGAAACATCTGGAGCAGAGGTCCATCAGTGGCTGTTAGCCACGAGGTATAGATAGGAACTCTCCGTCTGGGGCAAGTGATGCTCTGTATTCTTGGTGCTTGGGGGGGGACGCAACAGTGTGAGGGATCCTAGTGTCCTGGCCCCACTGGTGGACCTCCTGATGGCCCCTGGTATTTTTGGCCACTGTATAACACAGAGTGTTGGACTGGATGGGCCATTGGCCTGATCCAACATTGGCTTCTCTTATGTTCTTATAGGTGAAACTCTCAGACTGGGGCAAGGGATGCTCTGTCTTCTTGGTGCTTGGGAGGGGGCAAGAGTGGGAGGGCTTCTAGTGTCCTAGCCCCACTGGTGGACCTCCTGATGGCACCTGGTATTTTTGGCCACTGCGTGACTGAGTGTCAGACTGGATGGGCCATTGGCCTGATCCAACATTGGCTTCTCTTATGTTCTAAGGTAGGAAGCTGCCTAATACTGAATCAGACCCTTGGTCTATAAAGGTCAGTCTTGTCTACTCAGACTGGCAGCTGCTCTGCAGGGTCTCAGCTAGAGGTCTTTCACATCACCTACTGCCAGGTCCTTTCTCCAACTGGAGATGCCGAGGATTGAACCTGGGACCTTCTGCATGCCAAACAGAGGCTCAACCACTGACCCATGGCCCCTCCCCTGAACGGAACTCTCACACGTAGCTACCTTATTTGGAATCAGAGCCTCGGCCCATCAAGGTCTGTCTTGTCTACACAGACAGATAGGGCCTCTCCAGGGTCTCAGGCGGAGGTCTTTCCCATCACCCACTGCCAGGTCCTTTTTCCAACTGGAGATGCCGGGGATTGAACCTGCGACCTTGTGCATGCCATGCAGAGGCTCTCCCACTGAGCCACAGCCCTTCCCCAAAAGGCACAAGCAGTCAAATGAGCAACTGGAGGGGAGGGGGGTCCCTGACAAACCAGCTGAATAAAACAAGCTACTCTGTGGAACCAGTTCATTTCAGTCGTTAAGCAGGGAGATGTGGACTCTGCAAATCGGACCACACTGGACTGCGGAATGTTTTATGAAACCTGCGTCCTTTGGAATCTAAACTTTCATTTAAGTTACAAAGCAAAACTCTAGCCCTCGTGGCTGGGAAGATATTAAAAGGATGCCAGCAATGTCGGCTGATGTTCCAAAAGCCAGTGAAACAGAGGTTCAGCAAACAAGCCGGTATGTACAGCAAGATGTCACAGTCCCGCTGTACACTGCATGGGTCAGGCCGCACCTGGAGTCTTGTGTGCAGTTCTGGAGGCCTCAGTTCCAAAAGGATGCGGACAGAATGGAGCGGGGGCAGAGGAGGGAGCAGAGGTCCATCAGTGGCTATTAGCCACAAGGTATAGATAGGGACTCTGGGGCAAGTGATGCTCTGTCATCTTGGTGCTTGGGGGGGTCAACAGTGGGATGGCTTCTAATGTCCTGGCCCCACTGGTGGACCTCCTGATGGCACCTGGTATTTCTGGCCACTGTGTGACACAGAGTGTTGGACTGGATGGGCCTTTGGCCTGATCCAACATTGGCATCTCTTATGTTCTTATGTTCTTATGAGGGCGACGAGGATGATCGGGGGCCGTGTGAGGAAAGGCTGAGGGACTTGGGAATGTTCAGTCTGGAGAAGAGGAGGCTGAGGGGGGACAGGATGGCTCTCTTTAAGCGTTTGAAGGGCTGTCCCTTAGAGGAGGGCGGGGAGCTGTTCTCTTGGCAGCAGAGGAGAGGACTTGCAAGCATGGGTTTGAATTAAGGGCGGGAAGGTGCCGGCTGGATATGAGGAAAAACTGTTTTACAGTCAGAGCTGTGCAGCAGTGGAATCAGCTGCCTGGGGAGGTGGTGAGCTCCCCCTCCCTGGCCGTCTCCGAGCAGCGGCTGGACCAACCCCTGTCAGGGATGCTCTCTAGGCCAGTGATGGCGAACCTTTTAGAGACCGAGTGCCCAAACTGCGACCCAAAACCCACTTATTTATCGCAAAGTGCCAACACGGCCATTTAACCTGAATACTGAAGTTTTACTTTAGAAAAAACAACTCCTACATTAACTTAAGATGATCCAAACAAAGTCAGGAAAGCAATCCCAAATGCTTTCATTTCCTTAAAATTATTTGGCAGAGAATTCGACACTTTAATGGAGGTCTGGGCCTGGCTGGGGCGATGGCACGCGTGCCCACAGAGAGGGCTCTGAGTGCCACCTCTGGCACCCGTGCCATAGGGTCGCCACCACTGCTCTAGGCTGATCTTGCATTGAGCAGCAGGTTGGACTAGATGGCCTCTAAGGTCCCTTCCCACTCTGTGATTCTGTGCAACCACTAGAATGGGATTCAGCCACCGTTCTGCTTTCTGAGATTTCGCTGGGCCTCACCCACCCATTTTGCACGGCCATGAGGACTAGTAACTTGAGTAAGCGTTGATTATTCGGGAAACATCATTCTGCCCCCGTCACATCATTCCGCCACCTTCCCATGCTTACGCACGGACTCACGCAGTGGCCTGCGCCGTCCTGAGCTCCTCGGTGGAAAAGGATATAGAAATGAAACGAAATGAAACAGATACTGGAGAAGGATGGCTTCGAGTGACCTTCCCTGGGAAAACCTCTGGCTGCAATACCCTTGAGAAGGCACTGACCCCCCCCCCCAAGCCTCCCCTCCCTGTTTAATTTCTGACTGGGTGATTAAGGAATTGGGGGGGGGGGGTAGAAAATAGGGAGAGGGGCCAACCTGAAGTTTCTCCGTGATGCTCCTCTGCAAACAAACTCTCCCGGGGACACCAGCAGGCTGATTCTCCCTTTTTAGCTTTGGAACGGGGAACTCCACCTCCTCTGTCCTAACCCACAGCGCATTCATTAGCGTAATCGATGCTGCACTTTCTCTGGCACGGGACTGAGCCCTGCCGACCTGGGCCGGGGCAGGGGAACGGGGGTGGGGTGGGGGGTGTTAGAGAATGAAAAACTGCAGAGGGGGAGAACCCCAGGCAGCCCGGCTCTCCCTTGCCGCCCCCTTTTACCTAAGAAGAAGCCGCGCCGTTTTGCCAAGCCGAACCATCACTCACGGCTTTTAATAAAAGCAATTGCTAATTGGCACCGCGTGCACGGAGGCGCGTTTCTGAGGCTGCAGAAAGCGAGGGCAAACACCCCCCCCAGTCATCCTGACGCGGGCGGCAGGTGCAGCCTCGAGCAGCCGGGCCTGCAGAAGGGATACTGCAGCACTGCAGTGAACCGGAGCACCGCTGTGCCCTTGACGGGGCGGTGATGGTTGGTCCGGTTGTGCCGACAGGCGGGAAAACGGGCTCTCCGGCCGATGCGCAAAGCGCAGGCCTGCAGTCTCACCCCCCCGCCCCCGAAGAACTGCTGTCTCCCTTTCCTCTCCCCCCTCCTCAAATAATGGTAAAACTCAGTCACCCAAAGAAGTTGACCGGCAAAGGACACGGAAGACGGCTCTTCATTCTGCCGCACTGAATTGATTTTTGCGAAATCCCCTGTTGCAAAAGGAGTAACGGCCACGAAGTGTTCCCTCTAAGCTGAGTTAGCGTGAGCTAGCTTTCAGTTTTTTAGCCTCCGGCTCACACATTTTTGCCTCAGCTCAGGAAGGGTGGCTCCAGAGCAAACTGATTTATGCAGCAGCCAAATGTCTCGCTCGCAACTTTAAGGCTGGCAGCTCACAGAGTTGAATTTTTGCTCACAAGACTCCACAGCTTAGAGGGAGCATTGGCAGCATAGATATTTTTTGTTTTTTAACAAGACCATGACAGTTAGATGGAACCTCCATCTTCTAAGGCAGTGTATCTCAGGAGACCAAAAGAAGAGATGGGAGGGCCGGTGCCGTCATGCCCCGCTTCTGGCTTTCCTGGGAGCATCCATCTGTCCACAGCTGGAGAGAAGATGCTGGCCTAGAAGGGCCTTTGCCCTGGTGAAACGGGGCAAATTCTTGGGCTTCTATAAGCTGAGAAAGGGAGTCTTCCCAAAGCTGAAACTTCTCACCCAAGTTTAAGGGCCAGGAGGCAAGACTCGAGTGACCAGCCTTGAGAGTAAAGTCCAACAGATAAATTCACAGTGGTGGCCCTTGATGTTCAGAGCCGTTTGTTTGTTTTCCCTGGGCAGGGCTTGGGCTTTGGTGCAGAAGGTGCCTTGGGAAGAAGAAGGTTCCATCCTGGCTTCTGCCTTGGTTCCATTTCCAAAAGGGAAGCATCCTCCATGGTTGCTTGTTGCCAAATTTTGCACGGGGTGATGCTCATCAATGGTTTGGCTGCAGGTTCTGGTCTTCCCCTCCCCTATATTAAAGGTAAAGGTTCCCTTGCTCGAAAGCCAGTCAAATCTGACTCTAGAGTTGCGGTGCTCATCTCCGTTTCAAAGCCGAAGAGCCAGCGCTGTCTGAAGACGTTTCCGTGGTCATGTGGCCGGCATGACTAAACACCAAGGTGCACGGAACGCTGTTACCTTCCCACTGAAGTGGTACCTATTTATCTACTTGCAATTTCTCGCTTTCAAACTGCTAGGTTGGCAGGATCCCCTATATTACAGACACACACGTATGCGCATTGATAGGGCAAAAAAGTCAACTTGGTGGAATGTTGCTGCATCAAGATTATTTTGTGTGTGGCGGCTTAGAACTGTGCAAGAGCACATCCGTGCAATAACCGAATGCCACCCCAGAATCATTCTTGTGCAACCGTGCATGCAATCGCATCAAGACTGCTTTTTTAAATGTCTTCCTCAGTGAACACTGGTGACACAGTGGGGAAAAGAAAGGGGCAAAAAATAGAAGGAACCAACGTGACTGGTGTCAGACTGTGACCTCGGGAAGGCCCAGGTTCAAATCTGCCCTGACTCATGAAGACCACTTGGTGACTTTGGGCTGGCTGCAGGCCAGCTCCCTCTCGGCCTGCTCTACCTTCCAGGGTCGTTGTGAAGATGGAACAGAGGAAGGGAGGATCACATGGGCCACCCACCAGCTCCCTGAAAGAAGGGCGGGATAAAAACGTGACTGGGAGATGGCACTGTGAGCTGCAGTGAATGGTGCACGCTCTGGGAACCAATTTTAGAACTTCTCCTATTTAAACTGAAACCAGTAAGTCATCGAATGGCAGAGTGAACTTCTGCACCACTCAAAGAATGAACCAGGGAAGTTCTCCTTATCAAAAACACTGAGCAGCTTGGGGCATGAGACTTGTTCAGCTTATGTTCTTCACCTGTAGGAAGAAAACCGTGGCCTACTTTGCAGGGCTGTTGGAAGTCTAAACACTCCAAGACTGCGAGAAAGCTTCCAGATGTTGAAGAAGAAAAAGAAGAGGAGGAGGAGGAGGAGATTGGATTTATACCCTGCCCTTCACTACCCAAAGGAGTCTCAGAGCGGCTTACAATCCCTTTCCCTTCCCCTCCCCACAACAGACAACCTGTGAGGTGGGCGGGGCTGAGAGAGCTCTTTCGAGGACTGCTCCTGAGAGAACAGCTCTGAAAGCACTTATGACTGACCCAAGGTCACACCAGCAGCTGCATGTGGAGGAGTGGGGAATCAAACCTGGTTCTCCCAGACTAGAGTCCGTGCTCCTAACCACTACACCAAACTGGCTCTCAAAAAGTACCAACATACAAAGCTCACAGAGACTCCGATTCCAGTTCCACCATACTCTCTTAAAGAACCGACTCCAACATAACAAACGCCAGCATGAAGTACTCCAATGTGATCCTGGAAGCAAAGTTCCACCCTAAAGATCCCACATTTGTAAGCGATAGATAAGCTGATTCCTTCTTGCCCCCACACACACACACCAGCACGCCACACGAAAATCACCCACTTTTCACATCCACTGTCTCCTTTAAGACAATTTCCACCCTCTCAACGTGATGCCTGTTCCAGATCGGGTCCAAATGATGCCGGTTCTGGTCTCGGAAGGGCAAGATGTGGGCCACAGCCTGAGGAGTAAGAGTAAAAAAGAAGATCAAAATGATTGTCCCGGGGACAGAATTTCTGCCAGGATAATGGCTTGGAAGCAAAAGGCCTTGTTTTGATGCAGAAGGTCCTGGGTTCGATTCCTGGGAACTCCCATTTCAAAGGCTCTTGTGTAGTGGAAGAAAACCCTTGTGAGAGATCATGGAGAGTCATTTCCGGTCCAAGCTGTCAGTACTAGCTAGATCAATGGGCAGGCTTGGAAGAACTGCACGTTTAGACTCCTGAACAAGAGGCTAAGTGGAAAATGAGATTATCTGGAAAATCCTTTGAAAGAAGAAAATCTGCATAAAAGCAGAATCAATTCTGGAAGAACTGGCAACTGGGGCGGGGCGGTTGCAACAGGCGCTGGACCCAAATTTGCGTCTTCTGGTTCAAAGGAGAGGCCTTTTCCATAGAAGACGGCGGCAGCTGGCCTTTCCAGACTTCCCCAGGAAATTTCCCCAGCCCTGACTGGCTACTCAACCCAGCCTTCTGATTGGCTAGGAGTCCTATAGAAGCATTTCATGGCCAAGTCCAATCTCATAAGGCTTCGACAGTCTGCCCCAGACTGTGGGCGATTCTGCACCTAGCATTCGCTTCACGTTTTCTCAACCGGGAGGAAAAGGTGCAGCTCAAAACCACATTCAGGTACCTCGCGGCAACGCCGTACAGACTGCAAAGTCACCCCTGGGCAGCCATAAATCTATGCAGAAGGTACCATAAAACCCGATGAACAAAGAAAGCGAAAGGGGCAAACAGTGTAGAGCAGAGGTGTCAAACTCATTTGTTATGAGGGCCAGATCTGACATAAATGAGACCTTGTTGGGCCGGGCCATGTGTGTCATAAAATGTAATGCCAGGTAGCAGAGATATAAACGTCATAAACGACACAAACACAAAGGTTTTTTTAAAAAACTTAAAATAAAAACATGCTTAAAACATTAGCACTCTTGCCATATATTGTTTGTTTAACAGCGTCTGATAACTGACACCTCTTGCTCTGAATTACTGCACCAAAATGTCTGTGCTGTTGCAATCTTGAGTCTGCTGTTCAGGTGTGTATCTGTCAGCTGCAAACCTATGATGATGCAGCAGCAGCAGAACTGGAAGAAGAAGTAGAAGACAGCCAGTTCCACTGCGGGCCCGATAGAAGCCCTCTGGGGGCCTAATCCGGCCCACGGGCCACATGTTTGATACCCCTGGTGTAGAGGATATCACAGAATCTGACGATCAAAGAAAGTGAAAGCAGCGTGCAATGCAGAGGGGAATTTCTGTTCCATCGTGAGCTTCGTAAAACAACAGAGGGAACAGCCAAAGCAGAATCGCCCCACGTCTCCCTTACACACACAGTCCTCAACAGACCCACCCTTCCCTTCACACTGCTCTGGACTGGAGATTATTTTGAGAGCTAGTCTGGTGTCATTATTGAGCTAAAGGGGCCTAACAAACCAATTCCCTGAATAAATACAGGGGTCAGCCTGTCGGACACGAACCAGGGAGACCTGAATTCAGACCTCTACTTGGGGGATTCACCTTAGACTGGTCGCAGTGACGTGAACAGCTGAGGCTGCCTTCTAATGAATCAGACCGCTGGACCACCAAAGTCAGTCTTGTCTACTCAGACTGGCAGTGGCTCTCCAGGGTCTCAGGCAGAGGTCTTTCCCATCACCTACTGCCTGGTACTTTTAATTGGAGATGTCGGGAATTGAACCTGGGACCTTCTGCATGGCAGGCAGTTGCTCTACCACCGAGCCACGGCCTACTCTCAGACTACTTCACAGGGTAGTTGTAAGGACAAAGGGTGGGAGAAGACCGTGCATGCTGTCCCGAGCTCCTGGGAAGAAGGACAAGAGAAAAACATTGACCTACAGATGTTTCTTTAACAACACACAGAGCGAGATTGTGGTCACAGAACCCCCCCCCCCGAAGCTTGTCAGTGTTTTACCAGGAGTCCAGCCCCTGGTACCAGGTCATTGATTCCCGGCATGAATGCCTAATATTGGGGGGGGGGGGTATTGCTCTCCGCAGCACACAGAAGGGAAAGAACCGAACAGGGGCGGGGGCGGGGGGAAGCCTCCTTTCCCTTCTGAAGGCCTGTGAAGTTCTCTGGACGACATGATACCGCCAGGGCATCCCCAGGCCAATCCATATGCAGGAGCAAGAGGAAGAAGAGGAGGAGGAAGAAGAGGAAGAGATTGGATTCATACTCCGCCCTTCACTCGGAGTCTCAGAGAGGCTTACAAACTCCTTTCTCTCCCCCTCCCCACAACAGACACCCTGTGACATAGGTGGGGCTGAGAGAGCTCTTTTGAGGCCTGCCCCTGAGAGAACAGCTCCGAGAGAACTTGTGACTGACCCAAGGTCACACCAGCAGCTGCATGTGGAGGCGTGGGGAATCAAACCCGGTTCTCCCAGATTAGAGGCCGCGCACTTAACCACGACACCAAAATGGCTCTCAGGCTTGTGAACTGGCGGTCTCCAAAGTCAATGCATGGCGAAAGTGCAGGAGACGAGGAAAAAGAGGCCTCGGCGAATAAGCTGCTGGTGGAACGTTTCACCCGAAAACGCCCTCGCTTGCAATCTGCGTGCGGCGCACACTCATGCAGTCCCCTCGGGCTCACCAGAGGCTGAGTCAGGTGCTATGGGGGGAGGAGGGGGGGCGGAGGTAAAATGGAGAAGCGCCGGAGTCAGCAAGGCCATCGGGTTCAGGTTATGGGGAGGGGCTGGAAGCTCCGTTTTGCAGGCAAGAGTCAGATCATGGTCCCCGCAAGAGGCCACTGGGCGTTGGGCACTGTCCAGCACAAAACACCCCGAAGAATTCTGACAGAGAAAGGTCAAGACAAATCAGCTGAGAGCATTTTTAGTCTCTGAAAGGGGACTCCGGGTGGGTGACAGCAGCAATACACATGAGACACAACCAACATACATTGGAAGTAGCCTATGGGAAGGCAGGCAGCCCAGTACAGCCAGTGCTCCCTCTAAGCTGAGTGAGTGTGAGCTAGCTCACAGTTTTTTTAGCCTCTGCCTCACACCTTTTTGCCTTAGCTCAGGCAGGACGGCTCCAAAGCAAACTAATTGATGCAGTAGACAAATCGCTCACTCACAACTTTAATGCCCATAGCTCACAAAGTAGAATTTTTGCTCACAAGACTCCACAGCTTAGAGGGAGTATGGATCCCATCCTGTCTCACAGGCAGTGTTCCCTCTAAGCTGAGTGAGTGTGAGCTAGCTCACAGTCTTTTAGCCTCCGGCTCACACCTTTTTGTCTTAGCTCAGGCTGGACGGCTCCAGAGCAAACTGATTCATGCAGTAGACAAATCGCTCGCTCACAACTTTCATGCCAGTCGCTCACAAAGTAGAACTTTTGCTCACAAGACTCCAGGGCTTAGAGGGAGCATTGAATAGCCCAGTCTCGTCCGATTTCGGAGGTTCAACTTGGATGGGAGACCACCAAGGAAGACTCTGCAGGGGAAGGGAACGGCAAAGCCCCTCTGCTTCTTCTCACTTGCCTCGAACGCCCCTTGCTGGGGTCGCTGTAAGCTGGTTGCACTTGGACCGCAATTGCTGTACCTAAACTAACATACGTCATTCAAACATCGGTGGTGGTGTGGAGAGCGCTCCTGAATAATTCCAACAGGCATGATTGGCGGAATCTGAAAAAAGCAGATGCTTTCTGGGAAGTCGGCACATTCTATAAGAAAGATGTCATCGTCCCGCTGTACACTGCATTGGTCAGGCCGCACCTGCAGTCTTGTGTGCAGTTCTGGAGTACTGTCTTCAAAATGGATGCGGAGAGAACGGAGCGGGGGCAGAGGAGGGCGACGAGGATGATCGGGGGGCCTGGAGACCAAGAAGCCCTGTGAGGAAAGGCTGAGGGACTTGGGAAGCTTCAGTCTGGAGAAGAGGAGGTTGAGGGGGGACATGATGGCTCTCTTTAAGCATTTGAACGGAAGAAGAAGAAGAAGAAGAAGAAGAAGAAGAAGAAGAAGAAGAAGAAGAAGAAGAAGAAGAAGAAGAAGAAGAGGAGGAGGAGGAGGAGGAGGAGGAGGAGGAGGAGGAGGAGATTGGATTTATACCCTGCCCTTCACTATCCAGGGGAGTCTCAGAGCGGCTTACAATCTCCTTCCCCTTCCCCTCCCCACAACAGACACCCTGTGAGGTAGGTGGGGCCGAGAGAGCTCTTTCGAGGACTGCTCCTGAGAGAACAGCTCCGAGAAAATTTGTGACTGACCCAAGGTCACACCAGCCGCTGCATGTGGAGGCGGAGCGGGGAATCAAACCCGGTTCTCCCGGATTTGAGTCCGCGCTCCTAACCAGTGCACCAAACTGGAACCACAGGAAGGCATTCTGGACACAAACCCCCCAAGACCTAGAGCTGACCCTGTCAATACTGTAGCCACTGCTCACACTGGCCCTCCTCTGGGAAGAACTGCACCCTCCCCAAACCTGCATGGGAGGAGTCCTTACTCAGCCACTAAGGAAGGCACACTGCACATGGCCAGAGGCCCTGTTTTCTTCTCCTCACCATCCATGGCCGGGAGCCGGAGCACACAATTAGCAGTCTCCGCTTTGTCTCTAAATGACACCTCCCTCCCACTGTGCGACCTGTCATCCACTTTCCAATGTGGGGGGGGATAACCAGCCCTGAGCTGATGCCAAACGGCATGGCATCTCCGTTCCCTGTTCCGTCTTCCTTTGCAAGACTGGCTGCTCAAGAAACGGGGCTGGGAGGGAAGGGCGGAATGCACCACATTCTTATCAAATTAAAAGCCTCCCCTTGGAAGCCGGGCACTTGGCAGCCTTCTCGCTGCTCACAGGCAGCGGCAGCGGTGTGGAGAGGAACGGCGTGATGACTCAGCGAAACGGGAAGCCTGACCTTGGCTGGACGATCAGGCGGGGACAGGGTTTATTCTCTCTCCGTGCACACACACATACCAAGACGCTCAGCGTCATTCAAAAAAGACAAACCCTACAATTCCCCCCCCCCAGTGATGACCCACTCCTAAAAGAATTTGGTTTGGTGGAGGAAAAGGTCCGTTCTGGGTTTGCCGGTTTATTTTATCTCAGCAGAACACGGAGCCACCCCAAACCCAGGAACGTTGGATCAGGGCAAACGTCCCTCTTAGCCCAGCGCCCAGCTCCCAACAGAGGGCAGCCAAGTGCCTCCAGGCAGCCCACAGGCAGGGCGCGAAAGCTACAGCCCTGCCTAGTCATTTGCGGGCCGCACCAGGCGTTTGGAGGTAAACTACCTGTGAACATGGAGGTTCCCCAAAGAGCTGCCAACAGACAGGGAATGTTCCGTTCTCTACAGCCTACTGAGAATCAGTTTGGTATAGTGGTTAGGAGCACGGACTCGAAATCTGGGAGAACCGGGTTTGATCCCCCACTCCTTCACATGCAGCTGCTGGTGCGACCTTGGGTCAGTCACAAGTTCTCTCAGAGGTGTTCTCTCAAAGAGCAGTCCTCAAAAGAACTCTCTCAGCCCCACCTGCCTCACAGGGTGTCTGTTGTGGGGAGGGGAAAGGAAAGGAAAAGGAGTTTGTAAGCCACTCTGAGACTCCTTTGGGCAGTAAAGGGCGGGGTATAAATCCTCCCATCTCTCTCTCTCCCTTCCCCCCCCCCCCCCCCCCGTCCTCAGGAAATTACCCGTGCTGCCCAATTATTTCGGGAGGCTGTGGCTCTGTGGCAGAGCATCTGCTTGGCATGCAGACAGTCCCAGGTTCAATCCCCGGCCTCTCCAGTCTGAAGGATGAGGTGGCAGGTGACGTGAAGGACCTCCGCCTGAGACCCTGGAGAGCCGCTGCCGGGCTGAGTGGAACAGACTGACTTTGATGGACCGACGGTCTGATTCGGTACAAGGCAGATCCATGTATTCTTGCTGGGGAGCATTCAATCTAGGCAACCCCCTGCCTTCAGGGAAGGACAACATGAGGACCAGCTGTTAAGAGGCCAACTAGCAGCCGGAGGACTAACATCTCGCACATTCTCCCCCCCATCCAGGGGTCTTTTGGGGCTGGAGCGCGCCCACGTGGCAAGCCCCGCCCCCGGGTCCCCCGAGCCCCACAGAATCCGTGGGGGTGGCAGGGGTCTTTTCTTTCTTTTCTTTCCCTTCCCTTCTCTTCCTTCCTCTCTTTTCCTCCTTTCCTTCTCTCCTTTCCCTCTTTCCTTCTCTCTTTCCCGGATTCTTCTCTTCTTTTTTCCTCCTTTCCCTGTTTCCCTCCTTCTTCCCTGCTCTCTTTCTTTCCCTCCTTCTTTCCTTCTGTTTCTTTCCCTCTTTCCTTCTCTCTACTCTCTCTCTTTCCTTCCGTCTTTCCTCCTGTGGCCCAACTGTAGTAAGAAGGGGTTTAAAGTTTAAACCCCTTCTCTCTTCGCTCACCCCCCCAGCTGGGGAAGGGAAGGGGAGGGGAGGCTTTTGAAGATGCCTCCCCCCCCCGTTTGCTTCCCCTTCTGCCATCACTTCCGGTGATGGCAGGGGGCGTGGCATATGCTAATAGCTCAGTCGCTCATTAGCATATCATATGCTAATGAGCTCCTGCAGCTCTTTTTCTACGAAAAGACCCCTGCCCCCACCCAATGAATAAGAAGAGAGAGAAGAGATTGGATTTATACCCTTCACTACCCGAAGGAGTCTCAGAGTGGCTTACGATCTCCTTTCCCTCCCCCTCCCCACAACAGACACCCTGCGATGAGGTGGGTGGGGCTGAGAGAGCTCTCTCGAGGACTGCCCTTGAGAGAACAGCTCTGAGAAAACTTGTGACTGACCCAAGGCCACACCAGCAGCTGCATGTGGAGGAGTGGGGAATCGGACCCGGTTCTCCCAGACTAGAGTCCGCGCTCCTAGCCTCTACACCAAAACGACAGTCCCAGCCCCTCAGCGGTCAGCCAGGCCCAAACAGAGTCTGCAGCATCCCATAATGCTTTTCACACAGACAAGCGGAACTGTGCATTTCAACGACGGGCTTTAGTTAAAAATTGTGACTGATTTAAAATCGTACGCCAGCTGGGGATCCCATTGGCCTGAAAAGCGGGGCATAAATAGACAGATAATTCTCTTAGCCGGGCTGTGATTCCCTCCCAGTTGTAAGCGGCATAAAGCCGGACCCTCTACGCTGGAAGAAAGCTCATTTGCTTGTGGCGAAATACAGTCTGATAAAGAATTAGATTCCCTTCTTATGAAAGAGCCACCGCATAATCCAATATCAGGACAGGGGTTTTGTAATACTAGCTTGGCTTTATTCATTTCAGGAGCACAAAGGAGCCTGGAGATCAACTCATCCTTATGCATGTACGTTCCACCAAGCTGCAGCCGACTTCTGGCGACCCCAGCAAGTAACGCTCCCTCTAAGCTGTGGAGAGTCTTGTGAGCAAAAATCCTACTTTGTGAGCTGCTGGCATTAAAGTTCTGAGCGAGCGATTCGGCTGCTGCATGAATCAGTTTGCTCTGGAGCCCTCCTTCCTGAGCTAAGGCAAAAATGTGTGCGCCGGAGGCTAAGAAACTGGGAGCTGGCTCACACTCACTCAGCTTAGAGGGAACACTGCGGCAGGAAGTGGTTTCCAAGGCAAGGGAGAAGCAGAGGCGGTTGGCCATCGCCTTCCTCTGCAGAGTCTCCTGTGGCAGTCTCCCAGCCAAGTACCGATCCTGCTTAGCTTCCAAGACCTGACTGGATCGCAGCCCATCCTTACGGACCTATATATGTTAGGAACCAAGGAAACCTGAACCCAGAACCTAGGCCCAGTAGTTCTACAGCCTAGGCCAATCGTGCCTATCTCTGATCCTATAAGCTCTGACTACACGGTCCTTGTCTTATTTATTTAATTTCTACGTGGCCTCTCCAGAGGAAATCTGCCCGAGGCGGCTTACTAAACAAAGACAAAAAAAAAAAGCAAACTAAAATCCAGCTTTTAATGTTTTAGGCTTAATATTGTGTCTTATCGTTGGACCCTTCTGTCCCGCCTGACCTCCATACCAATGCTCGCTCTAAGCTGTGGAGTCCTGTGAGTAAACATTCTACTTTGTGAGCTCCTGGCATTAAAGCTGTGAGCGAGCCATTTGGCTCCTGCACAAATCAGTTTGCTCTGGAGCCATCACAAAGATGTGTGAGCCGGAGGCTAAAAAACTGTGAGCTAGCTCACACTAACTCAGCTTAGAGGGAACACTTATCCACACCCAGCTCTGGCTACGTAATCCTCGTCTGATTTATGCAAGTAAATTTCTATGCTGCCTCTCCAGGGATTCAGCCCGAGGCGGCTTACTAAACAGAAGACCATAGAAACAAAACATTAAAAGTTATTAATTAAAACCCAGCTTTTACTTTTTATCTCTGTACTGTGTTTTTATCGTTGGACTCTCCCGTCCTGCCTGACTCACGTCCACACCCAGCAGCACGCTGAGATATTGCAAAGTCAGTTTTGCAAGTTATGCCGGGCAGTTTCTTCCCAGCCCATAAAACGTGTAGGGTCCTTTCATCCACAGCCAGGAGACGATGGGTACATCCACACCGGTTTCGCCTGGGGGCAGCCTTGCCAAAGAGGTACAGATCTAGCGATGCTGCCTCTAAAAAGCCTAAATTCAGGATTCCTAATTTGCTGCTGAGCACCTGGTTGTCATCAACCCGAAGACGGTCTCAGCCAATCCTTCCTCTAAGCTGCGGAGTCTTGTGAGCAAAAATTCTACCTTGTTGTTCTTCTTCTTCTTTTTTAGAATTTATTTATTTATTTATTCATATCCCACCTTTCCCCCCAAAGGGAGATCCAAAGTGGCTTCCATCGTTCTCCTCTCCTCCATCTTATCCTCACAACAACCCTGTGAGGTAGGTTAGGCTGAGCGCGTGCGACAGGCCCAAGGTCACCCAAGCGAGCTTCCATGGCACGACTGGGATTTGAACCTTGGTTCCCCAGATCCTAGTCTGGGAAAGATGAAACCCTATTCCAAAAAAGATGGTTAAGAGGGTATAAATGGTGGGGAAATAACTTCATGTAAAAGACTCTGAAAATATAAAGGAAGTGTCAAATAGGTGGCTGTATAAAATGACAAATGTCATAAATAATTTTTTAAAAAAGAAAGAAAAAAAATTCTACTTTTTGAGCTACCGGCACTAAAGTTGTGGGCGAGCGATTGGGCTACTGCATAAATTAGTTTGCTCTGGAGCCATCCTTCCTGAGCCAAGACCAACATGCGTGAGCCGGAGCCTAAAAAACTGTGAGCTAGCTCACACTAACTAAGCTTAGAGGGAACACTGGTCTCCGTTATATAGAAAGGGCTCAGGGGTCATTTTGTAGAAAAAGAGGTGCAGGAGCTCATTAGCATAATTTATTAGCATAATTTATTAGCATATTAGCATATGCCACTCCCCCTGACATCACCAAAAGTGTGTCAGAAGGCAACACCCACTGCTCAGGCTCCACTGGACTGTTTTGGATTGCTAGCTATTGGGTGGGGGGGACGTGCAGATCTGTCCTCGCAGAGGAGGGAGAGCTTGTACCTGAATAAAACTTGGTCTTAAAGGTGCCACTGAACTGTTTTGGATTGCTCGCTATGTGGGGGGGGGGGGCGTAGATCTGCCCTCACAGAGGGAGAGCTTGTACCTGAAGGCAGGCCGGGGGCAGGGGGCTCTGCAACTTACCTGGCTGCTTCTTACTCCTTATGGCCCAACTGAGGGCTGCGGGGAGCAGGGGGCGGGGCTTGTTGCATGTGCCCGCCTCCTGGGCTCTTTACTGCCGGAGCTCCGCTCCTGTGTGCTCCTGCAGGAAATGACCCCAGGGCAGGCTGATCATAAAAACACAGGTATGTACTTACATTTCCCTGCGATCCAGAAAATAGGGTAATGTAAGTACGGATCCGTGCTTTTAAAATCAGCCTGCCATATATTCAGTATAAATATGAGCCATTTCTACACAATCCAACTTCAGCGTAACTTAGGTTGACAGTCGATCCAGGCAGGTAGGTTTTGGTCTGAAGCAACAGAACAAAGTTTGAGTCCAGTGGCACCTTTAAGACCAACAAAGTTGAATTGTGGGGATAAGCTTTTGTGTGCGCAAGGACTCAAACTTTTGTTAGGTTGACAAAGCGATAACCAAGGAACTGGGGTGGGGGTGGGGAGTTGCAGCAGAACCCCATTGCAATTTCTGTTTGCCATCTCATCACAGATAGCAGAATATTTCCAGGGCCGCACTCCTACCCTCATCAGAAAGCTAGAAGGCAAAACAAGACTGCACATAGCTCTGCAAAAGCAAGCAAAGTCATGCTGCACGTGTTCAGGAGCATGCACAGTTTGAAGCTGTACAGTCTACCACCTCATTCTGCTGCACGTGTAGATGCAGCCTTACTCGTGGGTAGTGTTCCCGGCCGCTAAGCTGAGCTAGTGTGAGCTAGCTCACAGTTTTTTAGCCTCCGGCTCACACATTTTTGTCTCCGCTCAGGAAGCATGGCTCCGGAGGAAACTCATTTCGCAGCAGCCAAATCGCTCGCTCACAACTTTCATGCCAGGAGCGCACAAAGTAGAATTTTTGCTCAGAAGGCTCCACCAGCTGAGAGAGAGCATTGCTAAAGACTGCTCATACTCGTGGAGTCATCCACACGTTTTTATTTCCCAACGGATTTCCCGGAAGTCACATTCTGGCCGAATTCCTATAAAGACGCTCACCTGCTTGCCGAGGTAGTGGTCCACCCGGTACATCTCCTCTTCCCGGAAGAACGTCCTCAGCTCCTCCGCCAACTGCTGGGCAGACTTGAGATCGCGGCCAAACGGTTTCTCCAGGACCACGCGCAGCCACGCCCCAGGAGGCGGCCGGCAGCTGCCGTTGATGTGGCGGGCAATCTCCGCATAGGCAAAGGGGGGCACGGAGAAGTAGAAGAGCCGGCCGGCTTCCGCCAGGCCTTCCTGACTCAGCATGGTCGAGATTTCTTCACTGAGGGCGGCGTAGCCCTCCGCCGTCTTCAGCTGGTGGTACTGCGTCAGCCTCAAGAACTGGTCCTTCAGTATGGCGCAGCGGTCCGGCACCACGTCTGACGGACACGTCAGTCTCTTCAGCCGCTCAAACATCAGTTTCTGGCCTGGCTCGAGCTCTGCCTGGGCGCCCCCGTAGAACGTGAAGGTGTGTCCGCTGCTCACCTCGTCCAGGTAGAGCTGGAAGAGGCCTTCCCACAAGTACTTCTTGGCCAGGTCTCCCGTGGCGCCGAGGAGGACCACCGAAATGTGGCCCCGATGCTCTCTGGCCGTAGAGGGCAGGACTCCCAGGAGAAACAATGTGCTGAGTGTTGCCGTGAAAAACATGGTGGGCACAGGGCAGGCTGGAGGGGTGGAAATGGAAAACAACACTGATTTGATTTTGAGTTATTTGATTTCTATCCAGCCCTCCCCGCATTGAAAAACGAACATAACATACACAGAGACATACCGCTAGAGCCAGTTTGGTGTTGTGGTTAATAGCGCAGACTCTAATCTGAGAGAACCGGGTTTGATTCACCACTCCTCCACATGCAGCTGCTGGGTGACCTTGGGTCAGTCATAAATTCTCTCAGAGCAGTTCTCTCAAGGACAGTTCTGGAAAAAGCTCTCTCAGCCCCACCTACCTCACAGGCAATGTTCCCTCTAAGCTGTGGAGTTTTGTGAGCAAAAACTCTACTTTGTGAGCTGCTGGCATTAAAGTTGTGAGCGAGAGACGTGGCTACTGCATGAATTAGTTTGCTCTGGAGCCATCCTTCCTGAGCTAAGACGAAAATGTGTGGGCCAAAGGCTAAAAAACTGTGAGCCGGCTCACACTAACTCAGCTTAGAGGGAACACTGCTCACAGGGTGTCTGTTGTGGAGAGGGGGAAGGGAAAGAAGTTTGTAAGCCGTTCCGAGACTCCTTCAGGTAGTGAAAGGCGGGGTAGAAATCCAACCTCTTCTTTCCTTCTGAGTCCAGGAGCACCTTACCAGCTGCCGTCCTTTATACAGTTTATATCTCCGGTACCTGGTGTTACGTTTTATGGCAGACATGGCCCGGCCCGACAAAGTGACATTTATGTCAGATCCAGCCCTCGTCACAAATGAGTTCGACACCATTGGCCTAGAGTTCCTTTTCCCTTTCACAGTCAGGCTCAGGGGGCAAGATTTTTAGGCCCGAGTTGCAGCCCGCAACCCTCTTTGGTAGAAATCAACAATGGCAAGAGTGAGCAGGTACAGCGGTAGAGAAAGCCAGTCGGGGACACATGGATACACCCATTTCCAGACCTTGTTTTGCTTGTTGCTATCATGTGACTTTTCCATTACGCTCATTTTCAGTGACTCGTTTGCTTCTCTTATCCCATTCCCTCCCTTCAGTGGTCAGCCCAGTTGCAGCCTGCTGTTGCCCTGGGGTTATCTGGATGCTGTTTTGCCCTGCACTTAAATTGCCTCGACTCAAACACAGAGAAAATCCAGAGTAGCAGGCAGATGCGGAAAGGACCAACGTCTAGTGAATACGGAGAAAAACCAGGCAGGCTGCACATTCTCCCGTCGGGTCTTGTTAGTGCCAACATACAATTGTCAAGGAAGCGGTACTACAAAAACACCGTTAAGTGCCGTTAGAAGGCATCAGACACAGGCTGAAAGAGTTGGGTATGTTTAGCCTGGGAAAGAGAAGGCTTAGAGGGGACATGATTGCAGTCTTCAAATATTTGAAGGGCTGTCATGTAGAATTCCTGCCAACCTAGCAGTTCGAAAGCAAGAAATTGCAAGTAGATAAATAGGTACCACTTCGGTGGGAAGGTAACAGCGTTCCGTGCGCCTTGGTGTCTAGTCATGCCGGCCACATGACCACGGAAACGTCTTCGGACAGCGCTGGCTCTTCGGCTCTGAAACAGAGATGAGCACCGCAACCCTAAAGTCGGACTCGAGTGGCTTTCGAGCAAGGGAACCTTTACCTTTACCTTTACATGTAGAAGATGGAGCAGATCTATTCTCTCTTGCTCCGGATTGCAAGACTAGATCTAATGGGTGGAAATTACGGGAGTCGTTACCGGCTAAATATCAGAAGAAACTTCCTAACTATAAGAGTGGTTGAGCAGTGGAACACAGACTGCCTCGTGAGGTGGTGGATGCTCCTTCACTGGACATTTTCAAGCAGAGGCTGGACGACCATCTTTCGGGTATGTTGTAGGGCTATCTTTCGGCTATGCTCCTGCAGAGGGCAGGGGGTTGGACTAGATGACCTGCAAGATCCCTTCCCATTCTAACATTCTATGATTCTAAGTTGCAGAAGCAGCATCTTTGCTAGCATGCAGGGAAACGCATTTATTTATTTATGTCATTTATGGTCAGTACAGTCAACAAAATGGGCCGTACAATAACACCTGCATTCAGATATTAGAATATCCCCCCCCATAATGATATTCTTTATTTACAGAAGCCGCATAGCACAATTAGAGGAGGCAGCAGGACCACAAAGCCATTCTTGCTGGTAAGATATTTTCTTTCTACCTGGATCACAGTAAATAATCATAAGTTAATAGAGGCAGTTTGGTGTCGTGGTTAAGTGCGCGGACTCTAATCTGGGAGAACCAGGTTTGATTCCCCACTCCTCCACTTGCACCTGCTGATGCGACCTTGGGTCAGTCGCAAGCTCTGGCACAGCTGTCCTTGAAAAAGAGCAGTTTCTGTCAGACCTCTCTCAGCCCCACCCACCTCACAGGGTGTCTGTTGTGGGGAGGGGAAGGGACTCCCTTGGGTAGTGAAGGGTGGGGTATAAATCCAATCTCTTCTTCTTCTTCTTCTTCTTCTTCTTCTTCTTGGTGGGGGGCAACTTAAGCTAGGCCTCCTCAGCTGTGTCCTCGTCCACCTCCTTCCAAAAAAAATAAAAACAAGAGGGAAAAAGACGCCAGGACGTCTGGGGGCTGCCATGTGACACAAGTCCAGTTTCCACCTCTGTGCATCTTACCACAAAGACTCACCTGAGCAAAAGGGAATGAGACGCAGGGGGGTCAAAAAGCGTGCAGGCTCTTTCCTTTCGCTGCTCTCCCCACCACCTCGCGGCTGACGAAGCCCCGAAAAGCCTGTCGGACCTGCTGGCTTTCCTCCTGTTCAACAGTTAGACAAATAAAAATCATGTGTCACACACACACAAAACCTTTATTGGCATGAGAGCCCAAAACATCATGGAAATACGGGAAAAGACTAAGATGCATCAGTCACTTACACTTGGCTGTTCAAGCCTCATCTTCTGATTGCATCATATAAACATTTTGCAACAGCCTCCATTATTTCGCAATTAGAATTAAGCAGAAGAAAGTGAACCATTGAGTCATCAGAATGCCAGCTCTCACCCTCTAGAAGTGGAGTAATAAAACGAGATCGGATATCCCTATAGAGGGGGCAATGAAGTGTGGTGTGTGTTGTGGATTCTATATCTTTTAGAGAGCCCTAAGGACAAAGTCTGTCTACATATTGTATCTAGTGGTATCGCCCTAAAAGCATCTCTGATGGCAGAACATTAAAGCGTGCAAGCATGTATGCTCTGCGATGATGTGGGGCTGTTTAACTTGACAGAAGATCACGTGTCAGAGATAAGAACCTTTCGACATTTCCCGGTGAGACAGATAACTCCGATCACTCCCTTTCCAGAAGCAGAAATGCATGCAATTCCCTGCTAACTCAGATAGAACTCAAACTGCTCAAGCTTTAAAGTTGCCTTATTACGGCCCCGGTCACACAGGCCAGATATCGCGGGGGGGGGGGGGAGGCGTGGCTGTTTGCCCCGGGGCTAAATAACGCGCGGTTGCGCGATCAGACCTCTTGTGGAGGTTCAGTGGAGGTCCCATGGAGGTCCCGTGGGTAGGGGGAGGTGCCGATCATAGGACAAAACTTGCGGCGCGGCAAAGAAGCGGAGCGGCAAATGGGTTTGGCGGGTTTTGTACACCAATGTATGCGCATGCTCCGTTGGGTGCTTGTGCGCATCCATGGAGACTTGGGGGGGGGGGAAACCCTTTTTGCAAGGGGACATGGGCGGGCGCCGGATGCCACTGGAAACGCGATCAGATGCCCGCCCTTGCCCCGCGGTTACCCCGCATCTTCGGCAGGAAGCCTCGGGTGAGCCACGGGAGCTCTACGCTTCCCAGATGTGGTGCTGTGATCGCGCCCGGAAAATCCGCCTATCTTCCGGCTCTCTAGCGTGGCTAATGTTCTGTGTGACTGCAGCCAGTGTGTGTCTGTTAAGTGCCATCCAGTCATTTCTGACTTATGGCGACCCCATGAATTAACGTCCTCCAAAATGTCCGATCTGTTAACAGCCTGGCCCAGAACTTGCAAACGGAGGGCCACAGAGGCTTCCTTGGTAGAGTCCATCCATCTCATGCTGGGTCTCCCTCTTTCC
>NW_015165843.1:870948-875723 GCF_001447785.1 Gekko japonicus | reverse complement strand
TTTCCCTGCTGCCTTTGGTTTTTCCTAGCATTATTATCTTTTCCAGTGATTCCTGTCTTCTCATCATGTGACCAGGGTACGACAGCCTCAGTTCAGGTCATTTTAGCTTCTAGGGAGAGTTCAGGGTTGATTTGAACTGCTTGTCTTTTTGGTGGCCGACAGTCTCCGTAAAACTCTCCTCCAGCACCACATTTCAAATGATTCAGTTTTCTTCCGGTTGGCTTTCTTCATTGCCCAGTTTCCACACCCATACGCAGTAACGGGGAATAGCACGGCATGAATTCACTTGATCTTGTACCTGAGGTCCTTTCCGCATTTGCCTGCCACTCCAGATTTTCTCGGTGTTCGAGCTGAACCAGTTTAAGTCCACGGCAAAACAGCATCCAAATAACCCGGGGCAACGGCAGGCTGAAACCGGGCTGACAACTGAAGGGAGGGAATGTGATGCAGAATGGGGGGAAAACCAGAATAAAAAGAAGGCTGAACTCAATTTTAGTCCAAAATGGGGTGGGGAACCTGGATTAAAGAGAAGGTTGGATTTGATTTTAGCGCACAATTGCTTGGAGGGCACCACGATGAACATGGATTAAAAGGTGAAGGCAGAGAGGGCCTTCTGATAGAGTCAGATCAGGGGTCCGGCTAGCTCAGCACTCTCTCCTCTGACTGGCAGCGTGTCAGCAAGCCACCAATGTGTTTTCTTATGCGTTCTGTATGCCATTGTATATTCCCTAGGTAGGCGCTTCTCTGTTCTCTAGATATGCGCTTGTCTGCTTTCACTTTCCCGTGTATGCTTGTTTGTTGGAGTTTATACAAAATTCAGCAGTTAAAAACAGCTTAGCAATGCCAGAGTTCAATAATCAGACGCAGAGTCCATTGTGTGTTTAAAATATAAAAGATTTACTACAATTCTACCATAGGGAAGGGTAACTGGGAGAAAATAACAACACAGCTATCTCAGCTACATCCTCTCTCTACAAAGTACTAGACTAGAAGGACCAATGGCCACTCTCTAACATGCTTCTTCTCCAAACAGAACAAAGAGGGGAAGAGGAGCCATAAAATGCAAAGACACTAACACTTTGCTCCCAATCAAACTCTCAGAACAGGGATGCTTTTCGCGGGCTTGCAGCTCTAAGCTAACATTGGCTAACACAAAGGCAGGTGATTTCCTGTGACAACAAAACAGACATTTAACCCCATACACACACCCTGAGTGTTTTCAACATGCAATACCCAACATTGTTGTTGCGCTTAATTGCCTAGTTGCAGGAACGTCCGTATCTCTCAAGGCCACAGGTGGTTGCTGGCGGGGAGGAGTTTGGGTGATCTCATGGTACTATCCATGAGAAGCAAATATGTTATGGTTACCCAAGAGCGTTGCTTCCCAGGCTCAATGGCGCGCGGGGGAACTCCCGCAATTGGGCCTCAGCTTTTTGAATTTCCTATAATCCATTGCGTCCCCTGCTTTTGCTTCATTCTGTACAGTGATCCTGTTATGCACCTTTCACTTCAAACAATAAAGTAAAACCTTTTCTACAAGTGTGTACTTCGTTGATGTGATGGGAGTCTGACACAGGGATGGGGTTTTCCCCACACTTGCTCTTCGAGAAGTCAAGGATCGGAGCCTTCTGCACGCAAAGCAGGCATACGACCAGTGACCCTCTCCCCTAGTCTTCCCTTAGAGGCACTGCCTCCCTCCGGAAGATGGCAATTATACTGTAGGAAGTAAAGTCTGGGACTAAAAATGGTCCCTTTCTTCTCTCCTGATCAAACAGGGGCAACTGCGCTTGGCACAAAGATGTGACAACCGGGAAAGCCGATCACGGCTGTATTTCAGCCTTCTCCCCATGCAAGAAAGAGCCCCTGTCGGAGAAAAGCAAAGTCTCAACTGGAACGCAGCCATGCTAAAGAGCCCACACAAGTCGCTAGTCCTCTGCTTACTAGCACGCTAATAATTCTCAGAGTCATTTGCAGACTAGAAGAACCAATGTTTGTGAACAAAGTTAAGAGCCCAGACCAGTGTTCCCTCTAAGCTGAGTGAGTGTGAGCTAGCTCACAGTTTTTCAGCCTCCGGCTCACACATTTTTGTCTTGGCTCAGGAAGGAGGGCTCCGGAGCAAACTAATTTATGCAGCAGCCAAATCGCTCGCGCACAACTTAAATGCCAGGAGCTCACAAAGTAGAATTTTTGCTCACAAGACCCCACAGCTTAGTGGGAGCATTTGACCAGAGCAACACGGCTGTACATGGATCAATGTTTCTGAAACTCCCCTACCCGGTCACCTAGTGGCAATTCTTAGTCTCTGCAGGCAACTGGGGTTGGTTTGTTTTTTTAAAAGTCTAACTTAATGGACAATTAAAAGTGGGCTTGGGGCTCCCAGGCCCCCCCCCCCGCAAGCCAAAGAGATATCTGAAGTATGCTCTGGTCTTCAGGAATCTGCAGTTATTTGGACATAGAGCGCTCAGGGGAAAGGGTGCATATATTGTGGTGGTTGGGGGATAGAGAAAGCAGGGCCAGTATCTGGCTTTCACCAAAGGGGTGTTCGCCCCTCCTCCCCGCGGAGCAGTTCCACCCACACATCTCTACCCGCTGGCAGCTCAGCTCACAAAAACCAGTTTCTCAACCCTTTCCAATTGTGCAACAAGCGCAAATCAAATAAATCTCCAGGGGAGGGGAGAGGAGGGGAGGGGAGGGTTAATGGGTTACACGTCAGAAGGACTATGTAAGCCAGGGTCTTTCCACCATGTGGACGCTTTCTGAGCAGGCTGCCACAACCCGCCACTGCCAACGCAGCCACCTCTGCATGGAGGCTGGGAAGCAAGAAATAACAGCGATTATTTAAGTGAATATCATCATCTGCGATCATCGTAACAAGGGACACGCACAATGGGAGGAGTGTCTATCCATCACAGCATGTGCTTTCGGCTATGATCCTGCAGAGTGCAGGGGGCTGGACTAGATGACCTGCAAGGTCCCCTCCAACTCTAACATTCTATGATTCTCCAAACATGGAGGTTCGTGGCCAATCGCTGTAGATAGACCTCTCCGCCGTGCATCTGTCTAATCCCCTATTAGTAAAGGTGAAAGGTTTCCCTTGCTCGAAAGGCAGTCGAATCCGACTCTCGGGAGGCAGTGCTCATCTCCGTTTCCAAGCCGAAGAGCCAGCACTGTCCTGAGATGTTTCCGTGGTGACGTGGCCGGCGTGACTAGACGCCGAGGCGCGGGGAACGCTGTTACCTTCCCACCGAAGCGGTACCTGTTTAACTACTTGCAATGTCCTGCTTTCAAACTGCTAGGTTGGCAGGCGCTGGGGTCTTGAACCGCCAAACTACGGCCCTTTAAACCCGCAGAATGCCCCAACCACAATCATGGGAAAGCAGGTGTAAGTCAATTTGATATTTATATACGTTTGTTCACGAGACAAAGGCGCCACCGTTTCTGCTCTGCCGCACCCAACAGAGAGACGTTTAGCTGGCGAGCCTTTCGACAAAGTGGCAGCTGCTCCAGCCCCGTCTTTGCACGCCCGACAGCAGTGACTGGCAGAGGAGTAGACTCAGTGAAGATGCTGGCAACCCTCCTCTGCAGATGCATGTATTCTCCACAGGAAGGGTCCTGGTGGGTCAGGCATAGGGCAGGAAACAGCAGAACGTGAGCAGGATTAATCAGATTAGTGCAAAAACCTCTACCTGTGTTGGCAAAGGCAATGAAAAGGCAACTGAGTGATTCCGTGAGACAAACATGAAGTGCACTGAACTCTCGAAAGACCACTGGAAACGCCGAGTATTATTACAGGCAGCAGCAACAGACCTTGCATCCTCCCACCAGAAGCAGCTCGGGTGAATAATGGAAGGCACTCCCCAATGCAGTGTGGCATACTGGTTAAGGCGGTCGGACTAGTAACTGGGAGACCAAGGTTCGAATTCCCACGTGTGCCATGGAAATTTGCTGGGTGACTGTGGAGCAGTCACACTTTCTTGGCCTAACCTACCTCGCAGGGCTGTTGTGAAGATAAAACGGAGGAGAGAACAATGTAAGCCCATTGGGGAGAAGGTGTGGTACAAATGAATTAAAATAACTTTCTGATTCTAGACCGGGGGGGGGGGGGCAGCAGGGTGGAAAATGAAAGTCTCATGACCTAGACCTCTGTGCCTTGGGCCGTCTGAAATAAGACAAGGGGTCTCCATTTAAATCAGGATCAACCCCAATGTTGACCATGTCCCTGACAGGGCTGCAACCACACACACGAAGTGATGCACTTTCAATCCACTTTCAATGCTCTTTACAACTGGATTTTGCCAGTTCACACAGCAAGACCCAGTTAGAGAGTGGATTGAAAGTGCATTGTTTCGTGTGTGTGGTCGCAGTCGTGGTCTTGCCCTGCTCCATTTTCTTCCTACCGCCACCGCCTGAACTTTCCCTAGAAGCTACAACGACTTGGCCACATCAGGAGAAGCCGAGGCTCCCTGGAAAAGCCAACTATGCTGGGGGAAGTGGAAGGTGGGAAGACCCACCCAACAGGAGATGGACGGACTCTGTCCAGGAAGCCGAGGCCCTCAGTACGCCACACACCTGAGCAGGGCTGTCAGGACACGCCCCTTCCATTCATTCACAGGGTCACCATAACTGGGAAGTTAAGGCCACCCCCATCACCCCTGGGATTTGAACCCAAGTCTTTCCGATTTTGCTTCCACAGTCTAAGCACTACTCAGCGCCGACCCTCATATTCCCCCCCTTTCTAAAACCAAAACCCGGGGGGGGGGTCAACATAAACTGCG
>NW_015165843.1:862470-870859 GCF_001447785.1 Gekko japonicus | reverse complement strand
GGTGCGCGGGTGGGGGGGCGGGGGGCCTTGTCTTGGGCGGGGGGCGTCCAGCTCTCAGCCTTCCGGGGTGCAGGGGGGGGCCTTAGCTACACCCACATCCCCCCCCAAAAAACCACCCTTCCCTGGAGGGCAAAGCACAACACCGGCCTCCGTCCCAATGGGCGCCCAAGAAGCAAGCTGCGCGGGCACATGCCCCCTCCTCCGCCTTTGCAGCGCCGGCTCGCCCCCCCAGTCTGGCAACAGCCCGCCCCCGCCACCATCTGGCCAAGGAGCGGGGAGGCTGTGCGGGTGGGGGGAGCGGAGCCGCCTCCCAAGCCCGGATTTGCGGAGAGCCGCCGCTGGTGCGCACAAGACGCTCCGTCCGGGGCCTTTGCAGAAGCCGGGTGGGGGGGGGGGGCGCAGAGGCTTTCGCTTTGCACAGAGGCAAGCCAGATCCGAGCCTTGGGTGGCTGCATCGCCCCTGCAGCCTGGCTGGAAATCAACGCCATTCTCTCTGTTCTGAACCCACTCACCTCCCCTGGGTCAAAGGCGTGCTTGGGGCCAAGGTGAACCGGATCCAGCTCCGGGTCTCTGGAAAGGGAAACCCGCACGGCTTTGGCTCCTCCTCCGGTTGACGGACAGCTGCGGTTTTAAAAAAAAAGTTTACGGTTCACAGTTGCACAAATGCAAACTTGCTGAAGCGGGAGAGATTGAAGCGCCGTGGCTTTGAGATAACCGGGGGGGGGGAGGCTCGTCCAGTGGCTCCTTGAAAGACACCAGACGTTTATTCCGGGAGGGGGTTTCCGAGAGGCAGGGCTCACTTCATCGGGTGCATGACGGCTACAGCCACGAGGCCGGTGCCTTTACCGTAGGCAAACCATAAAGAATAACAATGATATTAAAGGTGGAAATGGTGAGAACTTACAAGGGGAAGCCAGTCTGAAACAATGCCTATCCAGGGCCGGCTCACTCACTAGGCGAACTAGGCGATTGCCCAGAGCAGCCGGCCCTTAGGGGCGCCAAGCTGCACCCGGCCTGTACTCTGCGAGTTTCTTGATTACTTGTTTTTCATTCTTCCTAAAATGCATTTATTTTTGAAAATTGGTGGGCGCATGGGGGGGGGGGCACCAGAAGGGATCCTCGCCTAGGGTGCAAAATAAGCTGGGGCCGGCCCTGTGCCTATCAAATTATTAGTAATTACTTCAGACTGGCCTCTGTCCACTCCTGGCCTCCTGAGGCTTGTGACTTTGAGCATCTGGGAGAGCTGGGTTCAAATTCCCACTCTAGCATGGAACCTTGCCAGGTTAGACTAACCTTGGGCCTGTCATTCTGTCTCAGCCTACTCTACCTCACCGGATGCTTGTTGTGTGGGGATAAAATGGAGCAGGGGGAGGACAATGTCATAAGATGCTACATATCTCCCCTGGAAAACTCATGCTGGGATAAATTTTGTGAATCTTTAAAGGTGCCACAGTTTTAGTGCGCAGCAATAGTCTAATACAGCTACTCCATTGGAACAACTGCTTTGAAATACAATTGCAAAGTGTGGGGGGGAGCTGTAAAAAAATTCCCAGCCTCTGTTTTTTCATAATACCAATTTTACAGTCCTACCTTGAAGGGTTGTCATAAAGGTTAATGTTAACTCAATGAGCAGGGCTGTATGTATTCCTTGTCTTTAAGATTACATGTTCAGAATAAATAGCAATATTGTCATTGTTACTTACTCCCTAGACCTTGTTAATGAGAAAGAGTAAACAATGCAGGCAATCTTCTACCTCATTGCTCAGTCTTGTTGGCATTTGTTGCAATAAAGCATTTGGCAAATTACATTTGCACTGTCTTATACAGATGGGTTTGTCAGCGTTGTCTATTCAGGCTGGCAGCGGCTCTCTAGGGTCTCAGGCAGAGGTCTTTCACATCACCTCCCAACTGGTCCTTTTAGCTAGAGATGTGGGGGATTGAATTTAGGGCCTTCTGCATGCCAGGCAGATGCTCTACCATTGAACCATTTGTCATTTTTATTCTCTTGTTAATATATTAATGTAATGAGGGTAGATTTTGCGGGTTACATTTTCAGCGAGACTTCAGCTTTAGTTAATGATATTTATTTAGGGTCATAACCTGATTAAAACATGTAGTTGATTAAGCATATGAGAGTTATCCAATTAATGTAGCATACATTTGTATAACTGTGCCTATGATTTTAAAAAACTAATTAAAAAACATTTCTTGCTTCTAAGTGACACATCCATTGGCTGGAGCATCAGCATTTTAAAAGAGCATCTCTCTTATTGAGGAGGGAATGCCTGCTTGAAGACCGAGCTTGCTGTTTGCATTTTTAATAAACACTTGTATTGAAAATAATTGACTGCCCCTTCCAAGTTTTCCAGAAGCCTGAATAATCCAATTTAGCCTGAGCTCCTCAGAGCTTGGAAGCTAAGCAGGGTCGGTCACAATCAGTATTTGGATGGGAGCAGGGCTGGCCCCAGCTTATTTTGCACCCTAGGCGAGGATCCCTTCTGGCGCCCCCCCCCCCCCCATGCACCCACCAATTTTCAAAAATAAATGCATTTTAGGAAGAATGAAAAACACAAGTAATCAAGAAACTCCCAGAGTACGGGGCCGGGTGCAGCTTGGCACCCCTAAGGGCCGGCCCACTCTAGGCGATTGCCTAGTTGGCCTAGTGAGTGAGCCGGCTCTGGATGGGAGACCACCAAGGGAGACAGGGGGTAACTATGCAGAGGAAGGCAATGGCAAACCTCCTTATCTCTAAAAGGACATCACAGGGTTGGAAAAAGTACAGAGGAGGGCAACCAAGATTATTAGGGGGGTGGAGCACCTTCCCTATGAGAAAAGGCGGAAGAATCTGGGACTTTTCAGTCTAGGAAATAGATCACTAAGTGGGGAGTGGGCATGATGGGGGTTTATAAAATTGTGTACTGTTAACACATAACTTTTTCTCCCTCTCCCAAAAGACTAGAACTTGATGGGCAGTGGATTCCGGACAGACAGAAGGAAATACTTCTTTACACGGAGAGTGATTAAAATGTGGAATCCGTTGCCAGAGGATATAGTGATGGCCACAGGCATCGACAGCTTTAAAAGGGGATTTGATGGAATCGTGCAGGAGAGGTCTGTCAGCGGCTACTAGCCCTGGTGACTAAAGGGAACCTCCAAGTTCAGAGACAGTCAGTCTCTGAATCTCAATGCCAGGACACAACATGAGGGGAAGGCCTCTATGCCCTGTTTTTTTGGCCCTCCAGAGAAAACTGGTCGGCCACTGTGTGAGACAGGAAGCTGGAATGGATGGACCACTGGTTGGAATCAACAGGGCTCTTCTAATGCCCTGTTGTTGGCCCTCCAGAGGAACTGGTCAGCTGTGTGAGACAAGATGCTGTGTGAGGCAGGATGCTGGACAAGATAGACCCTCGCTGGTCTGATCCAGCAGGGCTCTTCTGAGGTTCTAGTGAAGGCCTCGGCCTCTCTGCCCTGTTGTTGGACCTCCAGAGGAACTGGTTGGCTGCTGTGTGAGACAGGATGCTGGACTAGATGGACCACTGGTCTGATCCAGCAGGGCTCTTCTGATGTTCTTATGAAGGCCTCGGCCTCTCTGCCCCGTTGTTGGACCTCCAGAGGAACTGGTCGGCTGCTGTGTGAGACAGGATGCTGGACAAGATGGACCCTCACTGGTCTGATCCAGCAGGGCTCTTCTGAGGTTCTTATGAAGGCCTCGGCCTCTCTGCCCCGTTGTTGGACCTCCAGAGGAACTGGTTGGCCCCTGTGTGAGACAGGATGCTGGACAAGATGGACCCTCACTGGTCTGATCCAGCAGGGCTCTTCTGAGGTTCTAGTGAAGGCCTCGGCCTCTCTGCCCCGTTGTTGGACCTCCAGAGGAACTGGTCGGCTGCTGTGTGAGACAGGATGCTGGACCAGATGGACCCTCACTGGTCTGAGGGTCTGGCGTGATGTGGCCCATGGGGTCACAAAGTCGGACTCGACTGCGACTGAACAACAACAAGGTTTTTATATATTTTGGAACGAAATATGTGTACTTTGGTCCATACCTATTGATGTTTGTAACTTTTAGCCCTTTACTAGTTTTCTGAACTTCCTTTGCAGGTTTCTGCCCGTGTGTCGCACCAGCTCTCAGTGCCGCCTCCCCAACCATATGACAATGTTTCCGGTTATGATCCTGGCATCAGGTATTTTTCAAGCCAATTTGCCTTCTGAGTTAGCATTTGCTGAAGAATGAATGGTATGAAGAAGCTCTGGTCCCCAGCCAGGTTGAGCAGGTAGAACTAGGGTGGCCAGCTCCAGGTTGACAAAGTCCCAACATAGAAACATAGCGCTGGAAGGGGTCCCAAGGGTCATCTAGTCCAAACCCCCCCCCCGCTCAATGCGGGAAATTCACTGCTACCTTCCCTCCACCCTCCCAGTGGGCCCCGCTCCATGTCCAGAAGAGTGCAAAAAAGAAAAAAAACCTCTAGGATCCCCGGGCCAATCTGGCCTAGAGGAAAATTGCTTCCTGACCCCAGAGTGAACATAAGAACGTAAGAGAAGCCAGTGCTGGATCAAGCCAAAGGCCCATCCAGTCCATCACTCTGTGTCACACAGTGTCCAAAAATACCAGGTGCCATCAGGAGGTCCCCCAGTGGGGCCAGAACTCCAGAAGCCCTCCCACTGTTGCCGCCCCCCCAAACACCAAGAATACGGAGCATCCCTTGCCCCAGACCGAGAGTTCCTACATATACCTTGTGGCTAATAGCCACTGATGGACCTCTGCTCCATGTTTATCCAATCCCCTCTTGAAGCTGTCCCTGCTTGTAGCCGCCGCCACCTCCTGTGGCAGTGAATTCCACGTATGAGTCACTCTTTGAGTGAAGAAGGACTTCCTTTGATCCGTCCTAACCCGACGGCTCAGCGATTTCATGGAGTGCCCACGGGTTCTGGTATGGTGAGAAAGGGAGAAAAGGACCTCTTTCTCCACCTGCTCTATCCCATGCATAACCTTGTAAACCTCATAAGAACATAAGAGACGCCAATGTTGGATCAGGCCAAAGGCCCATCTAGTCCAACACTCTGTCACACAGTGGCCAGAAATACCAGGTGCCCTCAGGAGGTCCACTAGTGGGGCCAGGACATTAGAAGCCCTCCCACTGTTGGCCCCCCCAAGCACCAAGAAGACAGAGCATCCCTTGCCCCAGAGCCCCTATCTATACCTTGTGGGTAATAGCCACTAATGGACCTCTGCTCCATATGCCTATCTAATTCCCCCCTCGATCGTGTCATGGTCAGCATTACCCTGGGCGTATGAGAAAGAGCCACAAGAACGGAGTACTGGCTCATCCCTTCCTGCCCTCCCTCTCACGATCTGCCTAAATTCGTTTTGGGGTGGATCCTGGAGAGGTAAGGTCTGAGGCAGGGAGGGGCGTCACCAGGGTATAACCCCATAGGCTCCCCCCTCCAGAGCAGCCATTTTCCTTCCAGGGGGAACTGATCTTCGTCCTTTGGAAATCGGGTCTAGTACCAGGCGATCTCCGGGCCCCACATGGCGATTGGCAACCCTGGGTTGGAACTGTCCCCTCCGTGTTTCTCTCCTGCACCGCCTGAGACGGCCTTTCCTTTCGGAACAGACAAGGACGTCCTCTCTGCGACGAGGCACCCTGGCGGACCTCGGCTGCACGGAGCCAGCGTGCATGAGAGGGGGGGGGCTGTTCGGCCAGCCATGCTCCCGCTGCTGCTGCAGAGAGCTGCATTGCACACGCAGCGTGTCCAAAGGTGCATCGCCTGGGATGGGAAGTGCTGCAGTTGGAAAGGGCTGAGCTACTGCAGAGGGAAGGGAGAAAACCTAATGCACGCACGCACGCACACACACACAGACACACGTACAGAGAATTCAGAGTCCAGCCGCTGTTTCCCCACTATTACAAGTCCTATTGATCCCGTCTGTTCCCGCCTCTCCCTGCCCTCCACAGACACACACCCTAGGTTTGCTCTCAGGGAATGCAAATCAAAAAATGCATGCCACAGATCAATTCGGTTTGAGGTCACGCGTGTGAATCCATTTTGGATCCTGGATTTGCGCTGTAGCGGCAGACTACCAGGGAAGCCGGGGCTGCTGTATTGTTCTTCCAGAATTAAACTCTTTTTAAAAAAAAGTCCATGGTGGACTTTAAAGTAATTGTGTCACAGGAATCCGAGTTGCCAAATGACCTCCCCCCCCTCCCAAAATGTGCTTTAATCATTTATTGTGCTCTGAGCTGCTCTTGAACACATGGAGAGTCAGCGTGGCGTCGTGGTTAGAGTGTCGGACTAGGGTCTGGGAGACCCGGGTTCGAATCCCCGCTCTGCTGTGGAAGCTGGCTGGTGTAACTGGGGCCACTCAAACACTCTCAGTCTAACCTACCTCACAGGACAGGAGAGGATGTGATATAAAAATGTAATAAATATGAATAAATAAATAATAGTATGCATCGATTGATTACTAACAGTCTTCTGGCCTTCCGGAAACTATGCAAAACAGAACAAAGTTTGAGTCCAGTGGCACCTTTAAGACCAACAAAGTTTAATTCGGGGTCTAAGCCTTTGTGTGCAGGCACACTTCATCAGATGCACACAAAAGCTTATACCCAGAATATGGGTACATCATGCAGTATGTTCTCCATCTAACGCAAGCGAGCTGACATCAGGAACACGCGCAGTCACCGATAGCCATCACGAGCAAGGTCATAAGCAATCAGTTACTGCCTGGCAGCATTTAGTATTTTTCCCAAAATGCATTTAAGCATTGAACCAAAGTGAATACCTGAATATATATTCATAATTGATTTCTATCTCTGTAATTAGAATCATCAATGGCACTTGACATATCTGTATGTCTGTGTATGTCATAGGTGCTGAGTCCACTAAGGTTAGTCTACTAAGGCAGACAGAGTGCTGAGTGCATAACAGTGTCACATATAAACTGTGCGTACAACAAGATGCACACAAAAGCTTCTACCCAGAATTAAACTTCGTTGGTCTTAAAGGCGCCACTGGACTCAAACTTTGGTCTGTTGCTTCAAACCAACATGGTGACTCACCTGAATCTAAACAAAATAGAATTATGCAAGAGGGCTTTTCTGCACAGGTAATAGGGTTGCCCTGCACGAAATGGCTCCCAAACTTACTTGACTAAATGATTAGGAACTGTGGTCTATGCTGTTGTGTGATGCTTATTGTAAGTAGGATGATAGAATCACAGAGTTGGAAGGGACCCCCGGGACATCTAGTCCAACCCCCTGCACAATGCAGGAAATGCACAAATACCTCTCCCTCCACACCCCCACTGTGACCCCTGCTCCATGCCCAGAAGATGACAAAAAACCTCCAGGATCCCCGGACAAACTGGCCTGGAGAAAAATTGCTTCCTGACCCCAAAGTGCCCATCGGCATTTCCCTGGCCATGTAAGAAAGGGCCACAAGAACTAAGCACGGAGGCAACCCTTCCTGCCCTCCCGTCTCACAATCTGCCTAAGTTCACAGAATCAACATTGCCGTCAGATGGCCAGAGCCTCTGTTTGAAAACCTCCCAAGAAGGAGAGCCCACCACCTCCCGAGGAAGCCTGTTCCAACCGCTCTGACTGTCCGGAAGTTTCTTCCTCATGTTTAGCCAAAAACTCTTCTGATTTAATTTCAACCCGCTGGTTCTGTGTAATGTAATGTTTGTACCGCTTTATGTACCATGTTAAAATCTCATCTGCTCTGCTTCACTTCTTCCTGGTTGGTTCCAGACTACTACAATCCTAATGCTTCGGCTATTCAATGTCCCCTTTTTGGTGACTGTACTGGACTCGCTCTGTGTCATCCGCCTCGAGTTCCTGGGAGAAAGGCAGACTATAACCAAAATTACAAAAGAAATAACAATACCGGACAGTTCTTAAGAACTACTACGACAAGTGTTCCCTCTAAGCTGAGTGAGTGTGAGCTAGCTCACAGTTTTTCAGCCTCCGGCTCACACATTCTTGTCTCAGCTCAGGAAGGAGGGCTCCAGAGCAAACTAATTGATGCAGTAGCCAAATTACTCGCTCACAACTTCAATGCCAATGGCTCACAAAGTAGAATTTTTGCCCAGAAGACTCCACAGCTCAGAGGGAGCACCTATTACGACTAATATAGGGTGAATTCAGTGAACCGAACAGAGAGGCAAGAACATAGCCCCCCCCCCCCGGAGCCTCCCCCTCCCTCTTGCCGCCCCCCGCACGGTGCAAACCCTGCGAAGCCGGCTAGATGACCTCGGGAGATCCCTCCCTTGCAAACCAGGGCGGGAGACGCTCCTCGCCCGCAGGCAGCTTCGCCTTTTGGATGCGGCTGGCTCGGAGAGCCGCTTTTGCAAAGTCAGAGGTTTCCTCTATTTCGTGTCCTCCCCCCT
>NW_015165843.1:812425-861837 GCF_001447785.1 Gekko japonicus | reverse complement strand
AGAGGTTGTCTGCAGCCGCAGACGAAGTGTGCATCGGAGGGCATTCCCTTGCAGCAGAAAGCATTACAGAGGAGGGGAGGGGGCTGATCGCCGGAGGAGGGTTCCTCCCCCCCCCCGCCTTCCCCTGCAACCTCTTGCAAAGCACCGGCGCGCGGCTGGCGCTGCATTGAGATGCAGGAGAGACGCCGGACACTGCAGGTTTTAAACTGCTACAAGCTCTCCTTCAAGTGATCTCCAGTTGCAAGAGGAAACCCTTTCACTTCTTTTAAGAGGTTCTCTCCCATACAGGACAGGGACATGCACAGACGCACACAGGCAAGGGGGCTTTTTCGGGATCTGGGGGGAATTACCCACCCGGGTGACTGTGCGCATCATTATACGGTTGCCCATTTAAAAAAAAAAGGGTAGGGTGGAGAGCTGGTATAAAAACAGGCAGCTGATGGAGGAGGGTTTGGGAGCAGCGTTCCCTCTAAGCTGAGTTAGTGTGAGCTAGCTCAAAGTTTTTTTAGCCTCCAGCTCATACATTTTTGTCTTAGCTCAGAAAGGGATGGCCCCAGAGCAAACTGATTTATGCAGCAGCCAAATTGCTCGCTCACAACTTTAACGCTCGTCCGTTCACAAAGTAGAATTTTTGCTCACGAGACTCCACAGCTTAGACTCGGGAGCATTGTTTGGGAGCGCCTGCTCTAGAGGTGGAGTTGGAAGTGTTTTTTTGGGTCAGGGAGAGGGGCCACCGTGGGGATTTGTAAAATAATGGGGTGAAGAGACATTTTCTCTTACCAAAAGTCAGGCCAACCAGCAAAAAAGGACTGGCTTTAAGTTCTGGGCAGACAGTAAAAAAAACAACAACACAGGTCCGCAAATGGCACATTATTAACTTGCGGAACTTCCTGCCACTGGTTTCAAAGGGCATCAAGCAAACTGGTAGAGGATCTTACCAATGGCTAAATGGAACTTCCATGTTCAGTTGCAGTGTATCTTGGGATAACCAATACTGGGGAACTGGGTGAGAACCAAGCTGCTGCCTTGGCCTTTTGCGGCCTTCCAAAGGCAAACTGGTTGGCCGCTGTGGTAAGCAGGATGCTGGGCTAGATGGTGCAGCCCACAGGACTCTTCTAATGATTTTATGTTTGGTCTGGGAATCGAATTACGGCTAGCTCTGGCTGATAGGATTGGAGACGGACTGACTGAATGTTTTTTTTTAAGCATCTATTTCTTGTCCGCTGTCAAATCTTTCTGTTCTGTTCTCCTGCGTAGACTTCTTTGTATTACACAAGCAAATTACCTTGTGCGTGTGTGTTCTTTCTTTTCTCAGCAAAATTGGAAAAAGAGAGCCATCGCCAGTGACCCGTAAAGATCCGTTCAGTTTCAGCTGACCTGAGGAAAGAGGTAATCTTGATGGGCTGTTGCATTTTTAAACATTTAAAAAGGAAAAAAAAACGTGAAGCTGGGTGTTTTTAACACAGCGGTGGATGTGGCCACCAGAGAAAACGTGCTTCCAAAGTGTATCTCCAGCCATTTCTCGAAAAGCATAGATAGTATGGCAGAGTGAATTTTTTTTTTAATGTGAAGCATATTTTCTGGAGTATGATTCTAAAATAATGCTGCTTTTCTGAGAATACAGATGCATTGGAAAGGGAAGGGGGGGGTAAGCTTGAGTGACTGTGAATGTCCCAAATGGAGCAGAAAACAAACCATCAGAATTCGGTTTTTCTCTGAGCTCGTGCAAGGTGGAACAGCTGGGGATATGAGCCCTCAGAATTTCTATCTTGCTCGTGTTGGAAGTTCCAGGTGCGAGGTCCCCTGTCTCAGACCTCCAGACTTCGTGGCAAGAGAGGCTAGATAGCTAGAGAGGCATGCTGACCTTTCTTCCTGTCTTTACTCTTCTGCCACTGTCCCCTTTGAAATGCAGGTTGTGTTCTCAGGGACCATTTCCCCTTCCTTCCGTTCTCTCTCAGCTCTCTCGCTACACGCACCGAGAAAGAGACATGCAGTCCTCACTTGGCACCATGGGGCAGACGGGCCTCTCGCCATCTGCTTCCATCCTTTAGCTAGTAAGTTAGTACTCTATCCTGTCCCTACTCTTTCCTACTTCTCAAATAAAGAGAGAAGTATTCCTCTTCTAAACTTGCAACGTGGCTCTGTGTAGCTTCGTAAGCTGAGTAACCTGGTAAAGTGACGCTGCTGCGTTTGTAGCTTTATTTAAGCACTCTGCTAACTAGTGGTGATTGGACTAACCACACCAGTTAACCTTCCAACAGGTTATGGGCCCAGCACACTTTTGCTGTGTTTGTAGCTTTATTTAAGCACTCTGCTAACTAGTGGTGACTGGACTAGCCACACCAGTAACACATTCCTATAAGAGAACTTCCCTGCAATTTAGAAAAGCTTTCCCATCACCATCTGGTCGCCTAAAGGAGACTGTTACTCACCTCTGGCAACCAGACGGCTACTTGCAAGCCTGAGACAGAGAGACTGGGTGTTGTTGTTTTTTCTGGAAACGTCTACATGAGCAAATTCATACGCATAGGCATCATAGTTTAGAAACCAGAGCAGCTGTTTGCCTGGATAAGTTTCTAACCCTGCTGGAAAATGCTGCAGAAGGAAAGGAACTTGAATTACGGCCTACCAAAGTTCGTTTGAGTCTTCTTGGCATTACGTTTTCAATGCATCTGTGAGAAAAATGTATTGCTGTGTTATTAACTAAGGGGGAAAAACTTGGCAAGCTTAGAGTTACTTCAGGGGAGACCATCAGAGTTGCTACTTTGGGGCGGAACAGAGACCTGTTTCTCCCCTCACCTTCCAGTGTTTCATAGCATGTGATTATACTGCAGCCCTACATGTGCCCATTCTGTGGAGCGGCATATAAACCTCAAAATGCGCCTCTGAGAGATGTGCCCTGGGCCGGATGGTCCAGATTGGAAACTAAGCAGGGTCAGGCCTGGTTTGTACTTGGATGGGAGACCACCAGGGAAGTCCAGGGTCGCTATGCAGAGGTAGGCAACAGCAAGCCACCTCTGGATGTCTCTTGCCTTGAAAACCCCATGGGTTCACCGTAGGCTAGCTGTGACTTGACAGCATGTTCCGCCTCCGTGAGATATGCCTATAGAAGGCACAAATCCCTTTGCTTAACTAAAGACAAGGGGAAGAGTCAGACTTGTGCTGAGAAGACGACTGTGATTATTGTGCGGCATGAAAAAGTAATCACCACTAAGTGTTTTTAAAGCGATTCCTGTAATTTAAATCTATCCAGGGGAGGCCTTTAAACTGTGCCGAGAAAATTTCACACACAGAGATACACGCAAATGCAAATGTGTGGCTCTGGTCTCCCGCCGAATGGATTCCTATCCGGGCACTGACAGGCGCTGCTTCCCTGCCAGGAGGTTGGGCACCAGTTGCCTTGGGCGTGGCATGGGAGTTCCCGTACAGATTCAGACTGGAGGAAAACCCGGCTATCTGCTTTTAAGGGCAGGCCAACAATGACCAAACACTTCCTCTAGAGCAGGGGTGGCCAGACTTGCTTAACGCAAGAGCCACATGGAATAAACGTCAGGTGTCTGAGAGCCGCAAGACATGAACAAAGATTACAAACGTTTTTATTGGGAAATATGCAAATTTGCTTTTATTAATATTAAATTGATAACTTTAGACGGGGAGGGGAGAAAGAGGGAGAGAACGAAAGGTGGAAAGAAAGCAAATACATGGAGGGAGGGAGGGAGAGGTGGAAAGAAAGCAGCTTGGCTTGGAGAAGGGATAGAGACAAATGCCTTCTCCAAGCCGACTGGCGGGGGGGGGTGGCTTTGAGAATGCATTTAATGTTCAAGTTGCTTTCTGTCTCTGCTCTGGCTGGGGAAGGGAAGACCAGTTGTGGAGGCATGCCTCCCCTTTGCTTCCCCAGCTACTATAGCGGGAACTGTACAGTGTGTGAGAGAGAGCTCCCGAGCCACAGTTTGGCCACCCCTGGCCTAGAGGTTGTCGGTTGTCTTTCCTTAGTGGACTAGGGGTTGGAAAGTTGGACTGGGAATGGCTCGACCAGGAAGCTGGCAAACTTGAACCAGTCACTAATCTCGTGCCGGACCTACCTCACTGAGTTGTTGTGAAGGAGAGGAGGAACCCCCACACCCGAGCCCCTTGGAGGAAGGGGACGACAAAATGGTGATACATTTTACGTATTTTTACCTGACGAAGAGATCTTTGACTCTTGAAAGCGCAATCCCCAAAATCTTGTTGTCCTCTGGGGCCCTGCTGGACTTGAATTTAGCCGTTCCACTGCGGAATGACACAGCTGTGCTCTGAAACGAAGTATTTTTATGTACTTTATTGTATGTATATTTTATTTCTATTTGTATTGTAAGCAATGCTCCCTCTAAGCTGTAAGAGTCTTGTGAGCAAACATTCTCCTTTGTGAGCTACTGGCATTGAAGCTGAGAGCGGGCGATCTGGCAGCCGCATAAATTAGTGTGCTCTGGAGCCCTCCTTCCTGGGCTAAGACAAAAATGGGTGAGCTGGAGGCTGAAAAACTGTGAGCTGGCTCACACTAACTCAGCTTAGAGGGAACACTGATTGTACACAGCCCTGAGCTCCATATGGAAGGCAACTAATAAGTGTTTTAAATAAATACACAATAAATGTGTAATAAATATAAGACACTGTAGTTTGGGGATGGCTCCCAGTTCCAGGGTCTTCCGCCCAGAGGTCATTTCGGGGGGGGGGACGCGGGGGAACACAGTTCCCCCGGTTGTGCAGGGGGCGGGGTACATGATGAAGCCCCGCCCCCTGCTTCCAGCCACCCCACTTCCAGCCCTCATTCAGCCAGGAGGAGGCAGGAGAAGAGGGAGGGTAAGTTGCTTCCTCCCCGCCTCTCCCCACCCCTGCCTGCCTGGGGCCAGGGAGGGCCTTGGCGGGGCTTCCTCGCACTCCCGCTGGCCTTGCAGGTCCACCGCCGGGCCCCTGATGTCAGGGGGTGTGGCATATGCTAATGAGTTATGCTAATGAGGTCCCCTAGCTCTTTTTCTACGAAATGACCCCTGCTTCTGCCTAAGATTATCTTCAGGTGACCAAAAAGGAAAGACTGATAAATTGGAAGGATTTGACACTTGCTCTCTAGCCTTCCATGTGCCGTAAACGACTTGCGCTGAGGTAACAAGGGCCTCATAATGATTTTTGTGGGCTAGTAACTTTTGGAGAAAGTTTCAGACACGGCAACCAGCTGTGGACAGAGCAGAGCACAAGGTATAGATAGGGGCTCTGGGGCAAGTGATGCTCTTGTCTTCTTGGTGCTTGGGGGGGGCAACAGTGGGAGGGCTTCTAATGTCCTGGCCCCACTGCTGGACCTCCTGATGGCACCAGGTATTTCTGGCCACTGTGTGATACAGAGTGTTGGACTGGATGGCTGTCCTCTCCCATTCATGGAGGAATTGTATAGTTCTCGATGCTTGAAAAAAGCAAAGAACATTTTGCAGGATTTGTCACACCCTGAACACTCCCTGTTTGAACTGCTGCCTTCGGGTAGAAGATATAGGACAATTAAAACAAGGACAAACAGATTAAAAAACAGTTTTTATTCAAGAGCTATTATTGCTTTAAATGCTGTATGAATTGGAATTTGGGTGACATTGGTGGTTAAGTTGCAATGTGAACCTTAAGGGAGTTATGGGATTTTTGTGAATGGTTGTGTGAGTGTATATGAGTATGGTTGTAGATCACCGAATGATTGCATCTTAATTTCGTTGTACTATGTACAATGACAATAAAGTATATTATTATTATTATTATTATTATTATTATTATTATTATTAGCCTTTGGCCTGATCCAACATTGGCATCTCTTATGTTCTTATGAGAGAGATGCTGAGATAAAGGGCCCATTCTGCATCTAGCATTCGCTCCGCTGTTTTATCAAACCCACACTGGGACAGAAAAAGATGTGGCTCAAAACCACATTCAGATACCCCGGGGGGGCCAACGCCTTACTAACTGCAGAGTCACCCCTGAAGGGCCATAAAACGGCCATAATCTATGCAGACAGCAGTGTTCCCTCTAAGCTGGGTTAGTGTGAGTTAGCTCACAGTATTTTAGCCTCCGGCTCGCACATTTTTGCCTTAGCTCAGGGAGGAGGGCTCCAGAGCAATCTAATGTATGCAGTAGTCGAATCACTCGCTCACAACTTTAATGCCAGTTGCTCGCAAATGCTTAGAGGGAGCATTGGCAGACAGTACCATAAAACTGAGAGATCCAAGGAAGTGAAACCGGCATGCAGTGTGGAGGCTACCGTAAAATCCGACAATCAAAGAAAGTGAAAGTGGCATGCAATGTAGAGTGGAATTTCTGTTCCAACGTGGGTTTGGTAAAATAGCGGAACAAATGCTAGATGCAGAATGGGCCAAGATTTCACAAGCTGGCCGTTCAGGTTTGAGCGTCTGCGTTTTGATTTGGTTTCTCCCGTGTGAGAAACGAATCTGTGCTTCCCTTTTTTCACACCCCTTTCCTTTTCTGGACTATCCTTGCTAAAAGGAATAATTCTTTTCCAATAGAAAAAAGTCCAGTCACACCTTAAAGACTAACAAAATGTTCCCTCTAAGCTGTGGAGTCCTGTGAGCAAAAATTCTACTCTGTGAGCTACTGGCATGAAATTTGTGAGCAAGCAGTTTGGCTACTGCATAAATTAGTTGGCTCTGGAGTCATCCTTCCTGAGCGAAGACAAAAATCTGTGAGCTGGAGGCTGAAAAACTGTGAGCTAGCTCACACTAACTCAGCTTAGAGGGAGCACTGGTGGCAACGGGTGTGAGGTTTCGTGAGTCACTGCTTATTTCTTCAGATACAGCTAGAATGTGAACCCATCAGTCCTATATCTTGGAAAGTGGAGTGATTTCCGATTGCTTTTTCCAGTGTTATGTTTTCATCAATGGCGTAGGTGTAACGGAATCCTCAGTGAAATAGCAGCATCCGCAGAAAAACCCCAATTGGATTCTAATCCAGTCTCACGTTAGGAGACCGATAAGATTTTCGGACTTTGAGGTTTCAAGAGTCAAAGCTTGCTTTGTCAGATACGAAGCTTTGACTCTAAAAAGCCCAGACCCGGGAAATCATCTTCGTCTCCTAATGTGCTTCTGGATTCGAATCTCGCTCTTCTACTACAGACCGACATGGGTATCCTCAGAAACTACAAAAAAATCATGATTCCAGAAGAAACAAACGCAGAAATTGAAGTTTGCTCTCTTTTCACAGACTTGTTTGTAAGGTGGTTTTTATATGTGTAAAAAAAGAAGAGAGATGAGATGGATTCAAGCAGGGAAGCCGGGGCCCTCAGTTTGCAAGACTTGAGCAGGGCTGGTAGTGATAGGACGGAGGTCATTAATTCATTGGGTTGTCATAAGTCGGAAGTGACTTTATGCCACTTAACACCCCACCACCACCAATGCTCCCTCTAAGCTGTGAGCAAATACTCTCCTTTGTGAGCTGCTGGCATTAAAGTTGTGAGCCAGCGATTTGGCTCCTGCACAAATCAGTTTGCTCTGGAGCCACCCTTCCTGCCCTGAGACAAAAAAAGTGTGAGCTGGAGGCTAGAAAATGGTGAGCTAGCTCACACTAACTCAGCTTAGAGGGAACACTGCCCACCACACATAAGATTCCAGTGATGGACCCTGGATCTCTACCCTCTGCAAAAACTGATCCCCTGGGCCCGATCCAGCCCATTGACGGAGGGCCGTTAGCCAACCCGTATAGGAACAGGAATGAAGGGTGTAAATGAACGGCCTCTCTGATAACAGACCTTGGTAGGGGGCTGCTGTCCCCCCCTCTCCCCCCACAGCTCCCTTCCCTTCTAGCTGCTCACTGAGACCCATCGCTCCAGTTGCCTGCCACTTAGGGGTGCGTGCAGCGATTGGAGAGGCTCTGCCCACAGCTGGTTGCCGCGTCTGAAAGCGTGTATTTGTGCAGCGATTTAAATGAGTGGACTTCACACTCACTGGAGCCTTAAACCTCCTATGTTATTAACAGACCACATCCAAGCGGAGAGACATTTTATAGGGCCGAAGAGGTATAGTCAGATGCTTGCTTTAATCTTCTCTCTCCGTGTGTGTTTTCTTTCCCACATTATCTGTGTGTCCCATTCTGGTGTGTTCTGTATATGATATAAAATCATGCCTCCTACAATGCTGGCTTATACTCTTTTTCTAAGTCCATTGACTGCAGAGGGCTTGGAGGGGTGTAATGGGTTAAGATTATCCTGTTAGGATCTCATTTTGCTTTCTCTCTCTCTCTTTCTCTCTCAAAAAACTAGTTTTCTAACCCTTATGGTTAACAGGATAAATGTATATGCCTCCTTTCCGTAAATCTGCTTGATAGGTTCGTTTGTTTATTGTAACGATTTCTGTCCCACCAGCTGTGCACCAGCTGTGCAGCAGAAAGCCAGAGTGGTGTAGTGGTTTGTCGGACTAGCATCTGGGAGACCCAGGTTCGAATCCCCATTCGTGCCATGGAAGCTTGCTGGGTGACCTTGGGTCAGTCACACACTCTTGCCCTAATCTACCTCACAGGGTTGTTGTGAGGATAAAACAGTGGAGAGGAGAACGGTGTAAGCCGCCCTGGGTCCCCATTGGGGGTGAAAGGCAAGATGTGTGTGTGTGTGTGTGTGTGTGTGTGTATGCACATTCCACCTTCTGAGATTATATCAAGCATTGGCTGTATGTTCGAGGCTACCTTCAGGATCTTAAAGGCTAGGAACTTGCTTTTTGGTTTTAAAAGGAGGTAACAGGAAAAAAGGATCTAGATGCCATGCCCGGCGCTGAAACCCGCACTTCTGGAGTGGGATTGTGACATACGTACAGCTTTAGATTTGGTGGTGTCTCGTTAGTGCTTATTGGGGAACTGCAGGAGTTCATCTTGAGGGTGGGGCTCATGTAGGAATGGGGAGAATGTGAGGCAGCGGGTTGGACTTTTGTGGGACCCCCTGCACTGGAGAATTTGAAATGGTTGTAGAGACAGAAGCCATGTGGGGGGGGGGAAGCTTGTGTTCTCTGGGTAGGGGCCCTGGGACCACAAGGTGGGTGCAACTGCATGTAGAATGGCCCCATTTCCCCCTGCAGCCAGGAGCAATTCATGCGGTGATCCATTACAGAATCAGATCTACATAAAGGCAAGGGATCTTGCAAGGGACCTTGCAGCCTTTTGCTGCAGCTGACCGGTATTCCTGACAAATCAACAGAGAAAATTGATTCACAAACGCAGAGGTATTGTCTGGCGTGCAGCCGCTGGCTTTCTTGGGGCCCTTCGTTTGTTTCCAAGTTATCGATTCTCCCCATAACTCACCGAGTGGCACGTTCCTGGGTCCGTCCAGCACTGCAGCAAATGTGCATTTCTGTAAATCAGCGCCGGCTCAGCAGGCAAGCGCAGGTGCCAAGGCAGGAGGGATGCGGCTGGGACGGAGAGAGCCTGCGTGGATCCCCTGCAGGGAGAAGGTTTCTCAAACCAGAGGTGAACGGAGCATTAAAAGAAGGATTTTTTTTCTGTGTGGGAGACATCGCACGCTCCAGGGAGGTGGGGGAGAGCTTCCCAGCTCTCCTGTAGGCATGTTTTACGGCCTCGTGCCAGTTAGCACTGCCTTTTCTGTTTGTTTCCAACTCAGAGAATTCCTTAGGCTGGCAAAGCAATCTGTAGATGCACAGAAATTCGAACCGAACCAGATTTTGCTTTGGAGTTTTGTACAGTTTCTGCATATATTCTCAATCCGGGATAATGGCCTCTGACCAGTTTGGTGTCGTGGTTAAGTGCGCAGGCTCTAATCTGGGAGAACCAGGTTTGATTCCCTACTCCTCCACTTGCAGCTGCTGGATGACCTTGGGCAAGCCATAATTCTGACAAGAGCTGTCCTTGAAAGAGCAGTTCTGGAAAGAGCTCTCTCAGCCCTGCCTATCTCATGGGGTGTCTGTTGTGGGGAGGGGAAGGGAAAGGAGTTTGTAAGCAGCTCTGAGACTCCGAGTGAAGGATGGGGTATAAATCCAATCTCCTCCTCCTCCTCCTCCTCCTCTTCTTCTCCTTCTTCTTTTTCATTATTTGACTGTTTTTGATAGTTAATGTTTCAGGATGTTTTCTGTTGAGCTGCTAGTAGCGTGTGAATTTTTTCAGCAGCGTCCATGACTTCGTAGTAAAGCAGTTGCTTTGCATGTATAGTGTCCCAGGCGGAGTCCTTGGTGTTTGCAGATAAAGGGGTCCTCGGCTGCAGGGGATGGGAAAGCTCTGTCTCTGCTTGAGACCCTGGAGTGTGGCTGCCAGTCAGAGAAACCCTGACAGTCCAATGGGCATCGTCCTAGATTGGCACTGGACGCCTGCCAAAATGTGCATCGTCTAGATGCCAAAGGGTCCATAGTTCCTAGAATTCAATTTCGGAAGTTGCATTATGAACCCCACACAATGAATGCTGATGAGATACGCTGGTGGAATGTTGTTTCTGTTTTTAAGTTACATTCTGCAGAGGATGTGAACTGCTCTACGCCAGTGGCTGAGCTAGGAAAGGGGAGTTCAAAAGTCGCGTCTGCCACAAGCTCACTGGCTGGACTTGGGCAAGCTTCTCTCTCTCAGCCTCACCCACGGCATCTGCCACGCGGTGATAATAATACCAGTCCACCTCGCAGGGCTGTTGTGCCAGATAACCTCTGCCCTTTGAACGTTATCTTAGAGAATGCCATCTAGCCAATAAGCCAACCCTCTCTGAGCCATGAAAAATAAAGTAGGGGGGGGTCAGTATATATTTATGTATTTATGTAAAATATCGCTAGTCTATTATGGGCTCTGAATGGTTTCCAAACGTGCAGCTAATACTATTAATATCAAAGCCAGGAGCAACAGATTCAGGCAATCTCTGGGGCAGCGGGTCAGTTTCCAAAAGCCCTTTTAAGCCATTCAGACTGTGGTCACACGCGCCAACTGAAGTGGAGGGGAAGCGAGAGAGCCAGTTTGATGTAGTGGTTAAGTGTGCGGACTCTAATCTGGGAGAACCGGGTTTGATTCTCCACTCCTCCGCTTGCACCTTCTGATGTGACCTTGGGTCAGTCACAAGCTCTGGCACAGCTGTCCTTGAAAAAGAGCAGTTTGTGTCAGAGCTCTCTCAGCCCCACCCACCTCACAGGGTGTCTGTTGTGGGGAGGGGAAGGGAAAGGAGTCTGTAAGCCGCTCTGAGACTCCAAGTGAAGGGTGGGGTATAAATCCAATCTCTTCTCTTCCTTCTATTTCCTCCGGAGGAATTTGACACGCAGTTGCGAGATCACACATCCCTTTGTGACCTTGGGTCAGTCACAAGCTCTGGCACAGCTGTTCCTGAAAGAGCCGTTTCTGTCAGAGTTCTCTCAGCCCCACCCACCTCACAGGGTGTCTGTTGTGGGGAGGGGAAGGGAAAGGAGATTGTAAGCCACTCTGAGACTCCAAGTGAAGGGCAGGGTATAAATCCAATCTCCTCCTCCTCCTCCTCTTCTTCTTCTTCTTCTTCTTCTTCTTCTTCTTCTTCTTCTTCTTCTTCTTCGTAGCTGCGGGCTCAGCCCGTCACTGTGTGATCAGACGCAACCGCGGGCGAGTGGGGTTTTTTGGGCCGTTTGTTCCCCATGCGCATAAACGAGGAATTGCACCTCCGCACTGAGGGCTCCCTATGGAGTACGCGATGATGCGAATACTGTGAAGGGGAGAAAAAAACCAGCACTGAGCCAGGATGGCCTGATAAGACCATCCCGAGAGCATGAGAGCACGCTTGCACAATCAGACAGGGGAAAGTCCGTCCGTGGCCTGTCGGAACCCGTTAGAGCCTGACTTTCCCCCGGTGACTTTAAACTCCGCTACTGCAGCAGGGCAGCACGGGTTGCCGACGACTGCGAGACGCTTCCCAGATGTCGCCGTCTGATCGTGCCCTTCAGATCCATCAGGCATTCGCAGCTATGTCGGATCTGAACGCTCGTGTGATCGCAGCCTCTGCCTTCTATTTCCCCCCCCTTAAAGATCACCAGCAATCACAGTTCCTGTGTTTCTCTAGGCAGCCCACTCCAAAGGACTGAGGGCCAAACTGGATGTGGCAGCATCGTCATGGATACAACCACCATATAAAAGTCCCGTGAAGGCCCATGGAGGGCTGAGGTGCTCTTGTTTCCTTCACCCCACACCTTATCAAGCGCCCAAACACCTTCACACACATACACAACCTGTGGCTGTTTTGTCCCTTGAAAAGGCAGTGGGAGGGAAGGTGGAATCAGCTGCCTAGGGAGGTGGTGAGCTCCCCGTCACTGACAGCATTCAAGAAGAGGCTGGACAAATATCTGTCAGAGAGGCTTTAGGCTGGTCCTGCATTGGCCAGGGGGTTGGACTGCATGGTCTGTATGGCCCCTTCCAACTCTATGATTCTAGCTATTCAGCCAGCACCGAACATGCTAAGTTCCCAGCACCAGCTAAAGATGCTCATGTTCACCCAGGCTTTCTACTGATTATGTTTTTTTTTTAATGATACATGATTATTGTTAGCATTGTCTCCTAATTGTCCATAAATGAACACAAAAGCCTTAGGTGGAGACAGTAGGATAGACATTATTTAAAAAATTAACCAATATATTTTACCCTGCCCTTCCTCGAAGAAAGACTAGGCAGCGTATGTGGTTCTACACCCCCTATTTTGTTCTCACAACAACCCTGAGTCCCAGGCTGCTCTGAGAGAGAGAGAGAGAGAAAGACAGAGACAGAGAAAGAGACAGAGAGAGAGAGACAGAGACCAGCCCAAATTTGCCCTGTGAGTTTTATAACAGAGCAGAGGTCCATCAGTGGCTATTAGCCACAAGGTATAGATAGGGACTCTGGGGCAAGTGATGCTCTGTCTTCTTGGTGCTTGGGGGGGGGGGGGTCAACAGTGGGAGGGCTTCTAATGTCCTGGCCCCACTGGTGGACCTCCTGATGGCACCTGGTATTTCTGGCCACTGTGTGACACAGAGTGTTGGACGGGACGGGCCTTTGGCCTGATCCAACATTGGCATCTCTTACGTTCTTATGAGTGGAGATATGAACCCAGCCAGTATTCTAACCACTACAACTCAGGAAATCAACCTTGAAGGATATTGCTATGCGAAGAAGGGGTCATGGCTCAGAGCAGCTATTTTGAAGAAGAAGAGAAGAAGACACTGGATTTTAGTGTAGTGGTAAAGTTTGCTGTAGTGGTAAAGTGCGCAGACTCTAATCTGGGAGGACCGGGTTTGATTCCCCACTCCTCCACATGCAGCTGCTGGTGTGGCCTTGGGTCAGTTGCATGTTTCAGAGCTGTTCTCTCAAGGACAGTTCTCGAAAGAGCTCTCTCAGCCAATGCTTCCTCTAAGCTGTGGAGTCTTCTGAGCAAAAACTCTACTTTGTGAGCAACTGGCATTAAAGTTGTGAGCAAACAATTTGGCTACTGCATCAACTAGTTTGTTCTGGAGCCATCCTTCCTCAGCCAAGACAAAAATGTGTGAGCCGGGGGCTAAAAAACTGTGAGCTAGCTCACACTGACTCAGCTTAGAGGGAACACCACTCTCAGCCCCACCTACCTCACAAGTTGTCTGTTGTGGGAAGGGCGAGGGAAAGGAGTTTGCAAGCCGCTCTGAGATTCCTTTGGGTAGTGAAGGGCGGGGTATAAATCCAATCTCTTCTTCTTCTTCTTTATATCCCAACACTACTCAAAGGTGTCTCAAAGCAGCTTACAGTCTCCTTTCCCTTCCCGTCCCCGCAACAGACACCCTGTGAGGTAGGTGGGGCTGAGAGAGCTCTGACAGAAACTGCTCTTTTTCAAGAACAGCTCTTATCAGAACTATGGCTTGCCCAAGGTCATCCAGCCAGGTGCAAGTGGAGGAGTGGGGAATCAAACCCGGTTCTCCCAGATCAGAGTCCGCGCACTTAACCCCAAACCAAACTGTCCTTGAGAGAACAGCTCTGAGAGAACTTGTGACTGACCCAAGGTCACCCACCTGGCTGCATGTGGCGGAGCGGGGAATCAAACCTGGTTCTCCCAGATTACAGCCCGCACTTCTAGCCACTACACCAAACGGCTTGTAGAAGAGCCCAGGCTCCTCCTGGCATCCACATTTTCAAGGATCACCTTGGATGCTGTGGCAAGGCAGGATAGAAGTATTTTAAATAAATAAATCTAGGGTGACGGGAAAGACTTCTCCATCCCCAGGTGAGCCCGAGTCGACAGTCTTGAGCTTGGGGAACCAAAGGTCTGGCCAAGCCTGGCAGCTTCTCCCTACGTTTCTAACTCACGCTAAGAAAACGGTAACAAGAGGCTCCCTCCAAGGCAGAAAGAACGACCAAAAAAGGAACAGCGATTTATCTGGGACAAGGACCAGAAAACAGGGACAGCTGCAGTACGACTTCCTTCCTCAGTAAGAGGGCCGTGCGCATTTCTGGGGAAGCCACCTTCACTGGGTTCAATGAGACCGGCTGGCTGAGACATCTGCTGCAGAGTGTCAGGTGGGGGGGGGGAGCAGAGAGTATGTGCCAAAGCCCGTCTCGGGCCATGCTCCGGCGTCCCTTTGACCTTTCCCCCCTGTGAACAGCAGACCTTTCTCTCTGCAGTTTCCAGAGATGCCTGCTCAGAAACAAGATGGAGGGGAGCTTCAGTTTAAGAAGAAGAAGAAGAGACTGGATTTATACCCCGCCCTTCACTACTGAAAGGTGTCTCAGAGCGGCTTACAAACCCCTTTCCCTTCCCCTCCCCACAACAGACACCCTGTGAGGTAGAAGAAGAAGAGGAGGAGACTGGATTTATACCCCGCCCTTCACTACTGAAAGGTGTCTCAGAGCGGCTTACAAACCCCTTTCCCTTCCCCTCCCCACAACAGACACCCTGTGAGGTAGAAGAAGAAGAGGAGGAGACTGGATTTATACCCCGCCCTTCACTACTGAAAGGTGTCTCAGAGCGGCTTACAAACCCCTTTCCCTTCCCCTCCCCACAACAGACACTCTATGAGGTGGGTGGGGCTGAGAAAGCTCTGACAGAAACTGCTCTTTTTCAAGAACAGCTCTTATCAGAACTAGGGCTTGCCCAAGGTCATCCAGCAGGTGCAAGTGGAGGAGTGGGGAATCAAACCCGGTCCTCCCAGTTTAGAGTCCGCGCACTTAACCACTACACCAGACTGGCTTTAAGACGTCTAAACGTTTGTTGAGAGCATAGAATCTGTTGCATGATTCTATGAATCCCAAGCCAGGGGCTGCTTAGTGTAGGATGTTTTCATGTTGTACGTGGACTTCTTCAGCGGCAGCCTCGGGGCCAAATCAGACAATATTTCTTTTTTGTATTTTTGCATTTGTGTGTGAGTGCCCATGCCTGGAAGTCATAGCAACCTCTGGCAACTCCTACTGGGGCATGGAGGACATTCAGAGAAGTGGCTTGATAGCCTGCCTCTGCCTTCCAACCCTGGTATTCTTTGGAGGTCTCCCATCCAAATACTTGCCAGCAGGGGTCATTTCGTAGAAAAAGAGGTGCAGGAGCTCATTAGCATACCTTATTTGCATAGGCCACACACCCCGACATCACCGGAAGTGTGTCAGAAGGCAACGCCCACCGTTCAGACTCCACTGGACTGTTTTGGATTGTAGATCTGTCCTGGCAGAGGAGGGAGAGCTTGTACCTGAATAAACCTTGGTCTTAAAGGTGCCACTGGACTGTTTTGGACTGGGGGGCTGGGGGAGCTCTGCAACTTACCTGGCTGCTTCTTGCTCTGACTGAGGGCTGCTGGGAGCAGGGGGTGGGGCTTGTTGCATGTGCCCGCCCCCTGGGCTCTTTACTGCTGGAGCTCCGCTCCTGTGTGCTCCTGCCAGAAATGACCCCTGCTTGCCAGGGTCGGCCCTGCTTAGCTTCCGAGATCTGCCGAGATGCGGCTTGCCTGGCCTATCCAGGTCAGGCCTGGGCCAAATCAGACATGATGACGTCCTTGTGGCCGCCATGAGTACCCTGCCACCATTTTAAAGGCATTTAAAAATGCCACGAGCCACAGTGCGGTGGCTCCTATTCCTTGGTATAAGAATCAGGCTGGACCAAGTATGTTGCTGTGGTTGTCCATGAAATGTTGGCGGGGACGGGATTCAGTGCAGCAGCGGTCCCTAACCTCTGAGTCAAAATGGCTCGCCCCGGACTGCAGGCGAATTAGCATTCCAAAGTCATTCGACAGATGAATCAAACCGGCTGGAAGATAAAATGTCAAATCTCCGGCTTCTTGCAAGCCGAGGGAGCCGAGCCGCCTTCCCCCCCTGCCCTTAATTTGTTTTGCTGTTGGTTTAAAAAAAATTAGGCGGTAATTACACGTTATCATCTTTCGACGCCGCGAGCTGCTTTGACGGCCCCAAAGTGCAATGGAGATTTAAAATAAGTAAATGCCAAGGCATCGGAGTTTCATTAGCGAGCTGCTGCATCGCATTTTTCTGCAACGGATCACCGGGCGTGGGTGTGGGTGAAATCTTAAGTGTTGACACTGCGTTTCCAGGTGCCCCCCCCCCCAAGCACCTGGAATTCTGTTTCCCCGCAGCCAAAGAAGAGCACCTAGAATGCTTACTGTTTTAGGGTGTGTGTGTTTTTTGGCTGTCCGGCACGTCAAGGCTTTGCCACAGTTGTGGCAGTGATCGGAGTCCTACTTCTTTCTCCCAGTTTCTTCCGACCAGCTGCGTCTCTGCAGAATCCAGAGTAATTGCCTTGCTGTTCTGTTCTAAAGGCTCTTCCGCCGTCACTGTCTGCACAGGGAGAGGGTGGATGATGGATACGACTATAAAAGAAACGGAGAGGTTCCTGTATGTACACAGGGATTATACAGGGACAGTAGTTAAAATCAGAGTTGATGAGGCATCAGATCAGACCAGTGGTTCGCACCATGGCCAACCAGTTCCTCTGGAGGGACAACAACAGGACAGAGAGGCCAAGGCCTTCCCCTGATGAAGCCTCCCACTCAGCACTGGTATTCGGAAGCTGACTGCCTCTGAAGGTGGAGGTTCCCTTTACCAACGAAGAAGAAAGAGACTCAACCCGAAATATACTAAGAACGCCTCAAGGCAGGGTCAAGCTGCAGCAAATAAAATTTGTATCAAAGGAAATAGATTTGTTCTATGGTGTAAAGGTAAAGGTTTCCCTTGCTCGAAAGCCAGTCGAATCCGACTCTAGGGATGCGGTGCTCATCTCCGTTTCCAAGCCGAAGAGCCAGCGCTGTCCAAAGACGTTTCCGTGGTCAGGTGGCCGGCATGACTAGATGCCGAGGCGCACGGATCGCTGTTACCTTCCCACCAAGGTGGTACCTGTTTATCTACTTGCAATTTCTTGCTTTCGAACTGCTAGGCTGGCAGGAGCTGGGAACAGAGACGGGATCTCACTCCGTCATGCGGCACTCGGGTCTCGAACTGCTGAACTACAGACCTTCCAGTCTGCAGCTCAGTGTCTTAACCGCTTGAGCCACCACAGCCCTTTTATATGGTGTACACAATATAATAATAATAATGATAATGATAATAATAATAATAATTCTGGAGTATGGCGGTCTTATTATTAATAGACCTGGCATTAAACAACACCCGTTTCGGAGACAGGTAAGATTTCCTGTCCCCACAGCTGGCATCTATCAAGATGGGACGAAGGCAGGAAGGAGACGGAGCTCCTTCCTCTCACTTGCCTCCTCCCACCGCTGTACTTCCCCTGCCCCATTATTACCATCCAATCGAGCATCTCCCAGGTGGCGCCACGGACTGCCTGAAAAATGGCCACCTTATCGTGACCTGGCTGAACTTGGCTCTTAGATCCCATTTTGTTGTTGCTTTGTTTGAACTGTTGTCTGCTTGCTTTGAATGTCTTAGTATCTCATGCGCTCAGCTGACATCTTGTGACCCGCCCTGAACCCACTCGCGGGGGAGGGCGGGATAGGAATCCAATCAAGTAATAAGAAAATAAATCAGATACAAGCAGTGTTCCCTCTAAGCTGGGTTAGTGTGAGCTAGCTCACAGTTTTTTAGCCTCCGGCTCAGACATTTTGGTCTTAGCTCAGGAAGGAGGGCTCCAGACCAAACGAATTTAATGCAGTAGCCAAATGGCTCGCTCACAACTTTAATGCCAGTAGCTCACAAAGCAGAATTTTTGCTCACAAGACTCCACAGCTTAGAGGGAACTTTGGGTACAAGTAGGAATGGAGGGATCATTTCGTAGAAAAAGAGGTGCAGGAGCTCATTAGCACGACTCATTAGCATAACTTATTTGCATATGCCACACCCCCTGACATCACCGGAAGTGTGTCAGAAGGCAACACCCACTGGACTGTTTTGGATTGCTACCTATTGGGGGGGGACGTGTAGATCTGTCCTCGCAGAGGAGGGAGAGCTTGTACCTGAATAAAACTTGGTCTTAAAGGTGCCACTGGAAGGTTTTCGACCGGGGGCCGGGGGGAGCTCTGCAGCTTACCTGGCTGCTTCTTGCTCTGATTGAGGGCCGCTGGGAGCAGGGGGTGGGGCTTGTTGCATGTGCCCGCCCCCTGGGCTTTTTACTGCCGGAGCTCCGCTCCTGTGCACTCCTGCAGGAAATGACCCCTGGAGATACCTGAGTCATGTTTATCTGACAAAGGGAGTTTTGACTCTCGAAAGGTCACACCCCCAAAATCCTATTCGTCTCTAAGGTGTTACTGTACTCGAGTCTCTGGCACATCTAAGCGCTCGACCGTGCCAGTTTACATTCAGTCGCTTTACATTCAAGCGAGAGTCCCTTTCAGACAGAGAAAGAAAAGTCAAGTGTTGGTGGTGAACCCTGGACAGACTTGTGCGTCACATGTCCATTGGTGGCTATTAGCTATGTCAGCGAAATGGAACCTCCCAATTCAGAGGCAGTATATCTCTGAATACCAGATACAGTAGGCAGCCCATTGGGAGAAGGCTTCAGGCCCTGGCTGTCCTCTGTTGGAAACGGAATGTTAGAGCACATGGGCACACATCCAACCTGTGCTGCGCGAGCGGCACTGGCTTCCAGTGGGTTACCAGATCTGGTTCAAGGTCTTGGTTTTGACCTTTAAGGCCACCAGTGGTCAGGGACCCACATACCTTCGGGACCGCCTCTCTCAATATGTCCCTGGAAGAGCATTTCGCTCTAGTAATAGGAACCTCCTGGTGGTCCCTGGCCCGAGAGAGATCCGGCTGTCTTCGATTGGGTGCAGGGCCTTTTCAGCCCTGGCCCCCACCTGGTAGAACTCTCTGCCGGAGAATATCCGTGCCCTATAGGGACTTACTATCTTGCCGTAGGGCTTGTAAGGCAGAGACGTTCCGGCAGGCCCTTGGCTGAGGACAGCGGCGGTCCGGCACTCTCATACTCCCACCTCCCCTTTTATTCCTTCATAACCCCTCCACCCAGGGGGCTGGTGGAAATTAGAAGTATGTTGATGCTGCTTTAATTCAATTATATTGCATTTGCCTTTGATGTAAGCCGCCCTGAGGGCTGCCCGTGGGGAAGGGCAGCCGATAAATCGAACATAATAAATAAATAAATAAATAAATAAATAGACCCATTGTTCCCTCTAAGCTGAGTTAGTGTGAGCTAGCTCACAGGTTTTTAGCCTCCGGCTCACACATTTCTGTCTTAGCTCAGGAAGGATGGCTCCAGGGCAAACTGGTTTGTGCAGCAACCAAATTGCTCGCTCACCACTTTAATGCCAGGAGCTCACAAAGAAGAATGTTTGCTCCCAAGACTCCACAGCTTAGAGGGAGTATTGATCTAGGAAGGTCATTGTTATGCTCTTGTGCCGGTACCAGGAGTCCCCACACTGCATCTGCGTAGACCTTGTGATTGCCATGGTCCCCACCACGAGTGTGGCTACGGAGGAGAACAGATGGGCTTCCCACCATTGCAGGTGCACAATCCCACCCACATTTGCCCGCTCTTCTGTGTCTGGTGCAGGGGGTCTCTTCACACAGAGGTCTTTCCCTCCTACGGTTTGAGTGCTGAACAGCTGAAGCTTCCTCCAAGCTTCCTTATAACATAGAGATCTGTTTCTTTGCTTCCCATTGTTTCTTTGTTGTCGCTCTGTGCTTCCTCAGAGCGGCTTGAGGACGCAGGGACAAAGGGCAAGAAAACCATGGGAAGACAAGAAGTGGGAAACAACATTGTTCCGAAGCCTGGATAAAAAGTGCTGAAGTTCGGCACCCCAAACTGTTCCTCTGTGAGAAAAGAGCCTAGGTCTTGGCAGGTCCTAAGCTTGTCCAGGTCTCATGGGGCTGAACGCACCTGTCAAAGTTGGGGGGGGGGGGGATTGTAAAAGTATGCGCAAAGGGAAAAAAAGAACATCTCTAGAGGCATACCTAATGTTCTCCTTTGTTCCTACAAACACAGACCCACATGTCACCCCTTTTGGGGTCCATCCAGTTCTCAGTCCAGGCCCGGAGTCAGAAGTTTTGTGGCCAAGCGTGTACTGCCCGGACTGCTGGCTCTTCAATATGTTCCAGTTCCAGCACTTTAACTTATTCAATCTTTGTAATGAGAACATTCCCCGGGCTGACAGCATGTCCGTCATTGCAGGGCTGTCCTGCTCATTGGTCAGAAGTCAGGCGCGAGCGAGTAGCAGTCTGCCGACTGGCTTGTGTTCCATCTCCAGAAGGACTAGAGCCTTTTTTTAAAATAAAAGAATGATTTTTTAAAAATCCAAGGAGGAAGACCACGAAGGTCATGACCAGGGCTGGCTTCTCGGCCCTTCAAGCAGTGACCTTCAAGGAGAGACTCTGTTTGTCGCTTCCCCTTCCAGTGCTCCCAGTTTTTGCTTTGCATAGGAAAGCCTTCCGTCCGTTCTCACCCTGTGCCAACCCAGAGTGGCATTGCCAGCTGCCCCTTGCCAGGGACACCCGACGTCCTCTCCAAAGACTGTTCCGATGTGCCCGGACTGTGCTGGAGTTCTTGGCAGCAGAGCCTGCTGGCAGAGGGGAAAGTGGCTGGCCCACCTGATACTTGGCGCGCGGGGCAAGGGAGAAACGATGGTGAGATCATGAGGTGACCCAGGCCAAGGCTGGCAATGTGTGTGTGTGCGCGTGCGCGCGCCTAATCTTGGGCCAACCTGGACCAGTGTTCCCTCTAAGCTGAGTTAGTGTGAGCTAGCTCACAGCTTTTTAGTCTCCAGCTCACAGATTTTGGTCTTAGCTCAGGAAGGATGGCTCCAGAGCAAGCTAATTTATGCAGTAGCCAAATTGCTCGCTCACAACTTTAATACCAGTAGCTCACAAAGTAGAATTTTTCCTCACAGGACTCCACATCTTAGAGGGAACATTGAGACGTGCCCTGGGAGTTCTGTGTCCCGGGTGCCCGCTTATTTTTTAACGTTTTCAGAGGCACGTGAACACAAGAAGCTGCTGTCTACTGAATCAGAACCTCGGTCCATCAAGGTTCCACTCTGACTGGCAACGGCTCTCCAGGGTCTCAGGCAGAGGTCTTTCCCATCACCTCCTACCTGATCCTTTTTAACTGGGGATGCCGGGGATTGAACCTGGGACCTTCTGCATGCCAAGCAGAGGCTCTTCCACTGAGCCACGGCCCCACCCTAGTGGTTAGGTGCATGGACTGTAATCTGGGAGAACCGGGTTTGATTCCCCACTCCTCCACTTGCACCTGGCTGTATGACCTTGGCCAAGTCATAGCTCTGATAAGAGCTGTTCTTGAAAAAGAGCAGTTTCTGTCAAGAGCTCTCTCAGCCCCACCTACCTCACAGGGTGTCTGTTGTGGGGAGGGGAAGGGAAAGGAGTTTGTAAGCTGCTCTGAGACACTTTTGGGTAGTGAAGGGCAGGATATAAATTCAATCTCTTCTCTTCTTCTTCACCCCTCCCCATTCAGGCAGCTGTCAGCTAATTTTAAAAAATTGCTGTGTGTGTGGTTTGACCCCTGAATGGCCCTCAAGTGTATTTATGAAGAATCTAAACTATGACCTGGAACCCGAGCCCTGCCCTGGAAGTCTTGCAGCAAACTTATTGTTCTGATAAATGACTTGTGGGGGGTCCCCTTAGGAAACTACCGCATCTTTATTCCGGATGGGTCTGTTATACAAGCTGGGAGTGAAGGTGGTGGCTTTCTCCAGCCCCTGGTATTCAAAGGCTGACTGCATCAGGACAGAGAGGTTCCATTTAACTATCGTGGCCAATAGCAGCGCAGAGGTGCATCTTCCAAGAGCGGAACTGGCTGGTGAAAAGGCTGCCTGGCAAGTTAACATAAGAACATCAGAGAAGCCAATGCTGGATCAGGCCAATGGCCCATCCAGTCCAACACTCTGTCACACAGTGGCCAAAAATACCGGGTGCCATCAGGAGGTCCAGCAGTGGGGCCGGGACACTAGAGGCCCTCCCACTGTTTCTCCCTCCCCTTCCCAGCACCAAGAATCCCTTGCCCCAGACTGAGGGTTCCTATCTGTACCTTGTGGCTAACGACCACTGATGGACCTCTGCTCCACATGTTTATCCAGTTCCCTCTTGAAGCCGTCCATGCTTGTAGCTGCCACCACCTCCTGTGGCGGTGAATTCCATGTGTGAATCACTCTTTGGGTGAAGAAGTTGAGATTTGAAGTAGGGGGGGAAGGAAAGTTTCTGGTAAGTAGCTCATTTCTCTAGTCCCCATCATCTGTTCTGTTCTCCCTCTATACAAAAGGAATAAAGAACTAGGGTTGGCAGTCTGGGGTTGGGAAATACCTGGATATTTGGGGTTGTGGAGCCTGGAGAGGGCGTGGTTTGGGGAGGGGAGGGTCTTCAGCACGGAGCAATGCCGTAGAGTCCAATCAGACATGATACATCGAACAATGAAGAAAAGGGAATTACAAAGAAGAGAACTATGCAGTAAGAACAGAATATCGCGTACAATGAACAGATAATACATGGCATACACAGTGGCATAGATTACAATGGCCCCGGCCACACGGGCTGGAAAATGCGGGGGGGAGGCGTGGCTGTTTGCCCCAGGGCAAACTAACGCACGACTGCGCAATCAGACGTCCGGTTGAGGTCCCGTCAAGGTCCCATGGCTAGGGGGGAGGTGCCGATCACACGACAGGCAAAGAAGCGGGGCGGTGCGGCAAACGGGTTTTGGGGTTTTTTTTACTTCTTTAAACTAAAGTGTGCGCATGCTCTGTTGGGTGCTTGTGCGCATCCGTGGAGCCTTGGGGGAAAAAATGACCTGTTTGCGAGGGGACATGGGCGGGCGCCGGATGCCACCGGAAACGCGATCAGACGCCCGCCCTTGCCCCGCGATTTCCCGAAACTAGTACCTTGGAGGTACTAGTTTTTTGCCCCGGATCTTCGGCAGGAAGCCTCGGGTGAGCCACGGGAGCTCTACGCTTCCCAGATGTGGCGCTGTGATCGCGCCCGGAAAATCCACCTATCTTCCGTCTCTGTAGCGTGGCTAATGCTCCGTGTGACCGCAGCCCATAACTTGCTAGGATCCTAGAATGGACCAGTAGGGTGACAGGGATCCTAGAGTAACCCAACTGGGAAACAATGTAGTGTAAACAGCCTATAGTTGGGAGTGGGGTGTGTTTTGGGTGTGACCTTTTCCAGGCATAAATACCCGGCTTCGGCCAGGGGTTTCTCAGTCTTCTTTCTCTTGCTGAATCACTAATCAGCTATGAGCTGATCACTTGAACGCGTCTGAACCCAGTATATTTCAATCTCTGTAGTCTGGAGGACAGTTTTAAAAGCAGGGGATCTCCAGGCCCCACCTGGAGGCTGGCAACTCTAAAATTAGAGACACACTACACAGCCTGGTTACAGAGATGAACTGGAAGAGGAAACTCGGTCTAGGAGCAATACACTTGAGAGCTAGAGCTTTCATTTCTCGTTGTGTTTTGTCAGAATGGAGTACTTCCCGTTAGAGGCAATGGTTTCCTGAGCTGAATCAAAAGCACCTTTGCTATATATGGTTGAAATTTTAAGTGGGTGCTATTGTTATGGTGATGAATTCTATCACCAACCACAGCAGTTGGAACCTGTGGGGTGGCTGGTTTATCGCTAATCCCGAGCGTAGGGAAATTGATCTTGGGGCCACAGTTGGCATGTGGGTATTTCAGAGTTTTCCACTGTGCTCCTGTGGCGTTTACAATAATTGGCTAACTTCCCCTCACCCCGTTGTTATTTTGAGGAGTTGGCCGAGAGCCCGGTGTGATCAGAGTTTTTTTGCGGAAATCAAGCGCTGAATAAAATGACGCAACTGGAGAGGTTGCCACAGACTGCAAAACGGACTTGGGGTTTGTGAAACATGTCGCTGCCGCTGCTGCATCCTCTTGGCTGGAGATGGGAGAGGACGTGGGTTCGAAGGTCACCTGGATGCAAGCCGTGACTTCTTAGTTGGTGTCTGCCCAGTTCACACGTGTGGGAGAATGGGGTGTTAGAACAGACCGCAGATGGAGCATCACGCTTTGGAATGATTCTGTATGTTTTAAATTCCCTGCAAGCAGGAAATCAGCATCTATATATCTAATTCTCAAGTCGCCCCTGGTGTGCGGATACTTAAATCCGCGCATCGGCGGCACCTGGGGGGGAGGGAGATTTTTGTGCACACTTGGGACGGTCCCCAGGTGTGCACAAAAATCTTAAAACCTGAAAAAAAATTGGGGGGATACTTAAATGCGCATGCGCAGGGAACGCTCTGCAGCCGGCCTCGCCACCGCCGCTTCGGCGGGGGGGGGGGGGGGGGGGGAGAGCCCAGCGGGGCCCGGCGGCTGCAGCTTTGGAGGGAAGGAGAATCGAGCCGGGGGGTGGAGGGGGGTTGAGGACACGGGGGGGAACCGGTGGGATGGGGGGAACTTACCTCCTCCTCCTGCTTCCTCCTGGAGCTCCCTCCACCCCTCCTGCGAGTATCGCGGGTCCCGCCCCTTGTAGTGACTAAAGAGAAGGGGATACGATTTTTCTCTCTGATAATGCTGGTTTTCTCTTGCAAGGAAGGGTTTGGGGGGTTTTTTTGTAATGCAAAGGGAAAACCAAAGCCGGTGTCCGCCACCTGCTGTCTGACATGGCGCACTCTGTTTTACTATCTCAGCGCTCTGCCACCTTTGTCCCACCCAGTGTTCCCTCTAAGCTGGGTTAGTGTGAGCTAGCTCACAGTTTTTTAGCCTCCGGCTTACACATTGTCATCTCAGCTCAGGAAGGAGGGCTCCAGAGCAAACTAATTTATTCAGCAGCCAAAGCGTTCGCTTACAACTTTAATGCCAGGAGCTCACAGAGTAGGATTTTTGCTTAGAGGGAGCATTGGTCCCACCTCATTCTCCAGTATGTCTGAACAAGGCCTTAGTTTCAAACTCTGTTCTGGGGATCCTCAAGAGCCAGTTTGGTGTAGTGGTTAAGTGTGCGGACTCTAATCTGGGAGAACCGGGTTTGATCCCCCACTCCTCCACTTGCACCTGCTGATGTGACCTTGGGTCAGTCACAAGCTCTGGCACAGCTGTTCTTGAAAAAGAGCAGTTTGTGCCAGAGTTCTCTCAGCCCCACCCACCTCACAGGGTGTCTGTTGTGGGGAGGGGGAGGGAAAGGAGTTTGTAAACCGCTCTGAGACTCCGAGTGAAGGGCGGGGTATAAATCCAATCTCCTCCTCCTCCTCCTCCTCCACAGCTGTTCTTGAAAAAGAGCAGTTTGTGCCAGAGTTCTCTCAGCCCCACCCACCTCACAGGGTGTCTGTTGTGGGGAGGGGGAGGGAAAGGAGTTTGTAAACCGCTCTGAGACTCCGAGTGAAGGGCGGGGTATAAATCCAACCTCCTCCTCCTCCTCCTCTTCTTCTTCTTCTTCTTCTTCTTCTTCTTCTTCTTCTTCTTCCTTGTGAGTTCTTCACTAACCACATAATGGCAGAAGAGCTTTTCTGGGAGACTGTTGCCCTCCCTGGCAACGCACAATTGCAGAAGGGTGTTGTACAGGCACTCTTGACTCACCTTCAACCCGTCTGCCCAGCGGCCCATGTGAACTGAAGGTGTGCCTTTGGAAACTTCTCAGAATCCTTTGCAAGGCAGCTACTTTTGAGGTCAGAAAAGACCTGGGTGAGATGGACCAACAGTTGGATGCTGGAGAAGGCGGCTTCATCTAATTGCAACGAGAAAGGCAGCTGTGTTCCGGCATAGAAGCACATAGAAGTATCTAACAAAGGGAGCGCTGACTCTCAAAAGCTTATGCCCTAAAAATCTTCTTGTTCTCGAAGGCGCTACTGGATTTGAATCCATCCGCTCCATTGCAGACCAACACAGTTGCCCTCTAAAATTATCTGCAGAGAAGCAGGTGGTCACAGCAGTTTATTGGTGGTGAGAAGCGCTGCCGGGTCACAGCCGACTTAACGGTGACCCTGTAAGGTTTTCAAAGCCAGAGACATTCAGAGGTGGTTTGCCATGGCCTGCCTCCGTGCAGCGACCCTGGGCTTCCTTGGGGGTCTCCCATCTGAGGACTAACCAGGACTGACACTGCTTAGCTTATGAGGTCTGACAAGACGGGGATAGTCTGGGTCATCAAAATCAGGTTATAGTTTATCACTCCAGGTCAGACTGCTCAAATCTGCCCTGTTTCTGCAGGTTTAGAATCTCAGCTGGTGGAGGGCTGTTGGGGGAAGCGTTGGATCGTGCCCACTTTCACATGTGCTGGAAACATCACAGTGGTGGTTTGATTGCATGCTTCTCCAAAGCCAGTGCTCAACCACATGGGGAAAAGAGTAAAGGTAAAGGTAAAGGTTCCCTTGCTCGAAAGCCAGTCGAATCCGACTCTAGGGTTGCGGTGCTTGTCTCCGTTTCAAAGCCGAAGAGCCAGCACTGTCCGAAGACGTTTCCGTGGTCATGTGGCCGGCATGACTAAACACCAAGGTGCACGGAACGCTGTTACCTTCCCACTGAAGTGGTACCTATTTATCTACTTGCAATTTCTTGCTTTCGAACTGCTAGGTTGGCAGGAGCTGGAACCCACCCAAATGTCCAGAAACATTTTATTTCTACTGTTGGTGTGATTTTGAAATAATGCGGACCTTGTCCAGTAGGGGGAGGCAGTTGCTCAAAGGTGTGTAAAACACCCTTCCCTAATCAGCCAGGAGGAGAATTTTGTCCATAGCCGCATATCCAGAACTCAAGACCCACAGTAAAGTATGCAGTGCATGTATAAGAAGGGGGAGAGGATTTCTCTACGGCAGGATACGAGAGCATCAGCGGCTACCAGCTGTGGTGACTAAAGGGAACCTCCACATTCGGAAGCACTAAACCTCTGAATCCCAGAGCCAGGAAGCAACATCAGGGGAAGGCCTTGGCCTCTGTGCCGAGGAACTGGTTGGCCACTGTGTAAGACAGGAGGCTGAACTAGATGGACCACTGACTGGCCTGATCTAGCAAGGGCTCTTCTGATGTTCTTATCAGGGGAAGGGCTCAGCCTCTCTGCCCTGTTGTTGGCCGTCCGGGGGAACTGGTTGGCCCCTGTGTGAGACAGGATGCTGGACTGGATGGACCACTGCTCTGATCCAGCAGGGCTCTTCTGATGTTCTTATGAAGGCCTCAGCCTCTAGGCCCTGTTGTTGGCCCTCCAGAGGAATTGGCTGGCCACGGTGTGAGACAGGATGCTGGACTAGATGGACCACTGGCCTGATCCAGCAGGGCTCTTCTGATGTTCTTGTGAAGGCCTCGGCCTCTAGGCTTTGTTGTTGGCCCTCCAGAGGAACTGGTTGGCCCCTGTGTGAGACAGGATGCTGGACTAGATGGACCACTGCTCTGATCTAGCAGGGCTCTTCATATCTTCTTAGCATGCCGTGAGCATCAAAGGAGGTGAATCATTAGAGGTTTCTGTGAGACCAGAGCGGTCTCCTGCAGGGGTTTGTGGATCCTAAGGTGTGGTTCTTGTGGGGATGAATTTGGGTCCAGTCTGTACATGTGGCAGAATGGGGTGGTAGAATCCCGAGGAAGAGAACACCCATGTACAGAGGCAGTGTACCTCTGACTAGTGGATGAAGAACGACTGATCATTTTGGAACAGCTCAATTCAAGACCAGCAACACCTTAAGAGACCAACAAGATCTCTAAGGCATAAGCTTCTGAGAGTCAACGTTCCCTTCATCGGGTCGTTCTGGAGGCCTCTACACCCAGCTTGTGAGCACCTGACCGGCCACTGTTGGAAACAAGATGCTCGCTAGATGGACATCCAGCCTGAGCCAACTCGGCTGTTCTGAAGCCCACGCTTTGGATTCTGACTCAGTTCTGGTCACCACACCTTAAAAAAGATATTATAGCTTTGGAAAAAGTGCAGAAAAGGGCAACTCGAATGATAAAAGGGTTGGAACACTTTCCCTATGAAGAAAGGTTAAAGCGCTTAGGGCTCTTTAGCTTGGAGAAAAGACGACTGAGGGGTGACATGATCGAGGTTTATAAGATTATGCATGGGAAAGAGCAGGTAAAGAAAGAGGTACTTTTCTCCCTTTCTCACAATACAAGAACTCGTGGGCACTCCATGAAACTGCAGAGCGGTCGGGTTAGAACGGATAAAAGGAAGTACTTCTTCACCCAAAGAGTGATTAACACATGGAATTCACTGCCACAGGAAGTGGTGGGTGCTACAAGCATGGATGGCTTCAAAAGGGAATTAGATAAGCATATGGAGCAGAGGTCCATCAGTGGCTATTAGCCACAAGGTATAGATAGGGGCTCTGGGGCAAGTGATGCTCTGTCTTCTTGGTGCTTGGGGGGGCCAACAGTGGGAGGGCTTCTAATGTCCTGGCCCCACTGGTGGACCTCCTGATGGCACCTGGTATTTTTGGCCACTGTGTGACACAGAGTGTTGGACTAGATGGGCCTTTGGCCTGATCCAACATTGCCGTCTCTTATGTTCTTATGTCCAGTCGGCCAAGCCAAATTCTCCCAAAGAAAAAGAAGAGTCGAGCTCATGTTGTTCTGGCTGGTAGGGGTCAGCAGGGTGACGGAATCAAAAACAGAATGAAATCACAGACAGATCATTCCTTTGTGGCTTCCCCTTCCTAACCACAGTTACCTTCCTTCCTCCCTCCCTCCCTCCGCTGTGGCCTGTGTCACCTCTGAGTAACCAGTGAGCACAACGTTTGAATGTGGGACAAGTTCCTGTGAGTAATACAGGGTGGGGAAGCTGTTTTTCTGTCCTCCCAGAAATCCCTTTGTTGCCTGCGCCCCTTCGGCAAGGAGAGCTGTAAAACTTGGCATCCGCCTGCAATATGGCAGATTCCAGATGCTTCGTCCCAGTTCTGTGGTCCCCCAGCCCAGATATTGCTGCAGGAGTGTGTGGCGTGACGTGTCAAAGTGTTGTGCGGCTCTTAATTACTTAACGAAGATGCAGCACCTCTCTGGCAATTGGTGCCAAAAGGGTATATTTGCATTTCGTTTCTCACACACACACACACACACACACACACACACACACACACACGGACTACCATCATTTGGAGAAAACATAAAGTCATGTCATTATATGAGAGCTGGTTTCTGGATTTTTGGCATCAGTGACCAAGAAATGGAGTCCAAGGCTCAGGCGATGCAAACGAGGACATTTCGGTTCAATGTCTTTGCCATTAATTTTGATGGGACAAAGCAAACACAGGTGTTTGAATGTGGGAACGGATTATTAGAACGGATAAAAGGAAGTCCTTCTTCACCCAAAGAGTGATTAACACATGGAATTCACTGCCACAGGAAGTGGTGGTGGCTACAAGCATGGACGGCTTCAAAAGGAAATTAGATAGGCATATGGAGCAGAAGTCCATCAGTGGCTATTAGCCACAAGGTATAGATAGGGGCTCTGGGGCAAGTGATGCTCTGTCTTCTTGGTGCTTGGGGGGGCCAACAGTGGGAGGGCTTCTGATGTCCTGGCTCCACTGGTGGACCTCCTGATGGCACTGGTATTTCTGGCCACTGTGTGATACAGAGTGTTGGGCTGGATGGGCCTTTGGCCTGATCCAACATTGGCGTCTCTTATGTTCTTATGTGTTCTGTGACTCAAATGAGGAGCTCAAATCTTCCCCTACTCCTGATATTTCGGAGCTCTTCCACCCCCACCACCCTTGTTCAGTGTGACAAGAATAGCTTTGTTGGATCAGGCCAGAGGTCCAGCGATGTGCTTCCTTCCTGGCAGCCTCACAAGCAAGACACAAAATGAAGGGTCCTCCTCTGTTGTTGCCTCCCCAAGAATTGGGATTCCAAGATAAACTGCCTCTGAACAAAGAGGTTCTATTTAGCCATCTTTGCTAGTTGTTGGCGGTTGGATTTGCCTAGTTCCCATCTAAAACCACTGAAGCCCGTGACCGTCTTGGGGGAAGCAATTCTGGTGCACTACTTATGTTGTGTGTTGAAGAACTGATTCCTTTTGTCCATTGTTACCCGTTTTCAAAGGTGCCCTCAATTAAGCAGGCATCTATTTAAAATGATTTATAATGCAGATACTTTCACAAAACGGTGGTTTGCAGCTCAGTAGACACGTCCCTCTTGCATATGAGCGGAATGCCTCTTCTAAGAGGGAGCCTGGTGCAAAAGATGCGTGCCATTTTTGCTAAAACCAAAAAGGCTCTCCTCCAACTCAAACTATTCACAACTAAGACCCACTGACATCAGCGTAAAAAAATTAACTCGTCGTGTCCCAGGGATGTGAGTTGCGCCTCACTTAAGCCTTACGGGTGCTTCGTCCGATCAGTTTTCCTTCGGCACGATCGTTTTTATTTATCTGCAGCGTTAGGCAGGTTTCCTCCCGTCCATTAAACTGTCCATTTGATCTACCTAAATATCATTTGATGAGCGATTTTTTTTGTTTTTTGCCCTTGCCACAATTTAATATTTTCCAGGTGGGTTCTCCAAGAATCATCCCGGAGTGCTCCAAGACAGTTACTTCAAAAGACGCCAGATCTTTTCAACCCTCTCCTTAATGTCTAGTCTAAACTTTGTCTCTCAGAGCTCCGGGCCCTCTGTAGAGACTCTGAATAAATCCCTTCATTCATTTAGCCTTTTACCTCTGTGGTATTTATAGACTCTCTGATCACGTCTGGCTCGTCCTTTCGCCTGTAGTCTCTTCTTTACCAGGACATCGCTCAGTGTCTCTGCTTACGTCTCCCTGGGTCTCGTGACTGCAGGGAACGGGACATGTTTAGGTGTTATTTCCCCCCTAGTTCTTCTTTCTTTTGCTTGTTAATTTTGAAATGTTACACAGAGTCATTTCGTTATATATATATTGTACCGGGACCGGTTCAGTTTTAAACCTTTATGAGCGTTCTAGACATTTTCCAGAAACAAACTTGCCAAGTTCATGGGAGAGAAAGATAATATTGATATTGACTAAGAATAGTAAATTCTAATTAAGGCCACTCTGTTTTAGCGGATGGTATTGGTTAGATTAATCAACTAAGCATGGTGGCTCCCTAATTAGAAGCAATCCATAAGCCAGTTTGGTGCAGTGGTTAAGTGCGCAGAACTCTAGTCTGGGAGAACCGGGTTTGATTCCCCACTCCTCCACTCGCAGCTGCTGGGTGACCTTGGGCAAGCTGTAGTTCTGATAAGAGCTGTTCTTGAAAAGAGCAGTTTATGTCAGAGCTCTCTCAGCCCCACCTCCCTCACAGGGTATCTGTTGTGGGGAGGGGAGGGGAAAGGAGCTTGTAAGCCGATCTGAGACGCCGAGTGAAGAGCGGGGGGTATAAATCCAATCTCTTCTTCTTCTTCTTTGGATTAAATAGGCATCCCAATTAACTGGGCAGCAAGTTCAAAAAAATGTTATTTTTCAATAAATGCAGTTTTAAAAAACTGCAGGTGTTGGCAGGCCCCATAATGGAAGAGGCATTTCTGATGTTTCTCACATGGGAAGGAATGCCTCTCTTAAAATACGAAATTCTTCTTCCGAGTTGTTGCCGGTTCTCCCCATAGTTTGGCAGAGAGAGAATCCCCCCCCCCCAGCATCATTTTTATTCATAGGGTGATATAATCAATGCCACTCTCACAAATAATTGACTTCTCTAATAGGGTGACAGCCCTAATTCTGCTGCTGTGTTAATTTATGGAATAAAATCCATTACAATAAACTGAAAACGTTATGTCCTTAAAATGTTATAAATAGCTCCCATCTAGAGTCAAGTGTGACTTTTGACAGGCTTTAAGAGGAACGTATTCTGCTAGATCATCTTGATATTAACGTCAAGTTTCTAGCCCTTACTGTTGTGTGTTTTTTTAAGTTCTCTGCCTTTCGCTTTCCCTCCTCCCTTTCTCCTTGCCATTCTGTTCCTACCTCTTTTTGAAAATATTCTAAGGGGCAATACACCTGATTCTGTGCACATTTTCTGTTTATGCAGGGAGATAACGCATATTGCTTTCTAATGAATTTCAAATGCAGTTTTCTTATGAAAAACACTATGTCACTTGACTTGCTTACTGGAGCTGTTGGAATGGATTTTGTTCCATGAAAGCTGTGGCCATCCCTTAGGCTGCGCACTTCAGATCTCATTGATTTCCCCTTGTGTCACTCTGTAATCTGAATAAAATAGGTGTTTAGGATTTATAGGTTTAGGGGTGCCCAGGAAAACCTTTCAGGAGGCTCCAGGGGTCTGGGATACGTGCTCTGGGGAGAAATTTTAGCTCCCCTCACCTGAGCCCTCAACTGAAGAAAGACGGGATCAGCAGATGTGGCCATTTTTATTCCTTTTAAGTTTTCTACGTTCTTGCTGATGTTGGTACGGATCCACCTAGTTTCTGTGGCCATCTTTGTTGATTCTGTTGTGGCCTTTTGAAATGCCATTTTATAAGTAGATACCATTTTAACACAAAAAGGCTGGAAAAAATGAGTACATCTATATGGGGGAAATTCAGCACGAGGAAACAGAAACGATGCAAAAATAAAGAGTCGTCTTTCATTCTCTCATGTGAGAAGCAAAATCGAAACAGAGAAGAACTGAATCAGTCTGGCAAGTTTCCAAAATTCGGTTTTGCACCCAGCAAAAAGATAACAACTAGGAAATAATTTAATTCAGTTGTTCTGTGCATAGGGTAAGGTCATTGCCTTGCTGGCCAATTTTCATTTTTTCTAAAGGTGGCCCTCTTCTCTGAATGGAGGGTTTGGGGGGGACGGGGACAGATGTTCTTCTGTGATGCTTTTAGGGCACCTTGGTGGGTGGTGCATAAGGGTCCAAATCAGCCGTTTCCCAGTTTGTGTGCAGTGAGAGAAATGATAGTGTGGTGTGAGAACTGAATTAATGAAAAAATCCAAGTCTTTCAAAGTATTCACCCGCAGAGGAGGCTGCCCGTTGAATCTCTGTGTGATTTATTGTTCTGGCTTATCTCCAATCAAGCCTCCTCCAAGGATGGATAATTCTGTGGAATTTCTGCATATGATGTAATAGGGTGATTCTGATATTCCCCATGCAGAGCTGCAATAGAATGCCCAGAACAGTTACACAATCAGACATATACCAGGCAGATTCCTCTGAGATTAAATAGGGTTTTTGTGTGTGTGTCTTACATAGTCTAAAACTACAGCTTTCTGCGATACCTTTTAAAAGTATGTTCCCAATTTTAATTTAATCAGAATACAGGATAACACTAGCTTTCAATAATGATCACATTATGGGCAGGAAATTCACTCAAATCAAATTACTGTGCAGCTGTTTGTATGATGTTCCTGAATAGGTGGCTGGGCTTGCTTCCTCGAGCAATCTAGAAAGCCTCTGTTTTGTACATGTTGTGATGCAGAATAAACGTTGGGTTCCTGGGTTTCTGTTTTGTGCTGCTTCGTAGGCTGGGTGATCTGGTTTAAATCAGCAGTGGGCTAAAAATGCTGTGAAGCGTGGAAGACTTGATGGCCTTTGGGTGTCCCTTTCAGTTCACTTGATCTGAAGATTACAGTTTCATAGCATGAGACTATTCAAAAAGGACAAGGAACAACCTTTGCGCTCACAAGAAAAAATAACTAAAAGTGAATTTAAACTCTGAAAGTGATGGTTAAGAGACTGAACCACCCAAGTCCCTGGTTTGAATCTCGCTTCTGCCACAAATGGACCGAGGGGCCTTAGTCATGCGGTTACCTTTCACAGCCTCAGCCTCCCCCAACTGCAAAGGGAGGGGCTGATAATACTGGCCTACGTTGCAGGGTTGTTTTTACAGTAATGTATTTTAAAATGCCCTGGAACACTGGAAGTGCTTCATAAGTATAATCGATATCATTATTACTGGCTGGCGGTTTGTCAAGTTTAGGCAGGCAAGGAGGAAGAGGAGAGACGACCTGTCCTTCCACCCCCAGCCCCATTTCCAGTGTTTAATTCGGGGAGGTGGGATGGGAGAGGGATGCTTGGGTGCAAATCTGTCTGGAAACTCTTTCCCTGCTTACTGCATTATCAGTCAGTGGTGAGAGAAATGCACTTTGTCCCTGCTCAGGAGCCCTTCCTTCTCTGCTTCCAGATTTGAAAACAGCTGCCGGGGTGATTCCCTGGTATGAATAAGCCCCTCTCCACTCCCCACACTTCACAGATGCCACAGAACTAAATCGGGGTCCACAGAACGGAAGGCAGCCTCAGACTCCACAATCCGGCTCCGAGTTCTGCTTCTTTTGGTCACTCTAGGGTGAGACGGAATGTTGACCAAGGCGAATGGAATTTTGGGGACTGGATTTGTTTATTTAGAAAAGGGATGCCACGGTCTTTCTGCCCACTCCCCCCATATACTCAAGCACAGCTAACAACAGGGTCAAAGACACTAAAAATCCACAATTGTCATCGTATAAGAAACATAATTGAATGATGAAAAAGAAGCAGGCACCTTGTAAAACTGGAAATCTTCAGAGCACAAGACTTAAAAGCACGGTGTCCCAGAAAACAGCAAAGTTCAGACAGTCTGTAGGTATTTCATCGGAAATTTGTTTCGCCCGGGCGTGGGTGAAATCGGTTCAGGGGAGCAGGAAGTGGTTTCTGATCATCCCGTAACTGGAAAGAGACCACCTTACATTGGAGAACTTATCCCAGGTATCCAGTGTAAGCAAACAGCCGTTAGTATAAATGGGAAATTGGGTGCTAGCAGGATTGGTGCAGGTGACCCAGTCCAGAAAAAAAAACAGCACTTACTGGCAATGTTCCCTTTAAGCTGTGGAGTCTTGTGAGCACAAATTCTACTTTGTGAGCTACTGGCATTAAAGATGTGAGCGAGTGATTTGCCACTGCATACATTAGTTCGCTCCAGAGCCATCCTTCCTGAGCTAAGACGAAAAGGTGTGAGCCGGAGGCTAAAACAACCGTGAGCTAGCTCACACTAACTCAGCTTGGAGGAAACACTGTTTACTGGGTACCATTTTGCTTTGAGTCTTCTCCCAACACACACACACACACACACACACACACACTCTCTCTCTCTCTCTCTCTCTCTCTCTCTCTCTCTCTCTCTCTCTCTCTCTCTCTCTGGGTTTAGCGATCTAGAATTAAAAACCCAAGGCGATACATATCATCTTTCTCTGTTAGATTTGGTGCTGGGCTGGTATTACAAATCAAAGATATATTTGTAAAAACACCCCGGTATTGGGAGCGGCCTACTTTGCAGGGCTGTTGTGCAAACACACAGGATATAAGGAAGTCTGGCTTAAACAACAGCGTGGGGGTATATCATAACGTTAACTAGTAGTGCACAGTATTCCAGAATGTTGCACGGATTAAAAAGTAACACTAAGGCAGAATTTCTCCTCCCGCGTGGCTCTGTTGAAATGAAGGAGGCTCGTGTGGGAGCACTGCCGTGCACTTGTGCGTGGCACCCGTGCGTTGCGACGGGGGCCGTGCACAGGTGAAACGCACGTACTCTGATAGCGGTCGGGTCGGAGCATCTTGTTCCCCTTCCCTGCCTTACTGAGCATTTCTCTCTAGTTAGGACAGGGGGGAGGGGGCGTCCAGATGACCTTGGCGAGGCTCCCGTGTGCCCTTCAGGCTGGGACTACTGACAGCTCCTTCTCCTCCCCCCCCCCTTTCGTGCCTTCTCTGGGCTCCTCCGTGAGGTTGCATTCCCCTTTAAGAGCCGCCAGCACATGCTGATATGCAGAACTCCTGCAGCCTGGGTTGCCGCACTGTGGGGGGAAGAGTGCTGAGCGGAGCAGTTTGCTCTGCCAGAGATCCCGAACAATGTCATTGTGTTAAGGGGAAGACACTGCAGTCAACTTTCCACACACACAGCCAGCCAGCCAGCCAGCCCTGCCGGCATCTTCCATTCAGGGTCGGATCTCCGGATTGCCATAGACCCAGGCAGCAAGTAAGTCACCCTCCGTGGGTACCTTTCTCCAGGTGCGCGGTGGGGAAAGGATAGGGAAGGTTATCCGTCTCAGTTCCCCCTTTCTCGGAAATCTCTTCTTGCCTTCTTGATTTTATTTTCTCCTCCTTCCACCATCTCTGCGAAAGCGAAGCATCCCATCTGCGTCCTCCGCGTGGGACTCGTGGGGACCCCGTTTTAATCCTTGGGTTTTGAGCCAATTCAGGGGGGGAAATAATAATTATCAATTTTGAATCAGAGTGGGTGCATAACCGGGTTGTAGATCGGACTGATTCTAATTTTGTTCCCCTTTCCCATGCCTGTCCCCCCCATTTCTGTTCCTAATGACATTCTCTAATGCGTAGATCCAAGGAGCGTTAACAGATGTCAGAAATTTAAAATATAATGTAGATTATATCAGAATATTTCTGGTGTCGAAATGATTCTTGAGCTCAATAGGGCAAGCAGCAATTATAAGGTTGCAGGCTCCTCTTGCAAAGGAGCAAGTCACCGTGAACTCAGTGGGGTTTACTTCTGAGTAAATACGCACTGCCCAAGGAGTAAATGCCTTGCTGCCATTCATTCAGTGCATTATTTATGCAGGTATAAATATAAATTCCATTTCCTGCACGTTTGAGCTAGGGGTGGGAAGGAATACGATGAGACTTAAATTTTTTATTGTGGATGCTACCTGGCTCTCGCATTTGAATTCTGAACGTCCTCTCTCCCTCCGCTCCCGGGAAGTCACCGCTCCTCTTGCTGGTTCTTCTCTGTGGGACTTGGACGAGTGGAGTTTGATTACTGCAGGGAAAAATTAGTGTCAGGATAAGTTATGGTGACACCGGGAACTCCATTAGGGTTTTATTTATGACTTACTAAAAGCTCATTGGATGACACTGCTTTTTGTTCCCTTTACAAGACTTCCAAGAAGGGGGGGAAAAAAGCAATTTTAAAAAACCATCTTGACAGAGCCGGATGGTATTTTGTCACCTCTTGGTACCTATAGAGTTGTACTGTTCTGGGCATTTTAAGCTAACCCCTCAGTTGCACGGAAAAGGGTGCCTTTTTGCAGGCTGTCTGCAGCGGAGCTCTTTCTCTGATCTGTGCCCCAGCTGTTTTCTCACGCACAAGAGGTCTAGCAGCTTGGATAAGCGTTCATTTTTGGGAAGGGAAGCCTCCTAGGTTCAGGTTTTGGGAAGTCTTCTGCGGATTATGAGGGCTGGCACCCCAACATGGAAATACCAGTGATTTCGACTGCAGTTCTCTCTAACTGTAAAACCTGTACGACCGCATTCTAAAGCACAGCTGCAAAGAAGTAAGACCTGTTGACTTCAGTGGGCCTTACTTCTGAGTAAACTCTTCCGCGGTTGCTCAGTGCCGGGCATCCCCTTCCGTGCCTGTAGAGGATGTGACTGAGGGTTGGGAGACAGAAGAACTTATGGAAAGTGTCGGTGTATTTGGGATGGCGCTGCCCCCCTTAGACCAAATTTTCGCATGGGACATCATCGGAAGAAGAAATCGCGGGGGCTTAGCTGGTGGAGAGAAGGAGGGGTGGCCGTCGGGATCTCTGGGGGGGGTCTTTTCTTCTTTCACGTTGTCCCTTGAGCAAAATGGGGGTGGCTGCAAAGTGTCGTTTTTTGCCATCGGAGCGTGAGAAAATTCCAAGGAGAGGGCAGAGCAGAAAGGGAACGGGGAGGGGGATGGCAAAGGAATCTGAAGGCATGCAGATGGACCTTGGAGCTGCTATGGGTTGAATCCGGGCTGCCGGGGTTCGTGGTTTGTGATGTCATTGCTGCAGTATGCTGCTCTCGGTTGCCAGGAAGGCTTTTCCAAATTACTCAAGTCTCTCCAACGAGGGACAGCGCCTTTGGCTTTAAGGACTGCGAAGGACCCCCCCAAAAAAGAAAAAAGAAAAAAAAGAAACCATCTTCAGGCAATCAGACCGGGATACATCCTTGTGCGATCTGGTCCAGGGTGCATCTGCCCCGGCATCTGGTTTCGAAGCAGTGGGAGGCCGGATGCTTCTCAGAAGTTCCCAAGCTGGCCAAGAGCCCACTATTCAGAGGTAGGCTGCCCCTGCTCATGGAGGTTCTATTTCAACATGGTGGCGAATACTGGTGGACAAACTCCCTCCCCCATGACTTTGCTGTACCCTTTCATTTTTAAATGCCATCTAAGCGAATGGCCCACTGCGACATTTATTTATTTCATTCATTTAATTTATTTAATTAATTTGCCTTTCTCCCCATATGGGGACCCCAAAGCGGCTCACGTCATTCTCTCCTCCTCTCCTCCGTTTTATCGGAACAACAACCCTGTGAGGGAGGCTAGGCTGAGAGAGGGTGACGGGCCCAAGGTCACCCAGCCAGCTTCCATGGCACAAGTGGGGGTTCGAACCCAGGCCTCCCAGATACCAGTCCGACCCTTTGAAACCACTACGCCACAGTGGGTACTTGGCTGTAGCAGGAAATTCCTCTAGATTAACTCGGCATCATGTATGAAGACCTATTTTCTCTGACAGTAGGTTCAAGGACAGGCAAATCAGCTTTGTTGTTTGAACCTGAGTTTGCAAATAATTTTTTATTTTAATTTGCAAATAATTTTATAATTAAAAATCATCACTCCATGTCATTGTCAGTTTTCTAAACCTCCCTAGGGCCGGACTGCAGTTTCAGATGTAAAATTATGCTCTGAAAAGCAGCTTTTTTGGGGGTGAGGGGGGACATTCTAGCTCTGTGATGCAGCGGGAGAGGTAACTCCATGTCACAAACCTCCCCCCCCCACTGGCTTTTTAAGTGCCAGCAAGTAAAAGAGTTTCTAGTTCCAGCTTCTGCCAACCTAGCAGTTCGAAAGCAAGAAATTGCAAGTAGATAAATAGGTACCACTTCGGTGGGAAGGTAACAGCGTTCCGTGCGCCTCGGTGTTTAGTCATGCCGGCCACATGACCACGGAAATGTCTTCGGACAGCGCTGGCTCTTCGGCTTTGAAACGGAGATGAGCACCGCAACCCTAGAGTCGGACTCGACTGGCTTTCGAGCAAGGGAACCTTTACCTTTACCTAAGTAAAAGACAGGTTCAATATGTCTAGCTGTCGTTTCCCCTAAAGCAATGGTGGTGGGGGGGTTGTTCAAGGCAACAGTATGGGGTGGAGTGAACCTCCCCACTTCCCCAGAACTGTGGATCTGATTGCCCGACACGATTGCTTTTTGAGATCTGGAGTTTAATTCACGGAACTCCAGCATCACAAATTTGGGCCTCGGGGTCATTCTTTCTTCCTTCACTGGAAATTATTCCTGGGTGCCATTATGGCAGTGAAATAGCTGCACTTCCACAGGTATGCGCTTCAGTCATGCTGGAGCGCAAGATGTGCACTGCGCATGTGGACAACCCATTGCCTGCTGCTGGTACTTGGAAGCGCACAGGGACTCATGTTCCCGTGGGATGCTGTTCCGGGAATCTTGGGAGTTATTTCTGTGCTTCTGATGTGCGCTGATAACTCAGTGACCAAGGGTCCCAAGGCTCCCTATAAGTTGTGGAGTCTTGTGAGCAAAAATTCTACTTTGCGAGCTGCTGGCATTAAATTTGTGAGCAGGTGATTTGGCTGCTGCATAAATTAGTTTGCTCTGGAGCCATCCTTCCTGAGCTAAGGCAAAAATGTGTGAGCTGGAGGCTAAAAAACTGTGAGCTAGCTCACACTCATCTCAGAGGGAATGCTGGCTCCCATTCCATTGTTCTTGAGGGTGAGTTCTGTGGCACCCTAAAGCTTGCATGCCCACCTTAGGTCAGACGCTTGTTAATTCCCTACAAATTACATAGCCTGCTAATAATAACATCCACGAACAGCTGTTACAGCTGTTCGAAACCCACCGCGGCCAGAGTGAGCACCTGGCCTGTGTCCCAGCTCCCGCTAACCCAGCGGTTCGAAAACGCTCACTAACATCAAAATGTGCAAGTAGATAAATGGGAACCTACCTTAGAAGGTAGGGGGCACCCTCCCCTGCTGTGGGGGTCGTTGGAGCGTTGGAGCTTGGTGGACGGCGAAAGCGGCAAGCGGCGAAGATGGCGTCCGGGAACATCGGAGGCGGAACAGACGTCAGCGGAGAGGCGGAGCCAGGACGACACACAAGTGTGGACGGCGCAGGCGGGGCGGAGCCGCGAGGACTGAGCCAAGGCCGCACCGGAGCATGCCCGTGACAGAAGGGCCCGACCGATCCGCCACTGAAAGACCGCCAGGAAAAGGAGCCAGAAGCCGAGTGACGCTGAAAGTCGACGTAGCCGACCCGAGAGAGAAACCCCTCCACTGGGTGCCGGTAGGGATGTCCCCACCCCTAATAATTGTGGCCATAGGTTAGGGATAAATGAGTAACTGTAGCTGCTCAGAGACCCCTTAGGGGGTTAGAGCGGGGTAGTAAGTTGAAATAAATAAATAAATAAATAAAATATTTTATTGGTTTCAGACCAGTCTGCTTCTGGATTCCCTGAACAGAAATCACTTCCACTCACGATACTGATCATTCTCAAAACACATCCATTGATTCATGGTTAAGAAATAGTTACCCTGTTTTCCCATCGTATAGAAACTGGGTGGTGCTGGTGAAAATGGCCGTCGAGTCACTTCTGAGATCTGATGAGACCGAGCTAGGCTAGGGCATCCAGACCAGGGCACAGAAATCTAAGGAAGAGGACAGAAAGGAAACAGTCCATCTCAAAACCCAGAAGCATTGAAACAGATTCAGAAACTTCATTTTAAAACTTTAAAGTTCACCCAAACTTTGGTAAAAGCTTATTTGTAGTTAATGACAGTCAGTGTTCAAGTTTAGTTCTGCATTGCTTCTTGGCCTTTTGGCTAAGAACAAGCGTGTGTGTGTGTGTGTGTGTGTGTGTGTGTGTGTGTGTGTAGTTCTGCATTGAATAAGAAAGCATTACCATACTCAAAACATTTTATGTACATTTTGTCTCCTCCAGCAACGGAGATCTGCCCACGGGAGCAGACGTCTGGTCTAATCTGCGTTGTGCTGAGCTCTGTCGAACTGGCTGGATGGGCTTCCTGACACCCGTCACTTCTCCCCATTCACCGCTTAGGTTTAACCGGCCGCTTGCAAGTAGAGCTAGATCGGGCCATTAGACCCCAGCATCCTTACTACATCCCTGTAAGGTAGGTGCATATTATTAGTCCCATGTGGCAGCGTCAGAGAGGAGTGGGGACCTAAATCCATAGTATGCCGTCCACAGTTTGGTGGCACGTGGGGCGTTACTTTCTGGCTTGCTAGCACCGTCATCTCTGTGCCTCTGTGGAAGAGCATGCAGTTGGTGGTCAGGAGGTCCCAGGCTGAGTCTTCAGCATCTCCAGTTACAAGCATCTCAGACCTTTCTCTGCCTGAGACCCCAGAGAACAGCTGCCGGCCAGAGCAGGCAAATGTGGACTGGAGGGAGTCCCAGTGGTCTGAATCAGTAGAAAGCAGCTTTATGCATTCACATGTATTTCCATCCAAGTTGGTGGCTTGAACCCATTCTATTAACAATGACATGACTCCCCCCCCCCCATTTCCCCTCTTTCTCCCTACTGAAGAATGCCGCGGTCTAACTCTGACTGCACGTGGCTCCCTGCCAGACGAGCCGCTGTCTCCCTCTGAGGGCTATCGCAGCCCTGACGGTGCTCGCCTGCTTGCAGCCAGTCAGGGGAGGGGAGCCGACAGGGAAGTCTTGGAAAATGAGTCTGCCTGAAACTTGTCTGGGCTTGTTCAGTCCCCAGATTTCAGAGAGCCGGGAAAGACCCAGGCTGCCTGGGAGCACAGCTTCGACAGCACTCTCTCGGTCCACCACCGCTCTGGAACTCCATCGTCCAAGCCTCGCCGTTTCCCTTTTTCTGGAAGGTAAATCCGCTTTCCGTTGTGTCTTTTGCAGCAAGGGTGCGTAGGTTATGCCAGTCTTTGTAGTTGGTGCAGGGCGTGCAGCACAGGGGGCGATTTCCCACAAGCGCTGCTCCGTGCTCACTCCTCCCTTTTGCCCCGACAGCAGCTTCGTGCGATTTCCCCCGTGTCTACTCAATCCTCAAAAAACAGGATTGAGTAGACGTGGGGGAAATCGCACGAAGCTGCGGGGCAAAATGCGGTCGCGCAGCAGCTTGTGTGAAATTGACACGTACCATCGGGCCAAAGAGAGGAGTGAGCGCGGAGCAGCGCTTGTGGGAAATCACCCAGGATCAGTGTTCCCTCTAAGCTGAGTTAGTGTGAGCTAGCTCACAGTTTATTAGCCTCTGGCTCACACATTTTTGCCTCCGCTCAGGAAGGAGGGCTCCGGAGCGAACTGATTTATGCAGTAGCCAAATCGCTCGCTCACAACTTTAATGCCAGGAGCTCACAAAGTAGGATTTTTGCTCACAACACTCCACAGCTTAGAGGGAACATTGCCCAGGATCTTTGTGTGTGCGTGCTGATTCGGAGTAGGAATATTGTGGGGGGAATGCAACACATTCACCAAAGGGCCACTTGGCGGGGGCCATGTTTTCAAGGTTGGCGGGACAGGGAAGAAGGCGTGCATACTCCCTACCTGTTTACCTCGGGTTGCCAACCTCCACTTGGGGCCTGTGTTCTCCTGGGATCACAACTAATCTCCGGAAGACGGAGATCAGTTCCCCTGGGGGAAAGGGCAGCTTCCGAGGAGGGGGACTGTACGGCATCGCTCCCTCCCCTCACTGGACTCTGCCTTCCCTGCATGACACCCTCAAATCTCCAGGAAATTTCCCAGTCAGACCTGGCAACCCGCTCGCCTAATGTATACAGATTTGCTCTGTCGATGCAGCTGGAGCCAGAGGCTGGTTGGGTTGGGCTAATGCCAGGGCCAGGAGCCCTACAGAGAGTCCAGCGGTCTGAGGGCGCTGCCCTTTTGCGTCTGTGTTGAGCTCCTGGGAAGGTCGTGAGAGTGAGAGTGAGGAGACGGGGGCAGGAGCGGTCTTAGAATCATAGAGCTGGAAGGGACCTCCAGGGTCAGCTAGTCCAACCCCTTGCCCAAGGCACGGAATTCACAAATACCTCCCCCCCCACACACACACCCAGTTCCAGCTCCTGCCAACCTAGCAGTTCGAAAGCAAGAAATTGCAAGTAGATAAATAGGTACCACTTTGGTGGGAAGGTCACAGCGTTCTGTGCGCCTTGGGGTTTAGTCATGCCAGCCACATGACCACGGAAACGTCTTCGGACAGCGCTGGCTCTTCGGCTTTGAAACAGAGATGAGCACCGCAACCCTAGAGTCGGACTCGACTGGCTTTCGAGCAAGGGAACCGTTACCTTTACCTTACACCCCCAGTTACCCCTGCTCCATGCCCAGAAGAGGGCAAAAAAGCCCCCCTCCAGGATCCACAGCCAAACCGGCCTGGAAAAACATTGCTTCCTGACCCCAAAGTGGTGATCGGCATTTCCCTGGGCGTGTGAAAAAGACCCATGAGAACTAAGCACTGATGCAGCCCTTCCTGCCCTCCCTTCTCACGACTTGCCTAAGTTCACAGAATCAGCATTGCTGCCGGATGGCTATCGAGCCTCCAAAGAAGGGGAGCCTGCCATCTCCCGAGGAAGCCTGTTCCACTGAGGAACCACTCTTACTCTCAGGAAGTTCTTCCTAATGTTTAGCCGAATTTATTTATTTATTCATTTATTTAAATTTCTACCTCGCCCTCTCAGCCGGAGCTGACTCAGGGCGGATTACGTAAAAACAAATAAATTACATTAAAACATAAGTTACAATTAAAACAATTCTAAAACCATAATAAAGTGCTAGTGGTCGTTGTTGTTCATATGATGGCAGCAGCCACTATTCAGTATTCTCAGCTTGCAGTCAGCTCACAGTGTTCATTCTAATTGTCCTTGCAGTGCTTAAGAACATAAGAACATAAGGGATGCCAATGTTGGATAAGGCCAAAGGCCCATCCCGTCCAACACTCTGTATCACACAGTGGCCAGAAATACCAGTGCCATCAGGAGGTCCACCAGTGGGGCCAGGACATTGGAAACCCTCCCACTGTTGACCCCCCCCCCCAAGCACCAAGAAGACAGAGCATCACTTGCCCCAGAGCCCCTAGCTATACCTTGTGGCTAATAGCCACTGATGGACCTCTGCTCCATATGCTTATCTAATTCCCTTTTGAAGCCGTCCATGCTTGTAGCCGCCACCACTTCCTGTGGCAGTGAATTCCAAGTGTTAATCACTCTTTGGGTGAAGAAGGACTTCCTTTTATCCGTTCTAACCCGACCGCTCAGCAATTTCATGGAGTGCCCACGAGTTCTTGTATTGTGAGAAAGGGAGAAAAGTACCTCTTTCTCTACCTGCTCTTTCCCATGCATAATCTTATAAACCTCAATCATGTCACCCCTCAGTCGTCGTTTCTCCAAGCTAAAGAGCCCTAAGTGCTTAACCTTTCCTCATAGGGAATGTGTTCCAACCCTTTTATCATTCGAGTTGCCCTTTTCTGCACTTTTCCCAAAGCTATAATATCCTTTTTGAGGTGTGGTGACCAGAACTGCTTGATGTTCTTTAGGCTGTTGGTGGCAATTTCCAGAATCCAGGGCCCTTTAGTCTTGCTTCTTTTCAGCTGGCACCATGTGAACGTGAGAAGAGAAGGGCTGACTAAATTTTTCTGTTGGGGGGGGGGAATGTTAGGCCACTCAGTGGGTTCGTACATCCTGCCCCCCTTCCGTACATCACCGGCTAAGGCAGGCCCCGCCCAAAGGTGCTCAGAATCTCGAAACTATTCCTGTTTGCCCAAGGTGGCAGTGCTGGGTTTCTACCAGGTAGAGCTGCTAATTCTGGGTTGCAAAATTCCTCATGATTTTAGGGCAAGCAGGCTTTGGGGAGGTAAGAGACCACAGCCAGATAGAATGCCACCCACCAGAGCAGCCATTTTCTTTTTTTCTTTTTTTTACAATATATTTTTTTAATTTTTATAAATAACTTATCTGTTACAAAGACAGATTACCCAGCTAAATCACAAAACCATCAACTCAAGATATCCAAATTAGGTTTTATTAATACAACAGGTAAAAATTGATTTGTCAATCTTCACATAGAACTGCAGATGAAGCTGAAAAGGCCTCTTTTTAATAAACAAAATGCATAGAATGCATTATGCTTTGGATCTACTGACTAATTATTTGGGATTCACGTTTATTTCCCACATTTAAAAAAACACAAAGCCTTTAAAACGAAGGCCTTTGTATATTCACATAGATCACTTGTAAAATTCCTATTAAGATGTCAACAGGGGAAGTAATCTCTGTAGCTTGGAGGTCAGTTGGAATTCCAGGAGGGCTCCTTTGCATATCAGGCCACACACCCCTAATGTAGCCAATCCTCCAAGAGCTTACAGAGCTCTTCTTACAGAGGCTACTGTAAGCTCTTGGAGGATTGGCTACATTAGGGGTGTGTCGCCTGATAGGCAAAGGAGTTCCCGCTGCAAAAAGAGCCCACACCATCGAAAGCTGGCAACCTTCGTTTCCAGAGTTGTCCTCAGCACCGAGTGAGATTCTGGTCCCTGCCGTTTGTGGTCATCAATGCTTGAGGATCAGGTTTGGGGCAATCAGGATATCCCAGGTCAGGGGTCATTTTGTAGAAAAAGAGGTGGAGGAGCTCATTAGCATAGCTTATTAGCATAGCTTATTTGCATATGCCGCACCCCCTGACATCACTGGAAGTGTGTCAGAAGGCAACACCCACCGCTCAGGCTCCACTGGACTGTTTTGGATTGCTAGTTATTGGGGGGGGGGGCGGAACGCGCAGATCTGCCCTCACAGAGGAGAGCTTGTACCTGAAGGCAGGCCCGGGGGGGGGGGGGGGGGGGCTCTGCAACTGACCTGGCTGCTTCTTGCTCCTTGTGGCCTGACTGAGGGCTGCTGGGAGCAGGGGGGCGGGGCTTGTTGCATGTGCCCGCCCCCCTGGGCTCCTTACTGCCGGAGCTCCGCTCCTGTGCGCTCCCGCAGGAAATGACCCCTGTGCCAGGTGCAGATCTCTGCGTTTAAGACTGGGTCTACCACACGGCAGAGGTCTCATTTTAAGTAGCAAACCGGTCGGGCATGCGGAGGAGGAGGATCGAAGCCCATCTCCAGCCCATCTTAGAGAAGCCGGCTTCTGTATACTAACCCAGCGAAGGAAAAAAGCACCTGGTGTGTGTGTGTGCTCCTCCCCCTCTCTCCCCTTTTACTGTTGAAACCGGGCATATACCGAGACCCTCTTCTAGGTGAGCTAGCGCTGGGGCTCCATGACAGAGCATCCGCTTTGTATCCAGGAAGTCCTGGGTTCAGTCTGCAGCATTTCCAGTTACAAGAATCAGGAAGCCGGTGAGGCGGAAGACCTCTGCTTCAGATCCCGGAGAGCTGCTGCCGGTCCGAGTAGCCAATACTGACCTTGACAGAACAGCAGCCTGACTCAGTGCAAAGCCGTCTGATCCGGTAGCAGGCGATACAAAAGATTTCTGCCTGGCACCTTAGAGAGCCCCCTGCCCGTCAGAGCAGATGACGGTGACCTTAGTATAAGTCAGCTCCATGTGTTCATAAATACACAGACCCATCTCTGCCACGGCTTGTTGGCGCACGACACTGCCGTGGGTATAAGAGTTGTCAGCGCTGCGTTTTTCCAGCGCTGTTCCAGGGAACTGCAGGATTCCTCACAGGTTTATGGAGGGTGCCCCACTGAGAATATCACACTTGCCCCATGCTACTCATCTCGCCTGGTAATACAGAGCTGTCGCAGTGTTCCCCCTGAGCTGTGCAGGTGAGTGGCCGGTCATTAATCTCAAGCCGTGCAGAGTCCTGCACGGCCTATTGCCCAGTTTAAGGGTTACAGCAGCTATATTCTGTTCAGGATGTTAACCGCTGTGCTCAAGGGGGGGGGGGGGGACTAGAAGGGACATTGCTGCCAAAGAGGGTCGTGCTCAGGCAGCGCATGAATGAAGCCTAGAGCTAGCCTAGAGCTAGCCTAGTGCGCCACATGCACAGAGCATAGGTTTCTAGAACACACACACACCCCAGAATCCCCCATAATATGCCGGGATTTCCATTGTGGATGTGCAAGGGTTTCTTTTCTTAATAAGGAGAGCAGTATCTCTCCCCTCTTGAATACTGAAGTTGTGATCCATCCGGGTGATTACGGGGATGTGTTGTTTTAGTTTCTCAACCAATTTCTAAATGTTGCTATAATAAAGAGTCTTGGGTACATAATGTAAAAAATAGAAATAGAGATCTATTCAGCTGCAACTTTGGAGATTCCTCAGTGGCTGGATATAAGACAGCACTGGCCAAGTGGGTGAGACAGCATTTCATGAGTTATTCCACAAGCAAGATTAAAGAGAGCACCTTCAAAGATCAGAGGCATATAATACTAACCATTTTGGGGAGACATTTGCAGGGAAAACAAAAGAAACTTATATTTTATAAGTATCTGTAACAACATATCTTGACTGTTTGCATGTTTTAGCTGATCAAGGAGACAAAGTGGAAATCTAACTGCTAAGAATACTGGTTTATTTTATTTTTTCTCTCTCCTTCTTCCTTTCTCTTTCTTTACTCTGAACTTATACATAATACATCATCTGTTTGCATGGCTTAACTGGTCAATGAGACAAAGTTTTATTCAAAGGGGAACCTTAAATGTTAAGAAATACATATATATTCTTTTTTTTCTTTGAACCTATACTGACACTAGCAATGCAGATTCTATGAACTTAGGCTGATCCTGAGAGGAGAGGGCAGGAAGGACTGCCTCAGTGCTTAGTTCTCGTGGCCCTTTCTTACACGCCCTGGGAAATGCCGATCGCCACTTTGGGGTCAGGAAGCCATTTCTCTCCAGACCGGTTTGGCCAGAGATCCTGGAGGGTTCCCCCCCCACACACCTCTTCTGGGCATATAGCAGGGGTCACTGGGGTTGGGGGGGGAGGTATTTGAGAATGTCCTGCATTGTGCAGGGGGTTGGACTAGATAACCCTGGAGGTCCCTTCCAACTCTATGATTCTATGATCCGTTCTCACTCTGAAATACAAATCTTGGGCAGGTTTTGGGTAAACTAGGACGAGTTTTTTAAAAGCAGTGTGCGTAATTGTCACGTCACCCATTCATTCCGACACCTCCAGTCAGCAACTGGTTTTGAGAAGAGAATGGGGAGGGGAGGTTCATGCCCTGTCAGCTTGCTACCAAGCACTGATCTTCCGGCTCCTCTCAGTGGGCCAAGAAAAGGTCGGAATTTGCCCCGAGGTCTGCCAGTTGCTAATCACGATGAACACGAAAAACAACCACGTCCACATCCTGGAAACATTTTGGCAGACAGTTGGCTCCGTAACTTGGTATTTAAAGTGTTCCAACAAGGAATTCGAAATGGCCATTTGGCTAAACGTTCATGGCGAAGTGGACACCACAAATACATATATCCGAAATGAAGGGAAAACAGGATCTTCTTGCTACATGGATCTTGGGGATGGCTGTGCTAGTCTGAATTTTTAAAATGTCATTCTAGACCAGTGTGTCAGACCCAATTGGGACAAAGTGGGCTTCTCTGCTGCCATCACCCCTGCAGTGACCCTGTGAGGTTGTTCAGTGTGGTTTGCATAAATTGCTTTAAATATATAGTCGAAAGAGAACCAGTATTGTAAGTGTAGACCTAAAGCCAATGGCTACAGTACTTACGTTTTACCGCTGATGCAACTTCGAGGCTGAGGTGAGATTTGAACTGAGGTCTTGTAGTTCTTGTCCACTAAACCTGCTGTTCAGGAAGCCTGACTCCAAGTTCAGTTTGAGTCCGCTGTGAACATCTCATTCTACAAACAGAGAGGAGAGAGCAGTTGAGGACTGAGCTGAGTTTTAGCATGTGGAGATTTCCCTGGCTTTCCACAAACGGTGCAAAGCTGAATTATTCAGAAGAGCTTTTCCACACAGGCGATAGGGTAGCACTGTACAGAACGATTCACAAAGTTACTTGGATAAATTAGAGGACTCTGGTCTACACTACTGTGCAGGGTTTGCTGTAAGATGGATCCTACTGTGTAATTTTGCATCATTTAACGCGTCACACGAACAATTTGCTTTGCTAAAGTTGTTTTTATTTTGTTTTCTTAAATCTCTGGTTGCTTCTACAACCCAAATCTTATTTTATTGTTAATTGAATGTCCCTTCCTATTCCTTTTATTGACTGTGGAATCTGCCTCCAGTCCCAGTGAAAAAGGCGGACTACAAATAACGTTATATATATATATAT
>NW_015165843.1:810428-812303 GCF_001447785.1 Gekko japonicus | reverse complement strand
AACATATATATATGTAAAAATAAACAAATATTTCAGGGGCCCACAATATTCTCCAAAAACCCTCTTTTTTCTGGGGGGGGGGATACTGTATCATTTAAATTGTTTTTTAAAATGTCGTTCTTGCTGGCTACCTGATCTAGCCAATTGGAGACCACATACTCAGCATAGTAACGTCACAGCGCCGCACAGCCAATCAGAGATCTCGCCTACATGGTGATGTCATGCCGCCAGACCCAATTGAAGGCCCTTCCTGCCCCCACTGTGGTCAAATAGCTTTATCCTGTTTTTCAGACCTCCATCCTGCAAACTGTCGGGGGCGGGGGGGGGGGATTGTGTAAGGGTAAGGTTGTGTACGTTTTTCATGACACACGTGCCCCCTTGTCCCAGCTTGGTCCTATTAACTCTGTTTCCTAAATGTATGAGTCACACGTTATTCCCCACATTAAAATGAGAGACACACTCTTGATATCCAAAAACGAGTTCTGTTTACAGTGTCTCTAAGAGGAAGAATTACTCACCCAGGATCCCACTCACAGCTGCAGTCACTCTTCTAAATGTACCTTTTGGGCTTCAAGGCAGAACATACAGAGACACAACAGGCGGCCTCCTCTGAGGGCAGATAACTCTGCTGCATTTCTGCTTCTAGGAGCGACAGAATGATCCAAATACACCTCATATAGAGATGCCTCGGTATTGCCAGCTCCCCAGGAAAGGGCGAAACTGGAAAAGAAGCCAGAATGTAAAATGATGAAGGGGTGCGTCAGGGAGCCGACTTCAGCGGATGGGTCTTTTGGGCTCCCGTGAGCCTTTACTAAGTTAGTGTTATTATTATTATTATTATTATTATTATTATTATTATTATTATTGACTGTGGCTCAGGGGTAGAGCATCTGCTTGGTATACAGAAGGCCCCAGGTTCAAACCCTGGCAACCCCAGCTTGAAAGAAGGGTCAGGTGATATGCAAGACCTCCGTTGGAGACCCTGGAGATCTGCTGCCAGCCCGAATAGACAGTATTGTCCCTTGAAGGACGAGGGCCTGACTCAGCAGAAGGCAGCTTTATTTCTTAAAAAGCAAATGCCAAGACATTAGCAGGTCTCTCCTTGCCTGCTAGCATAGTCCCAAACACACTTGAGAATGACTAAGCGCATACAGGTGGCCTTTGAAAAGAATTGCATAACTTTTGCTGCCTCCTTTTGTGTGTCACTCAAAGCCAGCCCGGTAAGTTGGGCCTGTGCATATGACTCAAGTCTTGGAACCGTGTGTGCTTTGAGGGTGTGAGCCGGCCTTTGGCCCGTCCGCCTCCTCCTTCTCTGCACGCTGATGTCTGCAAAAGCTGGCCTACCTGGTTGAGCCGGTGAAAGGATTAAACTGACTTTCTTGGGAGCAGGGATGGGCTCTGTGTATCGGGTGGCTGGCGGCAAAGAAGTTTCAGAGACAGCATGGTGGAATGGCTGGAGGGAAGCGGGTTCAGATCTTCACTCTGCCCCTCCTAGGTGACCTCGGGTGGGTCAGTCTCCGTCATGTTGCAGAGTCGTTGGGAGGATAAAGTGGGGGGGGGGGAGTGTGTATGCTGGCCTGGGAGGAGACGTAGGATAAAAATACGTAGATATGTCCCAGTGGCCTCCTTCATCCATCTTTGCCTCCCTCCACCAAAAGGTAGGTATTAATTTATTAACTCTGTCTTTATACCAACATTTCAGCGACAGACGCTGTCTGATTTTGCAGTCCCACCAAGTGGAACCCCGCCCAAATCCCTATTTTCATTTTTCCTTTCTGCATTTTTATTTTCACGTCATTTTCTATTTTGGGCGCCACTCCCCTCCCTGTTAAATGTACACTTTTAAAAAACAACAACATTATTTTGGCATTTTTA
>NW_015165843.1:803382-810368 GCF_001447785.1 Gekko japonicus | reverse complement strand
AACTGAAACAAATAAATAGGGGGGGGAGTATATTTATCAATCTCTGCTTTAGCCAAAAGGAGCACGGGCCGTGGGGGGGGGGGCAGAGTTTACAAAACAATAACAACAGGCAATTTTAGAATGCCTTAAAAGATGGAGACTTGACTTGCCAGTAATTGTGATTCTCGGACACATGGCAGACCAACGCTCCCTCTAAGCTGTGGAGTCTTGTGAGCAAAAATTCTACTGGCATTAAAGTTGTGAGTGAGCGATTGGGCTACTGCATGAATCAGTTTGCTCTGGAGCCCTCCTTCCTTCTTTTTTTTAAAATAAATATATATTTTCCATACAAGACTAACACAAAATAGACAAACGAACATACATACAACAAAAGGGGGGGGCCCTTCCATTTGCAACATTAGTCTGTTAAATTACCTCACACATTACCAAATTGTATTTTTAAATTTCCCCCCACCTTGTATTTTAAAATATATCATGGCTTAAAATAGACAAACGAACATACATACAACAAAAGGGGGGGGCCCTTCCATTTGCAACATTAGTCTGTTAAATTACCTCACACATTACCAAATTGTATTTTTAAATTTCCCCCCACCTTGTATTTTAAAATATATCATGGCTTATAAGTAAAAAAAAAAAAAGGAGTTATGGTTCATATTTCCTTGTATTTCGGTTGTATGTCCACATAATTTATTTGTTGGTTTCTTCCATTTGGAGCCATCCTCCCTGAACTAAGACAAACGTGTGAGCCGGAGGCTAAAAAACTGTGACTTAACTCACACTAGCTCAGCTTAGAGGGAGCCATGGACAGAATCGCAGTCTTTCAAAGCAGCTCCGTGTTCGTGATCCTCCCCCCCCCCCACGCCCGACCATTCAATTCTGCTCGCTCTTGTTTTCTTTCGCTACTTTTGCGGCACAGGCATCTTACCTGCCCCCTTCCTTTGCAGGTGAGGAGTTGTCCATTCAGGTGTGGCAAGGTGAGGGAGATCTACCTTAGTGCAGAAGGGCAAGGTGAGCCTTTGGCAGGAGGTGTGCGTCTGTCAACACCAGGTTAAAGTGCTGACAGAGGGGCCCCACCCAGCGCCACCGTCGCCACCAGAGACTTTCTTCTGCAAGGCTGGGAAATTGCCCTGCTGTCTGCCTGGGAGAGAAGATGATGATTGCCTGGAGAGGTTTATGGAGCAGGTAGATTTTCTTTCTTTCTTTCTTTCTTTCTTTCTTTCTTTCTTTCTTTCTTTTTCTCTCTTTCTCTTTCTTTCTTTCTTTCTCTCTCTCTTTCTCCTTCCTTCCTTCCTTTCTCTCTCTCTTTCTCCTTCCTTCCGTCCTTTCTCTCTCTCTTTCTCCCTTCCTTCCTCTCTTTCTCCTTCCTTCCTTCCTTTCTTTCTCTCTTTCTTTCTCTTTCCTTCCTTTCTCTCTCTCTCTCTTTCTCCTTCCTTCCTTCCTTCCTCTCTCTCTTTCTCCTTCCTTCCTTCCTTCCTTCCTTCCTTAGTCACATCTGGGTGGCTCGTATCTGAGGAGTTGGGGGGAAAGCATTAAAAACTGGTAGAAAGAGCCTGTATTTTCCATTTCTGCTTTGTTTCTTACCCTTTCTCCTTTTTTCAAGGAATGTTAATAATGAAAATGGAGGCAACCAGACCTGCCCTTCCATTCATTTGTGGCTGGGAAGCGTCTTCTATCTGTATTTTGAAGTCTAAAAATAAGCAAGGCTCTGGACTGAGTCCCCCCCCCCCCCTCCCAGTTCTGCTCCATGCATGATTTTCTGCAGGCTGAATGGATTCTTTGACTAAAGTGAAGTTTGGTGGCCCTTGTTCACCTTGCATGATGTGATTTGATTCTGCCAGGCACCAAGAAGGCCATGGAGTTATGAAGGGCCTTGTAGCCCCTGAAATTCTTTTTCGGCCTCTTTCTGGCTGCTCGGATGTCAGCAGATGTTCCCTTATACAGTTTTCCAGCCTATCTTCCCTACCTTGAGGACCAGAAACTTGGTAGGTGTGGGGGTGCTTTTTTTGTTTTAAATGAGAACTCAACCTTTTACTTGTCATTCCAAAATCGCAATGTACACTTGATATAGGATGCACAATTCAGTGTGCAAAAAAGTCAGCATAGTATAGTGGTTAGAAAGTCGAACTGCAATTGGGGAGCCCCGAGTTCAGTTATTAGCTCTGCCATGCGGTTGACTAGGTGACCCTGAGCCATCTCTTTGAAAAAGAAGAGATTGGATTTATACCCTGCCCTTCACTACCCAAAGGAGTCTCAGAGTGGCTTACAATCTCCTTTCCCTTCCCCTCCGCTCCCCACAACAGACACCCTGTGAGGAAGGTGGGGCGAGGAGAGCTCTTTCGAGGACTACTCTTGAGGGAACAGCCCTGAGAGAACTTGTGACTGACCCAATGTCACACCAGCAGCTGCATGTGGAGGTGTGGGGAATTTGCCTGCCCTACCTTGCAGGGTTGTTGTCAGGATACAAAGGGGGGCAGGGAGAACCGTGTACATTAACCTGAGCTTTGTAGGGGAAGGGTGGGACTAAGTGAGGGGGCACCTTGCATTTGCGTTCTAATGTTTTAGCCTCAGATTCTGTCTTCCCTGTGGCATGGGTGACCTCCTTCCTTTCACGCCCCTATATGGCCTTTCCTCTCTAAGCCTTGTATTGTTTCCCGCTTCTGTTACTGCCACAGTTTGCCTGACTCAAGAGCCATCCAATGAGTGGGCAATGAGTCATTTGTCCCCCACCCTCTCATCCATCTTGGATTCCTTCTGAAATCTGCTCTTTTGGGATTTGCAAGGTCTTGCCCGCTGAGGAGATGGCAGTAGATCCCTCAAGCACCAATGTGTCCGATACCGTCCACAGGCAACGCTGGGGCAACCCAGATTGCTTAAGGGGTTTGCCAGGAGCTCAGGCTGTTGGGGTGGCACCAGATTTCACAAGCTTGCTGATTCAATACAAGTGTCCCCACTACAATTTCGCTGTTACCTTCCCACCAAGCGGTACCTATTTATCTACTTGCAATTTCTTGCTTCTGAACTGCTAGGTCGGCAGGAGCCGGGGCCAGAGACGGGAGCTCACTCCGTCCAGCAGCATTGGGGTCTCGAACTGCCGAACTACAGACTTTCCGGTCTGCAGCTCAGCATCTTAACCTCTGAGCCACCGTGGCCCAGACCTTAAGTTGCCAGTCTCCAAATGGGGCCTGGAAACCTCCCAGAATTACAACTGATGAACACAGTATAGAGAGTGGTTCCCCTGGAGAAAAAGGCTGCTTCTGAGTGTAGACTTTATGGCATTATATTCTACTGATCCTCCTCCGCTCCCCAAACCCAGTCCTCCCAAGGCTTGGCGCCAAATCTCCAGGAATTTCCGAACTCAGAGCTGGAAACCCTACTCTATCCTTGGGTGATTCTGTGCTGGCTTTTCCCTCCGTTGTTTCAGCAAACCCACTTTGGAACAGAAACTCCCCTCTGCATTGCATGCTGCTTTCGCTTCCTCTGATCATCAGATTTTATGGTACCCTCTGCATTGCATGCTGCTATCACTTCCTCTGATCATCAGATTTTATGATACCCTTTACACTGTATGCCGCTTTCACTTTCTTTGATCATCAGGTTTTATGGTACCCTCTGCATTGCATGCTGCTTTCGCTTCCTCTGATCCTCAGATTTTATGGTACCCTCTGCATTGTATGCTGCTTTCACTTTCTTTGATCATCAGGTTTTATGGTACCCTCTGCATTGATTTATGGCCATTTTATGGCTGTTCGGGGGTGACTTTGCAGTCAGCACAGGTTGGCCCTGGGGGGTTTGAATGTGGTTTTGAGCTGCACCTTTTCCTCGGCATTGAGAAAATGTGGAGCGAATGGCAGATGCAGAACCAGCCCTTGAAAACCTGTCCCCCGTGTCCCACCCCAGCAACCTGCAAGATCACCAGCAACTCTCATCTGGAGAGATGCCAAAAGACCTGCCAAGAGATCACAAGGGCAACAGGAGTGCAGGATGCCACGTGCGTGGGCGGGCCCTTTAAGAGGCTGCCCTCGGTGGGTGGGGCCCGGCTGGATCATGGCGAGCCAGTCCAGGATTTAAGACCTGAGTCTGGCCTTAGTAGCTGTTAAAAGACGCCCGGAGCTCTCCGAGGGCGTGCAGTGCTGCCTTCAGCCACGCCTGGCTCCCTGCTCGACAGACGGACGGAGGGACAGCATCTGTGGCGACTCGGCTCCGTAGGGCCTGCTTCTGCAGAGACATGGCTGTGCTGTGCAGGCACCCAGACAAAATGGGAACACATCGGAGGGACACCTGGCTCTGCTCTCTCTGGGTGTCTCTTTGGCCCTCCCCTCCAAGACAGCTCAAAGGCATCTCTCACTTGTCCTGGTTTACTACTTGTTCAACTGTCACGGCTCCTCCCTACAGAACAGGGGGGATTGTAGCCTAGGGATGCCAGCCTTCAGGTGGGACCTGGGGAGGATCCCCTGGAATTACAGCTCATCTCCGAACTACAGAGGTCAGTCCCCCGGAGAAAATGGCTCCTTTGGCCGGGGGAGGGGGGGGCTGTATGGGATTGTACCCCGCTGAGGTCCCTGCCCTCCCCAGGCTCCACCCCCAAATTTCCAGCAGTCCCCCAACCTGGATTTGGCACACACACCCCAATCCCCTGCTGGTGGCCAGAGAGGACTTGGCCACCCTAGCCCAAGACTGTAGAGAACTCTCTCTCGGGGACATTCGCTGTGTCACCCAGAACAACATTTCCCAGGGTTTCATTGGTGGACGGAGTATCTTTGAAATGAATTTGAATCTGTTGTATAGATTTGACCCAAAAAGTGCATCGAGCTCACACTGGAATCAGCTGTGTCTTTTTCCCCCCTCCTAAGCAAGGTTTGTTGCGCTGTGTCTGTTGCTCTTCCCTTTCTTCCCAGGACTCTTGTATCCATTCCTTGGCAAGAGCGGAAGCAAGATGGCGGAAGGATCGTCTCCCCTTGGCCGGCGTTACGGATGCCATTTCTGTGAGTGTTTCTCTGGCAGTGTCTTAGCTGGTTGTTGTGCCCAGCGATCAAGGAAGCAATCAGCAAGAATACTGCCCCAGAAGTGCTGCACGTTATCGGGCCCGTTGGGAGCCTTCTCTCTGGAGCCGGAGGAAAAGAGAACCGGTGGCTTCTGCTCGTCCTGCACTGATTAATCTTCTAGAGACCTGGCAGGACTTGATCGCCAGGCTACAGAAAAGCACCCGAGTCTGAAGAGGATGTGCCAAGACCAGATTTGTTTGCCACCATGTTCTGAACCGGGAAGAGCTGCTGCTACTCAGTTTTGGCCTCTTGGGAAGCTGTTACAGGTAGGGATGGAGAGGGATTTGGTGGACTGGGAAAGGGTGGAAACGGAATCCCCAAACGTGGTCATTAGGAGCCAAGCCTCCACCTGATTTTGCCAATGGCTCCCAGCCACAAGACACCTCCTCGGCTGGTTTCCCTCCCCTTTCCACACTTTACCTCATTGCAAAGGAGCTGGGTGGAGCTAAAGGAGCTAAAGCCAGGGACTCTGAGCGTCTCTCCTCTCTGCGGTGAAGGCGTCTGGGCATGTACAGAGCCGGCATGTGCTACATGAACTCTTACAAGAGATCCCCCCCCCCCTTTTTAGTTCCTACTGACTTAGTGACCACAGTCCCTAGTGCTAGCTTTATAGGGGCTGCACCCCAGGGTAGTGTTCACTGTCTGGGCTCAGCTAGGCAGAGTACTCCTGAGCATGTGCAGAGTGTTTTGTTCACAGATAAGTGTTGGAAGCAAAAGGCTGTAGGGCAGACTGCAGGCAGGCATGCACCCAACCAATGTTCCCTCTAAGGTGTGGAGTCCTGTGAGCAAGAATTCTACTTTGTGAGCTACTGGCAGTGTTCCCTCTAAGCTGAGTTAGTGTGAGCCAGCTCACAGTTTTTTAGCCTCTGGCTCACACATTGTTGTCTCTGCTCAGGAAGGAGGGCTCCAGAGCAAACTACTTTATGCAGTAGCCAAATCGCTCGCTCACAGCGTTAATGCTAGTAGCTCACAAAGTAGAATTTTTGCTCACAAGACTCCACAGCTTAGAGGGAACATTGGCTACTGGCCTTAAGGTTGTGAGCGAGCGATTTGGGTGCATCGTAAATTAGTTTGCTTTGGAGCCATCCTTCCTGAGCTAAGGCAAAAATGTGTGAGCCGGAGGCTAAAAAACTGTGAGCTAGCTCACACTGACTCGGTTTAGAGGGGACACTGCACCCAACCTCATTATGTTTCCAAAACTTCCACTTGAACCTTCCTAGAGAGGGCTGTGCTGGCCTTGTTGTAAGCTTCCACACCCCTGCTTAACTCAGGCTGTGCATGCAATGTGGTTTTTCTCAGCTATCAATAGTCAACCTGCCGTGTTTAATGGAGAGAGGCTCTCTTATCTCCCTTAAATACGCTCACGATATTGCTGGTATTGACATAGTGCGACTATGCCTTTTAATTAGTTTAATAAGTCAATCGGTTAAAGAGCTTAATAGGCTACAGACCCTTTACCTAGTTAACACCCTGATTATTAAATACAGCATGCACTTCTTAAAACTGCAGTGGTGAAAATCGGACCCCAAATGGGTGTGTGTGTGTGAGAGAAGGTGGGGAAATGGAGCCACATGCGGTTCTTTCCCACATATTGTGCGGCTCCCCGCCAATGCTCCCTCTAAGCTGTGGAGACTTGTGAGCAAAAATTCTACTTTGTGAGCTCCTGGCATTAAAGTTGTGAGCGAGCGATTTGGCTATTGCCTAAATTAGTTTGCTCTGGAGCCATCCCTTCCTGTGCTAAGACAAAAATGTGTGAGCCAGAGGCTAGAAAACCGTGAGCTGGCTCACACTAACTCAGCTTAGAGGGAACACTGAATTCCCAGCAGAGCAGCTGGGGAAGCGAAGGGGAGGCGTCCCTCCCCGATCGGTCTTCCCTTCCCCAGCCAGTGTTCCCCTCCCTGGGTAGGCTTGAGGTGGGGGGGGGGGGGGGAGAGCGAAAAA
>NW_015165843.1:797240-802928 GCF_001447785.1 Gekko japonicus | reverse complement strand
CGGGGGGGGGTTGGGGTGGGGGGGGGGGGGGAGCAGAGAAAAAAAAAAACTTTAATTTTAAATGTGTTCTCAAAGCCCCCCCCCCCAAGCCTACAAATATAATCGGACAAATAAATATCATCGTCAATATCTATCTTTATCCCTTTAGTTTTTATTTTTGGCAGTCTCGTTCAATGTTAATAAAAAGCAAGTTTTGCATATTTCCCCAATAAAAACGTGTATGTGATATTTGTTCGTCTCTTGCGGCTCTCAAACATCTGACGTTTATTCCCGTGCGGCTCTTATGTGAAGCGAGTTTGGCCACCCCTGATGTGGATGTATGCTCGGGGGAGAGTGGAGGAAGAAGAGGAGCTCCAGAATCCTGCCGTCTAAAATGCTGTGTCCTCCCACCTGGATGCGGAGCCGGGGGGGCCGCTCCTGCTTTTCGGGGGTCCCAGAGGAGCAGACGTTTTAGCAAGTGGTGCGCGTCATTAACAGTGCTCCTTCCAAGTCGTGGAGTCTTGTGAGCAAGAATTTTACTTTGGGACCTACTGGCATTAATGTCATGAGTGAGCGGTTTGGCTACGGCATAAATTAGTTTGCTCCGGAGCCGTCCTTCCTGAGCTATGACATAAATGTGTGAGCTGGAGGCTAAGCAAACTGTGAGCTGGCTCACGCTAACTCAGCTTAGAGGGAACACTGGTCAGTAACCTAAGTGTTCTGCTTAGGGCTAGAGTGTGAGACTAGGAGATCAGGGTTCTAATACCAACGCAGCCAGTATGCTCGCTGGCTAATCTTGGATCAGTTGCTCTCCCTCCGCCTAGCCAACCTCACAAGGTTATTACGAGGATAGAATTATTAGGAACCCTGAGAAAAGGCCATGCCTCTGTGGGAGAGCATCTGCCTCGGCATGCAGAAAGTCCCAGGTTCAGTTCCCGGCATCTCCAGTTAAAAGATCTGGCAGTGGGTGATCTCAGAATCATAGAGTTGGAAGGGACCCGCCAGGGTCATTTAGTCCAACCCCCTATGTGAGACCCTGGATAGCTGCTGCCAGTCTGAGTAGGTAATACTGACTTTGATGGACCAAGGGTCTGACTCAGTATACAGCAGCTTTATGTGTTCAAGGAAGGACAGGATACAAATCGAATGAGGGGGGAAATGGAAATGATGAGTGTCGGCAGGCACCTGCCCAGTGGCAAAACCAGGCTTTTGCATCCCTGACATGTTGATGGCTCACCACAAAACAAGCAAAACAAACCTCCACTCCTGGGTCAGAGCCTTGGGAGGGGATCTTGGGACTACGGGAATGTCAGGAGGCATCGTCTTCAGCGTCTTTGCATGCCAGACGGAAAAATGGGCCAACGGGAGTGTAGGAACTGCTAGTTGCCATGGAGCAGCTCTGGGTCCCTCAAGCCGGTCAGACCAAGCTTCACCTGTGCAGCGTACCTGGTTCTTCTGTCGCTCTCCAGGCGGAGGGAGAAATTAATTCTGCTCAGCGTTGCTCTGGAGGCGTAAGGCTCTGCCGACTCTGTTCTCATTGGAACTGTATTCCAATGCGAGCTGGATTCTGCAGCCTTCATACCTTATTCAAACTAATCACGTTTGCATTGTTTGTACTATTTTGCATAACTTATTACGAAGCAGCAGAGCTATGTGGAAAGCTGCTGCCTCAACTCATTGGAAATCTTTCTTCCCCCCCCCCCACCTGGCCACCCCTGAGATTTTGTAAGGCGGTGCCCACATACTAAGAGAAAGAAACTAGGGGAGATTCGCCCCCCCATTTGTTTGTTAAATGGCCACACGTCCTTGTGGGCATGATGAGTCCCTACCTTGTTGTGTAGCTTTTTGGTGCTCCGGCGGAACAGTGGCTTGCACACCAACTTGAGTTTTTCTGCAGAACACAACAGGCCCTGCCTGGAAAAGCGTGCAGAAATGTAGGAGAGTCTTGACTGATCCTCTTTGTATTCTCATGGATTTCAAAAAGAGCTTCAAGCAAAAGTAGGCGAAGCTCCCCAAATTAAATTAGAATCAGGCCCCAGATTCCTTATCTCTGATCATTCATTCATCTGAAGTGCTGTGGATATCCCCTCCCCCCCCCCTTCATGAAATTTATCTTGTACTGAACCTTTGAAACCATTACGAAAAAAACATACACCGCTTAAGTTGAGGTAGTGAATAAGCTGAGGCTAACCCAATCTCGTTAGATCTCAAAAACGAAGTAGGGTCAGTCCTAGATAGTATTTGGATGGGAACAGGGGTCATTTCATAGAAAAAGAGGTGCCGGAGCTCATTAGCATAACTCATTTGCATATGCCACACCCCCTGGCATCACCGGAGGTGTGTCAGAAGGCAACACCCACCACTCAGGCTCCACTGGACTGTTTTGGATTGCTAGCTATTGCGGGGGGGGGGGGGCATCGAGATCGCTCCTCGCAATGCAGAGGAGGGAGGGCTTGTACCTGAATAAAACTTTGTATTTAAGGTGCCTCTTGACTGTTTTGGGCAGGGGGGGCGAGGGAGCTCTGCAACTTACCTGGTTGCTTCTTGTTCTGACTGAGGGCTGCTGGGAGCAGGGGGTGGGGCTTGTTGCATGTGCCCGCCCCCTGGGCTCTTTACTGCCAGAGCTCCGCTCCTGTGCGCTCCTGCAGGAAATGACCCCTGGATGGGAATACCAGGATCGTAATGTGGAGGCAGGCAATGGCAAATCACCTCTTGACTGTCTCTTGCCTTGAAAACCACATGCGGTCACCATAAGCCAGCTGTGATTTGACGGCGCTTTCCTCCGCCACAGTGAATACACACCCCAGGATGGGGAAAAAAGGTCGTCCCCCCCCCAGGCTCCCAGATTTGTGTTTGTTGAGGCAGACATCAGTATGCTTCACAACACCAAGATCCTTGATACTCACAGGAGGTGGAGTTTTTATTTTGAGAAGACTTCCCAGTTTGGTGTCGTGGTTAAGTGCGCGGCCTCTAATCTGGGAAGAACCAGGTTTGATTTCCCACGCCTCCACTCGCAGCTGCTGGATGACCTTGGGCAAGCCATAGTTTTGTCGGAGCTGTTCTTGAAAAAGAGCCATTTCTCTCAGAGCTCTCTCAGCCCCACCTACCTCGCAGGGTGTCTGTTGTGGGGAGGGGAAGGGAAAGGGCTCTGAGACTCCTTTGGGTAGTGAAGGGCGGGGTATAAATCCAGTCTCCTCCTCCTCCTCTTCTTGAGAAATTCACACCAGTTTTGTTCCTTCTGAAGCCATTGTTCTTATTTTAAATTTGAAACAGCACTATCTGCATTTTGGAGCCAAGGAGCTAGAAAACCAACATGAATGGTGAAGGAAAATATCTGTCATTATTGATCACTAATGACCACTGTTGGTATTTAAAGGTTATTTTTTCCATCCTAGCACCTGTCTGGGGGTGAGGCAGATGTTCTACAGTGAAGCCCATTCCCTGCCCCATTTTGTGTAGCTCTGTGGCTAAAGGCGCCTTTCCACACCCCTTCCAAATCAGAGTCCCTTGGACTGCAAGAAGATCAAATCAGTCAATCCTAAAAGAAATCAACCCTGACTGTTCCCTGGATAATGCCAGATAATGAAACTGAAGCTCAAATACTTTGGCCACCCAATGAGAAGGGAGCACTCACTGGAGGAGAAGGCCCTGATGCTGGGAAAGATCGAAGGTCAAAGAAGACGGGGACGGCAAAGGATGAGATGGTTAGACAGCGTCATAGATGCAACTAACATGAAGTTCAGCAAACTTCAGAGGACGGCGGAAGATCGGAAGGCCTGGCGGGATCTGGTCCATGGGGTCGCAAAGAGTCGGACTCGACTGTGCGACTGAACAACAACAACAAAAAAGATAACAGTATTGAATGATCCATTCCTATGTTAAGTGTGTAGGTTTTCACCACCTGTTTCCATGTCAATCCACCTGTTTCCAGGTCAATATTCAAGGCAGCGTTACCCAAAACCTTAAAATGAAGACAGTTGGGGGGGGGGGATTAAAAGAAAGCAGGCACAATTGATCTGAAGTTCAGGAAAATGAGTTTTCACAGGGAGATGGTGCCATTTGACACTGTCTGGGAAAGGCCTTTCAGAGATGAGGCGTCACCACGTTCAAGGCCCTATCTGTAACTCCCACCTGCTTTCTCTGAAGGTGGAGCCTCTCAAAGGAGGGCCTGTGATACAAGCAGATTGACGCAAAATGAGGAATAACACCCCCCAGTTGACAGGCAAAGGAAAGAACAGGAAGCAGTCAGCCGTGCGTCACCCTTTCACTGACCGCATGGACTCTGCTCCAACCACCGGCTGCCCGGGGATGGCAGAGGGAGGGGAAGGGCACATCTGACGTTTGCTGCTCTCTGGAGGACTAAGGGCTGCAGGAAAGTTGCCGTAACCCAATACAAGCAAAGGCACCCATCGGCAAGGCTCCCTCTAAGCTGTGGAGTCTTTTGAGCAGAAATTCCACTTTGTGAGCTACCGGCATTTAAGTTGTGAGCTGGTGATCTGGCTGCTGCATAAATTAGTTTGCTCCGGAGCCCTCCTTCCTGAGCTAAGCAAAAATGTGTGAGCTGGAGGCTAAAAAACTGTGAGCTAGCTGCGGTGGCTCAAGTGGTTAAGACGCTGAACTGCAGGCTGTGGAAGATCAGTAGTTCAGCAGTTCGAGACCTGAGTGTGCCACATGACGGAGTGAGCTCCCGTCTCTAGTTTCAGCTCCTGCCAACCTAGCAGTTCGAAAGCAAGAAATTGCAAGTAGATAAATAGGTACCGCTTCGGTGGGAAGGTAACAGCGTTCCATGCGCCTTGGTGTTTAGTCATGCCGGCCACATGACCACAGAAACGTCTTTGGACAGCGCTGGCTCTTCGGCTTTGAAACGGAGATGAGCGCCGCAACCCTAGAGTCGGACTCGACTGGCTATCGAGCAAGGGAACCTTTACCTAGCTCACGCTAACTCAGCTTAGAGGGAACACTGCCCATTGGCAGAGGAAGATACCCCAACTTATAATCAATTCAACATTGGTTTTCATGGTACCTAGCCAATCTCCCCTCCTTTTTCCCATCTGAGCTTGTAAAGCTGAAGGCAGGAGCCTGTTTGGAAAGGCAATTGTCCGAAAACTGGAATAACTTTTAAAAATAAGGGCTTGGAATCAGCCCAGCTAAAAGCTGCATTCATTGCCCCACAAATAGGGTGGCCAGTTCCAGGTTGGGAAACACCTGCAGATTTTGGGGATGGAGCCCGAGGAGGGGGAGGTTTGAGGAAGAGAGGGACTTCAGTGGGGTATAGAGCCGGAGAGTCCACCTCCCAAAGCAGCCATTTCCTCCAGGTGAACTGATCTCTGTCGCCTGGAGATCAGCTGTGAACCCAGGAAATCTCCAGCCACCACCTGGAAGTTGGCAACCCAACCTACGAATCCTCTCCCATTCCCCCTCTGCCATCATTCTGGCGGCTGAAGAGAGGCAAGGTGCATGCTTCTGCAAGATTCATAAGCACACATACGAAGGTGCCAGTCTTCCTGGGTTGTGTCTCCCCTGCCATCCCAGCATTCAGCACTGAGATATACTGCCAGGGGTCATTTCCTGCGGGAGCGCACAGGAGTGGAGCTCCGGCAGTAAGGAGCCCAAGGGGGCGGGCACATGCAACAAGCCCCGCCCTCTGCTCCCAGCAGCCCTCAGTCAGGCCACAAGGAGCAAGAAGCAGCCAGGTAAGTTGCAGAGCCC
>NW_015165843.1:736100-797194 GCF_001447785.1 Gekko japonicus | reverse complement strand
TCTTGTGGGGCAAGAGTGCACCACCCCCCCCCCCCATGCTAGCAATCCAAAACAGTCCAGTGGCAGCTTTAAGACCAGGTTTTATTCAGGTACAAGCTCTCCTTCCTTTGTGAGGGCAGATCTGCACGTCCCCCCCCCAATAGCTAGCAATCCAAAACAGTCCAGTGGCACCTGAGCGGTGGGTGTTGCCTTCTGACACACTTCTGGTGATGTCAGGGGGTGTGGCATATGCAAACAAGTTATGCTAATGAGCTCCTGCGCCTCTTTTTCTACAAAATGACCCCTCCATAGACTGGAGGTTCCATTTAGCAAAACGCTGTGTATCTTGGCCACTGGCAAACCAGCGCAATGTCCCTCTACCTTTGAGACTTCTCAGGCTTTGTAAGGAATTACTGGGCAAGTTAAAGAGTATTTTGAAGCATTCGATGACTCTTAAAAGCAAGTTGCCAACTGACCGTGCCTGCTTCTGCGTCTTAAGCGGCAGAATATTCTGTAGCAGGCAAAGATTTTCAAGAACAGATGAGATGAGACCCAATGTGACTGTAGCCCAGTATTCTGTTTCCAACCATGGCTAGCTCGTTGCTAACAAGATGCCCACCAGCAAAGCATGAAAGTGACAGACTCAACAACTAGTATTCAGAGATAGACTGCTTCTGAACCTGGAGGTTCCTTTTAGCTAAGGGGTTAATACCCTCCACTTATCTCCAAATTAACACAATCACTTACTTGAGAAGCCCAGGTCTCTCTTCCTTCATACCTTTATAGCAGAAAGTAATTTTCCCGGAACATCGGACATCTGGTCTTGATCCCAAATGTTTTGGCTGTCCAGAGAGAAATGTCTGCTGGAGATAATGGGCCTGGGCAGACAAAGGAATAAAGTATTAGATAGGCAAAAGTTTATCTCAGAGAGGTGGGGATACATATCGAGTTGTTTTTAAGGGTCTGATCCTACCGCTAGAGGTTAGTTGGCATATGAGCTGGAACAACACTGACGTCTAGAGCCCAAGAAGGAAACTGCATGGTCTAAATCAATCGTTTTACAAAACTGATGGCAAAACCACACTTTTTCCCCCTGAATTAAAACTGGACAGTGCTGTTACTTTTAGTAACAGCCCCTCTGAGGAGTCCACACACCATCAGGCCTTGTATCAGTCATGGAAGCCTCTGGATTAGAAGGAAACCACTTTCTTAACAGTGACTCACAAAGCAATGCACCAAGCTGGCTTTCCTGGGAGGGGATAGTTCTATTGCGTAGCAGCATTAAGGTAAAGGTAAAGGTTCCCTTGCTCAAAAGCCAGTCGAGTCTGACTCTAGGGTTGCGGTGCTCATCTCCGTTTCCAAGCCGAAGAGCCAACACTGTCTGAAGACGTGTCCGTGGTCATGTGGCCGGCATGACTAAACACCAAGGCGCACGGAACGCTGTTACCTTCCCACTGAAGTGGTACCTATTTATCTACTTGCAATTTCTTGCTTTCGAAATGCTAGGTTGGCAGGAGGTGGAACTAGAGACGGGAGCTCACTCCGTCATGCAGCACTTGGGTCTCGAACTGCTGAACTACTGATCTTCCACTGCCTGCAGTTCAGCGTCTTAACCACTTGAGCCACCGCAGCTCCTAGGAGTGATTAAATAACACAGCCACACCAAATGCCGCTGAACACCACCATGGCCCACCCCACAGTGGAGACTGGTTGGAAGGTAGGAGGGCACGTATGGTACAGCTTGCAGAGATTCAATGGGCAACCATCAGGGGTCATTTTGTAGAAAAAGAGATGCAGACGCTCATTAGCATAACTCATTAGCATAACTCATTTGCATATGCCACACCCCTCACACCGGAAGTGTGTCAGAGGGCAACACCCACTGCTCAGCCTCCACTGGACGGTTTTGGATTGCTAGCTATTGGGGGGGGGGACGTGCAGATCTGTCCTCACAGAGGAGGGAGAGCTTGTACCTGAATAAAACTTGGTCTTAAAGGTGCCACTGGACTGTTTTGGACCGGGGGGCTGGGGAGAGCTCTACAACTTACCTGGCTGCTTCTTGCTCTGACTGAGGGCTGCTGGGAGCAGGGGGTGGGGCTTGTTGCATATGCCTGCCCCCTGGGCTCTTTACTGCTGGAGCTCTGCTCCTGTGCGCCCCTGCAGGAAATGACCCCTGCCCAGGAGATCTCCAGCCAACACCTGGAGGTTGGCAACCCTACATCGAGAGCAGCCAGTAGATCCATACCGTGAAATTTAGGAAATGACCCCTGGGCAACCTCCTCTGTAGGGGACAGATTGGAGATCCCCCAGAGAATTTATTTTTCAAGGGGCATTTGGGCCAACATATAACTCGAAAGGCCAATGTATAGCTCAAGAACACTGTTTTTAAAGCATCTCCAACGAAAGAAATAGGAGAAGGCTTTGAACACCAAAGGCTGGCCAGGTTAGCAAACGGGGGTCCGACGCAGCATAGGAGGAACCATGACGTATATTTGAAACCACCGCTGCTGCTGGAGTCCCATGCACAGTTCCTCAAAGTCCAACTGAACATGGGAACTGACTACCAAGTAAATATACATCGGACCAGGTTGCAAAACAGCCAGAAAAAAACCTCAACTCGGTCTTCTGACATGCCTTTCCTGGTGTGCAGGAATCACTAAGCGTTTTGAGGCATAGTAGAGATTAGTGTTATCTCAAATGATAACCCAGGAAAGACATGAAAGAGGTCTAGAAAATAATACACAAGGATGGGGGTGTAGCAGAGAAAGAACTTTTCCTGCTTTCCTCATAACACTAGAACACAGATGCACTCAATGAAGTTGCTAGGCAGTGAGTTTCCAATCCGCAAAACATACCGTGGAATGCCACTGGATGTCAAGTCCACCATCTTAAATGGCTTTAAAGAGGGGACACGTTAGACACCTTCCTGGAGGACAATCCATCAATGGCCGTGAGCCACGATGACAAAATGGAACCTCCAGGTTCTGAGGCAGTGTACCTGGGAGACAACAACCAAGGAGAGGCTTTTACCTCCATGCCGTTTGTACATCTTCTTGGGGCTTCCGGTTGTCCACTGCGGGGGGGGGGGAGGATGCTGGATCAGGTGACCCACTAGTCTGATCCAGTTGGCCCATTCTAGCGCCTGCCTTCTTCCTTGAGTGGATGGCTTCGGACTGAAATCTGAAGCACCCTGCTTATTTTGATCGATGCATTGATCTACCAGTTTCCTTTCATTGAGTGCAAGGTGATTCACAGGTCAGGTAATGCCTATGATAGGATATGCTCAGTGCAGAAGGGGGGGACTATGGAAGGGGAAATGTGCAACTCCAGGTGCTCTCAGATCACTTCCATCACTGTTTGCTTTTATTTCATTTATAGCCTGCCTGACTTGATGCACAAAGAAGGATTAGGAATAAAGGGGAGGCAGTAAAATCAGCATAAGATATACAACCAATATTGCACCAAAAATACCCTACAATACAGACCACAGTGCAGGAGTTACAAGATTGGGAAGCAGTGCAGGGAACTGTTAGATCCTGTCCAATTAAAAAAGTGGATTACAAAATTAGAAAACAATGCAAAAAATAACCCAGCATATAATGCATAGAGGCGGCTGCCTTAAATTAAAGATTAAATCCAGGGCTATTTTTGGGCAGGAACGCAGGAGGCTGGCTCCCAAGTTGGCTACGCCAGACAGGAACTCATTAGCATAATAAGCCACACCCAACAGCAGAAACTCATTAGGATTGGCTGTATTAGGGGTGTGTGGCCTAAAATGCAAAAGATTCCTGCTACAAAAAAAGGCCCTGGTTTTTGACAACAAACAAGGTAAGCAGAATAAGAAGCAAAAGGTGGGTGTGGCTGGATGACCACACTTCTGGCAATGTGGGGGTGTGGCCTAATATGCTAATGTCCTGTGCTGTCAAGGGTGTAGCCTAATATGCTAATGAGTGTCTGCTGTTGGGTGTGACCTGTTATGCTAATGAGTTCCTGCTGGGCTTTTTCTACAAAAAAAGCCCTGATTAAATCAAAGCATTAAGGCTCATCTTTCCAGAAGCCTAAATCCTTATTAAATGAGTTATTAGAAATAACGATGATCTCTCATCCCAGTCCCAGGAAATGGGGCGGTGCCCGCTCTTGAAAACACGCAGAAACTAATTTTGCCGTTGTGCGGTGATGGTTTGTGGGCATTGCCAAAGCAGCAGAGCTGCACGGCGGTCATGGCGAGGGTGCGCTCTGTGCATGCTCAGACACCCGAGCCGCACAGAGGCCGGGGTGGGGGAGCACACCGGGTGTGCTCAAGGGCGAGCGTCGCGGTTCCACGGAAGCCAGGGGGTGAGAGGGGAAGGAAGGCACATCGTCCGTGCTGTGCCAACCGAGCTCCGGCCTCTTAGGCAAGGGGACCGGCTGGCGAGAAGCCCGTGGCGCCGCCCAGAGGCGGGCCGGGAGGCGGCCGGGCAGGGCCGGGGCACATGATGCGCGGCGGGCCGGGCCAGCCGCAGGACTCCTCGCCGGCCGTGCCTGCCCTGCTGCGCCTGCTTGGCCGCGCGTCCCTCGGGCTCGGCTGCTCCAGCTGTGCGGCCCCTCTCCGGCGGGCGTCCCGGTCCCCGGCGGGGCTCCTCCTCCTCCTCCTCGGCGGCCCTTCTTCCCCGCCGGCTGCCTGCCTCCCTCCCTCGCCGGCCATGCCGGCCGGGCCGCCCCCGCCGCCGGCGACGCCGCTCTTGGCGTGGGAGCGGGTCCTGGTGCTGCTCTCGTGCGCCCTCTCGGCGCTGGGCGCCGGCCTCCTGGTGGCCACCCACGCCCTCTGGCCCGAGCTGCGCACCCGCGCCCGGCGGCTCCTGCTCTACCTCTCGCTGGCCGACCTCCTCTCGGCCGCCGCCTACTTCTACGGGGCGCTGCGGGACTTCGGCGGGCCCTCGTGGGACTGCGTGGCGCAGGGCGCCCTCTCCACCTTCGCCAACACCAGCTCCTTCTTCTGGACCGTCGCCCTCGCCCTCTACCTCTACCTCACCCTCGTCCGCGGCGGCGCTTCCGCCGCCGGGCCCGGCCTCCTCGGCCTCTTCCACGCGGTGAGGCTCGTGGAGCTCCGCTGGGGGGGGGGGCGGGGGGGGAGACACCTGGAGGCTTTGGGGCTGGGTCCGGGAGAGGGCGGGGTCTGGGGAGGGGAGGCCACCCTTCGAAGCAGCCGTTTCCTCCAGGGGAGCGGATCTCTGCCGGCTGGAGATCCGTTGGGAAAGCGGGAGGTCTCCAGGCCTCGCCTGGAGGCTGGCAACCCTGCTCTCTGACCTAGAAGGGGCAGGCGTCAGTGGGCACCCCCCACACACACACACACACACGGAGTAGCGCATCGCCGCTATCCCCACTGTCCAGGACTAGGGGCCCTGCCTTCTTCTTCTTTTTTGGGGATAAGGGTGACCATAGAGGGCCCTGACTTGATGCACAGAGAAGGATTGGGTTCTGCATGACCAGAACATACAAGCTAAGCAGGTTCAGCCCTGCTTAGTAGTGCCTGGGTGGGAGACTCCCCAGGAAGCCCAGGGTGGCTCTGCAGTGGCAGGCAGTGGCAAACCACCCCTGTTTGCCAGCCCTGACTTTGGATGGCCCCGGGGTAGCCTGAACATGGCAGATCTCAGAAGCTAGGTGGGCTTGGTCCTCCTGGTGAATATACCTGGGCCTCGAAAACCTCACCATGGGTTGGCATCACATCAGTCAGTTGTTATTTAAAGGTGAAGGTTCCCTTGCTCGAAAGCTAGTCGAGTCCGACTCTAGGGTTGTGGTGCTCATCTCTGTTTCAAAGCCGAAGAGCCAGCGCTGTCCGAAGACGTTTCCGTGGTCATGTGGCCGGCATGACTAAGCACCAAGGTGCACGGAACGCTGTTACCTTCCCTCTGAAGCGGTACCTATTTATCTACTTGCAATGTCTTGCTTTCGAACTGTTAGTTTGGCAGGAGCTGGAACTAGAGACGGGAGCTCACTCCGTTAGGCGGCACACTCGGGTCTCGAACTGCTGAACGACCGACCTTCCACAGCCTGCAGTTCAGCGTCTTAACCACTTGAGCCACCGCAGCTCCCTCAGTTGTTACTTGGCAGCAAGTAATTATTTCCCTGACCTGGATGGCCCAGCCAGTGCCCCATGTTGCCAGATCCCTGAAGCGAAGCGGGGTCAGCCCTGGTTAATACTTGGAGGGGAGACCACCAAGGAAGTCCAGAATTGCCACACGGAGGCGGACGACACCCTGAGCGTGTCTTGCCTTGAAAACCCTCTGGGGCCTCCATACGTCCGCTGCGCCTGGATGGCGCTCTCCACCACCACCGGACCCACGGAATACTCCCCTCCTGGCTTCCCACCCCATCCAGCACTACCATTGCCTGTTTACTGGTTAGACTCCCCGAGGCTGAGAGAGCATCAGCCTTCTCCGTTCGAATCCCTTCTTAAAACCCTCCTCTTCGACAGACCCTGAAACTTCACTGCCATCCAAACAAAGCTTCATTGTCAGGGCATTGTGATTCATTGGACTTTCCCCGTTCTAAAAACTTTTGATGGATTCAGAAGGTGCCGGTAACTGGGCAACGGGTTTCTTTTTTAAGGAACTAACTCTTTAAGAAATGCAAATAGTTGTAAGGGTTGTGTCATTTTGGAATAGCATTCCACCTCTCCTCTCACGCAGGGGAAGGAACGCTGCTTCTAAGACCCTTTCTCTTCGGAAAAATCTACGAGTGTGCCTCCCTCCCCCTTCAGAGGCCTTGTAATTATTGTCTTGACTAAATTCATACGATCAATAGACCGAGGAGACCTTCTTTCCATCAAGTGGCATTAACTGCATCTGCCCGCCTCTCTTCTCCTTCCATCGTCCTCCTCCTCTTCTGGACTCCTTGGCTGTTTGAAATTAGATTGGAAGCGCCTTGGGGCAGGGCGGGATGCGATGGTGGTTCGATAACCAATTGACAAGGTTTGGGATGCGCTCAGTCGCAGCCCAGCTTGCCTGCTGGGGGCTTTTCGTGCAAGAGAGCCGATTTTGTAGCTCAAAGGAGAGAGGAGCTTTCATGATGTTCGGGGGAGAGGATGCCGTCACCGGCTGGCCGCCCTGCAGAGAGGTCCTTTGGCGCTTTGGGCTGGCGAGTGTGGAGAACAAAATTAGGTTTTTAAAAATACAGTTAAGCCAAAAGATGGGGGAGATTTTTCTCAGTTGGGAGAGAGCGGGATGGCCCACGGGTTCAGCCTCTGGAAGGAAACTGTTCTGACTTGCATCGTCAGAATGGAAAACAGAATAGTGAGTTGCAGAAGGCCGTCTTCTTCATTGCTAACAGTTTGCAGGGGACCTGCCGAGAAACTTTGCTGGTGGAAAGTATTGTCCAGTCACAGCTGATGTCTGGCGACCCCGGAGGGTTTCCAGCACAAGAGACCTTCAGAGATGGTTTGCCATGGCCTGCCTCCGTGTCACAACCCTGGCATTCCTTGGAGGTCTCCCATCCAAATAACTAGCCAGGGCCTAGCTTCTGAGATCGGACAAGATCAGGCTATCCTGGGCTATCCAGGTCAGGGCGTTAAAAAGCTTTAGAGAAGTAGATCCTTCTAGTACGTGAACCCGTCGTTGAGTGACAGCTATATGTAGGCTGTGTGGTTGGTTAAAAAGGGGCGGGGAAAAAGAATGAGTTAATACTTTATTTGCAAAGCTGAAGCCGTTTAGTCATTAGTGTGTGGATTTCATTAGCGCAGCATGAGGCTGACGCCTAGTAAGTTAAGAAGATTTTAAAAAGAGGATTAGTGAAATTCAAGGCGGCATCTGGAGGGCGGAAGGAAACGTATTATTGCTTTCCACCAAGGGCCGTGGCGCGTTATATCTGCTGTCTGTCAATGGCGTTTTATTGCAGTGGACCAAATGGAACCTCCATGAGTAATGGTAGACTACCTCTGATAGGTGGATGGTGGAGACACATCCTACTGATTAGCATCCAGAGCCAGTTGGAAGCAGCAGAATACTGGGTTTGATGGCTCTTTGGTCAGTCCTGATGTGCTTCTTAGATTCCTGAATTTTATGCGGGTCGGTGTGCAAGATCTGTGCAGTTCTTTGACGGGACGTGCCAGTCATTTACTCACCACCACCACCCCGCTCCTTTGTTGCTCAAGAACTTGCAAGCAGGAAGGATTTTGCAAACAGAGTATTTGCTGGCGCCGATACGCAGCATTGTTTTGTACCTTGATTCCAGTGGGATTACTGTGTGTTGCCAAAAATTACAGAGGCAGGAACACAGACTTGAGCACAAGGAGGGGGCCCTGCCTTTATTATTATTCCTGCAAGGAGCTGGGGGTAGCAGTGTGGATCCCCACCCCCAATTTATAACCTCTTCCCAGGGTTCGGTCTCCAGCCAAGCTGAACACTGAAAAGGGTGCCCATGTGCTAACCGGGCTCAGTCCGCTCCCAGCCATCAGTGGTGCCAGTGTTCTGTCCACTGGAGCTTAACCAGAGCCCCTGAGAACTGTGCTTGGTCCCTTCTGCACAGTTCCCCCTTGGATCCTCTTTCTTGGTTGCACTGGAGCATGACCAAGAGACAGAATCCGGGAACTGGCCTTTGCATGTGATAAAGGTCTGCCAGCTGGCCGGCCAAGCGTGACTTAGATGGTTCAGTGGACTGAGCTTGGCAGGAAGTTTTCTTTTTAGGTGGATCCCTGATGTCTCTGGTTAAAAGGGCTTCAGGGCATCAAGGCCAGGAGAGACTTCTGTCGGAGACGTTGGAGTCTTGTGAGCTAAAGTTCTACTGGCATTAAAGTTGTGAGCGAGCGATTTGGCCGCTGCATACATTAGTTTGCTCCGGAGCTGTCCTTCCTGAGCTAAGACAAAAATGTGTGAGCCGGAGGCTAAAAAAAACTGTGAGCTAGCTCACACTCACTCAGCTTAGAGGGAACAGTGATCGTAACAGAGCAGAGGTGGATGGCCAAATGCAGACTCGGTTGTTGGCTGTTTTTCTGGGGTGTGTGTGTCCATTTAGCTGAGTGGTAAGAATTCATGCTCCGCGTGCAGAAGATCCCGCGTTCTGTCCCTGATATCTCCACGTGTTCGATGCCGTCAAGTCTCCAAGCCCCACAAGGAAAGGCTGAGGGACTTGGGAATGTTCAGTCTGGAGAAGAGGAGGCGGAGGGGGGACAGGATGGCTCCCTTGACGTATCTGAAGGGCTGTCCCTTCGAGGAGGGCAGGGAGCTGTTCTCGTGGGCAGCAGAGGAGAGGACGCGCAGTCATGGGTTTACATTCAGGGCGGGAAGGTAGGGAAAACTCTTTGACAGTCATGAGTTGTGCGACGGTGGAATCGGCTGCCCTGGGGAGGTGGTGAGCTCCCCCTCCCTGGCACTCTTTAAGCAGCGGCTGGACAAACCCTTGTCAGGACGCTCTAGGCCAGTGATGGCGAACCTTTTAGAGACCGAGTGCCCAAACTGCGACCCAAAACCCACTTATTTATATTGCAAAGTGCCAACACGGCCATTTAACCTGAAGACTGAGGTTTTACTTTAGAAGAAACAACTCCTACATTAACTTAAGATGATCCAAACAAAGTAAGGAAAGCAATCCCAAATGCTTTCATTTACTTAAAATTATTTGGCAGAGAATTCGACACTTTAATGGTGGTCTGGGCCTGGCTGGGGCGATGGCACGCGTGCCCACAGAGAGGGCTCTGAGTACCACCTCTGGCACCCGTGCCATAGGTTCGCCACCACTGCTCTAGGCTGATCCTGCACTGAGCAGGGGGTGGGACTAGATGGCCTCTAGGGTCTCCTTCCAACTCTGTTATCCTGTGATTCTATGACTTATGACAACCCTATGAATTAACGTCCTCTAAAACGTCCTGTCGTTAACTGAGGTCTTGCAAACTGAGCCTCACTGAGGTCTTGCAAACGGAGGGCCTTTGTGGCTTCCTCAACGGAGTCCATCCATCTCCTGCTGAGCCTTCCTGTTTTCCCGCTGCCGTCAGCTTTCCCCAACATTATTGCCTTTTCCAGTGACTCTTCTCCTAAGGTGACGTGCAAGTCTGTTGCTCCAGAAACGAAGCCAGGAGTCATGTGGCACCTCAAAGACTAAGGGTGACGGGCACTTTTTGTGAACTAGAGTCTGTTTTCGCCAGTTGCGTGGAGTTAATGATCTCATCGCCAGATATAGTTACACCAAGTTACGGGCTGGTGTGTGTCAACAGCAGGGCTGCAAGGGCCTGAAACTCAAGAAGTACAGAGTGTGACATTGTAATGCATTCAGATGTATTCAAGATAGACACAGGGACCATTCATTCGGGCCGTAACTAGCAATCATGCGGTCTTTCCGTCCGATGAGAAATGCCTGGTCATTGTTCAAGGCTCGGGAAATGCGATCCGGTTTCTCCAGAAATTCATCACTTTTGCACTGGAGCCTCCTTTTCAACCTCCTTTGTTAGAAAAATGGTGACTTTTAGGTGAGCAGTGAAGTCCCTAGAAGGTGGGAATGTTATACCAGTGTCCCAAAGCATTTTTTTATTTCTCTCCCCCACACCACCTCTTTGCCACATCCAGCCCGATGAAGAGTTCTGGGATACCTGAATGCTTGCACTCGGTAGTTTGTGGAATTTTGGTTCGTCCTTTTAAAAAGTGTCAAACTGATGTTGTGTTTTGAATTCTTCTGCTGGTCTGCGGTCTTTTCCCAAGCCCTGTGAGACAGCATTGTTGTTGTCCAGGGATAGGCTGTCTATAGATCACTGATCTGTTGCAGAAAAACGGGATCTGAAGCAGCAGGACTGGACGTAATGGAGAGCCACTATTTGACCAATGAGTACCGCGGAGCAGGATGGGTCAGAGTCCAACTCAAGGCAAGCAGCTTAAGTCGATCAGCCTTCCTTTGATCCTGCAGCCCAGGACAAAAACCTGCATACTTCAGGTTCCCCCAGAGAGCACTATGATTGGGTTCCCAAAATCATTTGGCCCTTTTGGGGCCCCAAGAAGCCAGGCTGGCTTTGACGAGGGCCAGGGCCTTCTCAGTGGTGGCTCCATACTGGTGGAACAAACTCCCGGAAGACATCAGGGCCCTGTGGAACCTTTTACAGTTCTGCAGGGCCTGTAAGACGGAGCTCTTCCACCAGGCCTTTGATTAGTGAGCCATACTTAATCAGCTGCGGCCCTGGCCCCAACACGAATACCACCATCGACAGCCTATATATGCCGAGGTGTCCCAGACTGAGTTGTTTGCCGACTGTACCTTACGTTACTGACACCTCGCTGTCGCCACATGAGATGTACTAGCACTTGGTGTTGTGTTTTTATATTTATATTTACATTTATCTAATTTTTTGTATCTGCTTAATGGAAATTTATGCGAGCCGCCCCGAGCGTGCTTCGGCAGGGAAGGCGGGATGTAAAGTAAGTAAATAAATAAATCCAACCAACGTTCCCTCTAAGCTGAGTTAGTGTGAGCCAGCTCACAGTTTTTTAGCCTCCGGCTCACACATCTTTGTCTCAGCTCAGGGAGGATGGCTCCAGAGCAAACTGATTTATGCAGTAGCCCAATCGCTCACTCACAAAGTAGAACTTTTGCTCCCAACGCTCCACGGCTTAGAGGGAGCATTGCAAAGTCCGACTTGTCCCAGCAAGGCCTTTAGTCTGCCCATCTCTCCACACCCTGCGTGAGTCCCTGCCTCCGTATCTTGCGTTCTCGGTGAACTTGGCACCCATGGAAACCTGCCTGGGGAGTGGCTCACGATTGGGGAAGGGAATGCATAACTTTCAGGCTCGCAGGGAACATGAGCATATGAAGAAGGAGGAGGAGAGTTTAGAGAGTCTGGATAAGGAGCCATGAGCAAAAGAATGACAGCCCATATGCCAGGGGTCCCCATCGCCCATCCTTTTTGTGCCTGCAGGCGGTTTTGGCTGCTGCAGAAGGCAGAGCCCAGCCACAAAATGGTTGCTTCAGTTTAACTTCCGTAACATACTGTAGATCCTTTTGTCGTGGTGACAGCCAATGCTCCCTCTAAGCTACGGAGCCCTGTGAGCAAAAATTCTACTTTGTGAGCTACCGGCATTAAAGTTGTGAGTGAGCGAGCGACCTGGCTGCTGCATAAATCAGTTTGCTTTGGAGCCATCCTTCCTGAGTGAAGACAAAGATGTGTGAGCCGGAGGCTCAAAAACTGTGAGCTAGCTCACACCGACTCAGCTTAGAAGGAACACTGGTGGCAGCTGCTCCCAAAATGATATTTTTAAAAATCTGCACAGCCAATCAAATATCCAGTGACCAATCAGAAGCCTTGCTGGGGGGAAAGCCCCATCTGGCCCCGCCTAACAAAAGCAAAGGATGAGATGGGTAGACAGTGTCATAGATGCAACGAACATGAAATTGAGCAAACTTCAGAGGACGGCGGAAGACCGGAAGGCCTGGCGGGAGCTGGTCCATGGGGTCGCAAAGAGTCGGACTCCACTGTGCGACTGAACAACAACAACAACAAAAAACACTTGGCAGGTACCAGGGAAACTGTTGTCCGGGACTACATTGGGGGCCCCTTGCCACATGCACCTTCTTGTCTGGCCTTTTTTTCAGTGGCAGAAGAGCAACAGCCATTTTCTCCCCCCTACCACCACCACCAGGAAGCAAGGACTGTGCCTGTTGAATTAGGGGCAGTTGGAGCATCTCCAAGCGGTGCTGGTCAGTGCGGATTTGAAGTACCGTTCTGTACAGAACGCTGTGGGCTAATCTCGTTATTAAGCGGATTAGGGCTCTTTGTGTGGGGGAGGGATTTGGGGTGCAAGGGATTCTCCGGTGCGGAAGGTGTGTTTCCAAAAAAAAAAAAAAGTGCCACGAACATCAACTAGCAGCTGGCGTGTGTGAGCAGCATTTTGCAGTGTTGGGTTTTGTTACAGGAGTGTTGGGAGGGCTCTTGGTTCACCACACTGAGTGGGAATGTAAATATCGGGCCGTTTGTTCTTCGGTTAGCTGTGCAAACACACCACAGGCGCATCAACAGGGGTGAAGCTGGTCAAGTGCTTGATCCTGGAACCAGTGGCTTTGAACACTGTGTTGAACCTGTGGCTTTGAACACTGGGTTGAGAGCCAGTTTGGTGTAGTGGTTAAGTGCACGGACTCTAATCTGGGAGAACTGGGTTTGATTCCCCACTCCTCCACTTGCACCTGGCTGGATGACCTTGGGCAAGCCGTAGTTCTGATAAGAGCTGTTCTTGAAAAAGAGCAGTTTCTGTCAAGAGCTCTCTCAGCCCCACCTACTTCCCAGGGTGTCTGTTGTGGGGAGGGGAGGGGAAGGGAAAGGAGTTTGTAAGCCGCTCTGAGACTCCCTTGGGTAGTGAAGGGCGGGGGATAAATCAAATCTCTTCTTCTCTTTTTCTTCTGGCTGAACTCTTCGAATGCATGTAGAGGGAACTCTGTGCATGCACAGAGAGCCCGTTCCTTTCTACAGTCTGTAATCCCCAAATCCTTATCTGCAAAGGAGGCTGCCTACTGTTTCTCTGCATGATTCCCTGCTCTGGTCTTGTCTGCTGTGTCTTTGCATGATTCCCTGCTCTGGCCTTGCCGCTTTTCAAATTGGCTTCTGCTAGAGAAGTAATTCTATCGTATCTCTGCATTGGGTGTGGTTGAGCAATCGAGCTACTTGGCTCAATCTCTGTTTACTTCGCGTAGTGCACTGAGATTCTGGGCACAGGCAGGGGTCAAAGGTTATGGTAGGCACAAGAGCCCTGCTCCACCCCAACTGCTGGATGCCTTAGCTGGACCTCTTTGGGGAGGGGAACGTCTGATAATTGCCCACATGTGTTTTCACCTTTGCGTTTGTAGTTCTGAAATCTAGAACCTTGATTTATAAAAAAAACAAAACGAAAGCTAGGCTTCTCAGCATGAGGAAGTCTGGATCCAGCAACAGCTGTTGAAGCTGCATGGTGCAGTCACAGAATATATAGAGCGCCGATTCACCGTCAGTTGTTGGAGGAAGACGTCTGGCTCAAAAATAGGAAACAAGCAGGGCTGCAGCTGCCTCGCTCCAACGTCAGGGTTTCTTCTGTATTCTTCAGCTGCTCCTTCAAACCCCAACAGCATTTGCGTGCCTAAAGGAGAGAGCTCTGCCGTTGACAGAGGCTGCCTCCTGGAACAGAGATGCGGCCGTGAAACTCCTGAGGCCGGCAGACAGACGCGGAGTGAAAGACGATACGACGGGTCCCCTGCGGTGTGGCAGTCGCCCTTTTTTCTTGTGACCGGGTGCTATTCATAGCTCCGTGGCAAAGCTGAACAAAACTAGCTGAAGTTCAGAATATTTGACTGTTCCAAGTGAGAGGTTGCCCAGAGAACAGTCTGGTAGGGGGCTGTTCCACCGTCAGGTGTGTTAATCTAGAAGAGGGAGTTTCAGCCTTTTTCAGCCTGCAGGAACCTTTGGAACTCTGACACATGGCGGTGGGCACAAAATGACTGTCGCAGGAGGGGAGCCGACCACAAAATGTCAGGGAGTGAGGCTACATATAACTAATAGTACCCCTTCCAACACTTTAGGCCAGGGGTGACGAACTCATTTGTTATGAGGGCCAGATCTGACATAAATGAGACCTTGTTGGGCCGGGCCATGTGTGTCATAAAATGTAATGCCAGGTAGCGGGGATATAAACTTTATAAAGGACACAAACACAAAGGGTGTTTTTTTAACTTAAAATAAAAACATGCTTAAAAGATTAGCACTCTTGCAATGTTTTGTTTATTTAACAGTGTCGTTGAAGTGTATATTTTAGGATTTAAAGTTGTATGAGTGCTGTGTCATTATATAAATGTATATCAATCTTTTTAATTAAAAGTTGATAGTTAAAATTGTGGTTTCATTTACTTACAGTACGTTATCTTAATAATGGAAGGATTGATAATAATGTTCATACCTGCTATTGAAAGCATTCCTCTTATTTTGAAGATGTATAATCTTTAACTGTTAATTTGCATTGCTCAGATCTATATCAATCTGTAAGTTATTTGTTGTGAATATAAAAAATAAAAAATTATATTAAAAAAAACCAGTGTCTGATAACTGACACCCCTTGCTCTGAATTACTGCATCAAAATGTCTGTGCTGTTGCAGTCTTGAGGGTGCTGTTCAGGTGTGTATCTGTAAGCTGCAAACCTACGATGACGCAGCAGCAGCAGAACTGGAAGAAGCAGCAGAAGACAACTAGTTCCACTGCGGGCCTGATAGAAGCCCTCCGGGGGCCTGATCTGTTTGACACCCCTGCTTTAGGCCAAAGCTGTGTTTAACAAGAGGCCTTTTAATCTGCACAGCCAGTTAGAACCGGGCTGGGCAAACGCCCCCCCCCCCCCCCGCATGCGTGCCACACAGTTTCTAAAAACACTTGGTGAGTACCAGGAAAGGTGTCTGTGGGCATCCTTGGTCTTGCAGCTGATCAGCCCACCTTTGGGTTGATTTACCTGCCTCTCCTACAGCCGTCAGTCATTTCCTGCCCTTTTAGGTGTCGGTGCTTTCAACTGTGGGACGCTGGGAATTTTAGGTGACTGAGGTGATTGCTAACAACACTGTTCTTGACAGTCTCTGCAGCATTATTATAGCTCTCTGGGGGAAGCCGACAGACAGTTCGAACCAGTGTGAAACTGGTCTCGGCCTGTACCGTTAGCGGAAACCCCTGCCGAGCCTGTTTTTCGTGCTTTGGGGCCAAATCCTTTCACCTCAGGCTCTGGAATCTCCAGCCCGCGGAGTGATAAGAAGCTGGTATCGGTGTTTGTGTGGTGTTTGTGTCTCGTTGGGGCTGTCATGTCACCCTTACGCAACTGTCCGCCCAGGGTTGTCCTCTGATAACCTCTCCTCTAACTCTGAAAATACTCCAGTGGAGGCGGGAAGTTGTGAATCCTTTCCCAAGTCCTCTATAGGGTGACTTGTGGGAGCTGTAGAAGCCACTCCTTGAAGATCCAGGTGTGTTTTACTGGCATGTTTCCACCCAGGATTAATGTTTTAATGATTTTATCTGGTTGTGTTTTATGGATACTGTCCATCGCCCAGAGCCTGGCAATAGCAGGGATTGGGCGATTAATAAATCCAGTATATAAGTGAATAGGGTGACTCTCTCGTTTCCCCATATCTTCTGCACACAGTTTCAGGGGCTGGTGGTAAACTGTGAACAGGGGTCATTTCGTAGAAAAAGAGGTGCAGGAGCTCATTAGCATAACTCATTAGCATAACTCATTTGCATGTGCTACACCCCCTGACATCACCGGAAGTGTGTCAGAAGGCAACACCCACCGCTCAGGCTCCACTGGACTCTAGCTATTGGGGGGGGGAGCGTGCAGATCTGTCCTCGCAGAGGAGGGAGAGCTTGTACCTGAATAAAACTTGGTCTTAAAGGTGCCACTGGACTGTTTTGGACTGGGGGAAGCTCTGCAATTTACCTGGCTGCTTCCTGCTCTGACTGAGGGCTGCTGGGAGCAGGGGGTGGGGCTTGTCGCATGTGCCCGCCCCCTGGGCTCTTTACTGCCGGAGCTCTGCTCCTGTGCGCTCCCGCAGGAAATGACCCCTGCCTGTGAGCCAGACTTGTAAATAACATCTGGTCCCTTGGGTGAGTAAAAAATTACCTGTGGGCGACCAGGCAAGGAAACGTCGTAAATTTGAAATGGACACATAAAGCTGCCTTGGACTGAATGAAGGCCTTCGAGGTCAGTCTTGTCTACTCAGATGGGTAGTGGCCCTCTAGCAGTCTTCCCTCTAAGAGGAGTTAGTGCGAGCTAGCTCACAGTTTTTCAGCCTCCGGCTCACACATTTTTGTCTCGGCTCAGGGAGGAGGGCTCCAGAGCAAACTCATTGATGCAGCAGCCCAATCCCTCGCTCTCAACTTTAATGCCAGTAGCTCACCAAGTAGAATTTTCACTCACAAGGCCCCGCAGCTTAGAGGGAGCATCGCTTTCCAGGGTTTATGGCAGACAGAGACCTTTCCCCAAGAATCTCCCAACTGGAGATGTTGGAGTTTTGTACATAAACCCACACGCTTTACCACTGAGACAATGGCCCTCCGTTAGTGAGGAGAGAGTGTCAAAATTGTCTTGATATTCTTACTAGATATTTATTTATTCAATTTCTATACCGCTCAATCCCGGAGGCTCTGAGCGGTTTACATAGGCATACATTATACTTCCTATCTAGGGCCACAATGTATATAGGGGAGGTGAGTGCCTACCAGGCACCCTGCCGGCTTGTTCTTTCTTCTTCCTGCGGCTTTCGTGGTGGGTTCTATCTCGGCGCGGCTCCGCAGTGGCTCCTTCTGGGTTGGTTCCATAGTCCGCGACTGTGCGATGACTGCTGCACTGGCCTCTGTCTAATTGGCTCCGGCCGTGCTGCGTCGCCGCGTCTCTAGATGCAGAGATGGTCTTGTGAAGGGGGAGCTTCTGGTATCTGTGTGTTTGTGGGGGGGGGGGGGGGAACCCCTTTTCCTTTACCGGCCCTTTCTCATCTGCTTCTCCGTCCTCAGCTGGGGAGTTCCCCTTGGCATCACGGTGGCGGCTGTTGTCCTGAAGAAGATCGGATACGATGCCTCCGACGTCTCTGTCGGCTGGTGTTGGATTGACCTCAGGGCGGAGGATCGGGTCCTTTGGATGCTACTAGGAGGGAAGCTATGGGAGATCCTGGCCTACGTGATTTTGCCCGTCTTCTACATCCTTATAAGGAAGCACATCAATCGAGCGGTTGGTATTCGAGTGCCTCTTCCTTTGCCAGACAGGGATGGGATTCTTGGTGGCCGAGCGGTGAATCTGACACGGGTCAGGGATGCTCTAGGCCAATGTTCCCTCTAAGCCGTAGTTGTGAACAAAAATTCTACTTTGTGAGCTGCTGGCATTAGAGTTGTGAGTGAGCGATTTTGGCTACTGCATAAATTAGTCTGCTCTGAAGCCATCCTTCATGAGCTAAGACAAAAAATGTGTGAGCCAGAGGCTGAAAAACTGTGAGCTAGCTCACACTAACTCAGCTTAGAGGGAACACTGCTCTAGGCTGGTCCTGCATTGAGCAGGCGGTTGAACTAGATGGCCTGTAGGACCCCTTCCAGCTCTGTGACTCTATGATTCTATGAACGTGTGTTTCCTTCAGGCACTCAAGCAGAGAGGCTCTTTTGTAAATCCGAAAGAGGGGAGTTTTTGATTCTTCTCCTTTTGGCTAGGCCAGGGTTTTCCAACATGGTGCCCACAGAACCCACGGTGCCCACCAGTACCCAACAAGAAAGTGGGCGGGCCACTGTCAGGCAAGGCTTGTTCTTGGCCGCTCTCATTCAAAGGGGTTTTCCACTGGAGGGTCGGGAGGTCTGGTAAGCAGCTGGGCTTTCTTTAGTCAGCATGTGGTTCCATTCCCCTTTCAGGCTTTCCTTTTTCCCAGGAGGTGTGACGAGGGAAATAGTCCATTTGGCTCCACCTCCTGCTGTGGCCATTTTAGGTTTGGGTCCACCTCTGGGCAGCCCTTTTGGGGTGGCACTGACCACCCCCTCTCAACATCCCAAAGGTACTTGTAGGCTCAGAAAGGTTTGGGGGAGCCCTGACTTGGATAGCCCAGGCGAGCCTCATCTCATCAGATCTTGGAAACTCAGTGGGGCTGACTCTGGCAAGTACCTGGACGGGAGACCTCCAAGGAATACCAGCAGTCAGGAGGCGGGGGCAGGCTTTATCCAGCCACTTCTCTGAATAGCCTCCAGGCCCTTAGTAGCCGTCAGTCACCAGAGGTCACCCTGACTTCCAGGGGCACACACACTTGCACGCACATATAAAAAAATACCAAAAAATGCCAAAGAAAAAGAAAAGGGGGGGGGGACACACCGGTTCTAGGCTGTTGCAAATGATTGTCTCTCATCAAGCAGTCAAGTAAAAATATATCATCTGCTAGTAAGTTTTGTGGATTTATTTGCAAAGGTCTTTTTTAAGACAACGGTATCCATCCCACTCCTGCTTACTCCTCATAACCAGTGTTCCCTCTAAGCTGGGTTAGTGTGAGCTAGCTCACAGTTTTTTAGCCTCCAGCTCACAGATTTTTGTCTTAGCTCAGGAAGGACGGCTCCAGAGCAAACTAATTTATGCAGTAGCCAAATCGCTGGCTCACAGCTTGAATGCCAGTTGCTCACAAAGTAGAATTTTTGCACACAAGACGCCACAGCTTAGAGGGAGCATTCCTCATAACCCTCGTTCCCTTCAGTTCTCGTGTTTGACAGATCCTTCTTACAAGAAGAGATTACTGGCTTTTTAACATCACCACAGCAAGCGCATCATGTGTCTGATAGAGTGGTCCTGGCACTCTAGCCCCTGAACACTTATCCCGTCACCAATTTGTTAGCCTTCGAAAAAGAAGAAGAAGAAGAGGAGGAGGAGATTGGATTTATACCCCGCCCTTCACTACCCAAAAGTGTCTCAGAGCGGCTTACAAACTCCTTTCACTTTCCCCTCCCCATAACAGACACCCTGTGAGGCAGGTGGGGCTGAGAGAGCTCTGACAGTAACTGCTCTTTTTCAAGAACAGCCCTTATCAGAACTACGGCTTGCTGTAGTGTCCCAGCAGCACTGGCTAGTGCCTTATGCACAACTGCGGCTTCGCCGTTTCCAGGCCACACGGCTATGGAGACTGCATCTAGTTCTTTGCCACAATCCTGTGAGGCAGGTCACTTTAATTCCCTCTTTCCTGACAGTGAACTTCAGTCAAAAAGGACTGGTTTTTGAGATGCAAGTCTCACATCCTCCCCCACTGTTGGAGTCCCTGTCTGTCCCTCCAGTGAACAAATCTCCAATTTTGCAGTCAGAATAAAACGAAAGCGATGTTCATTTGTGGTCATTTTGCAGAGAGTGTTTGTTCCTGTAAAGATTTTTGTCTTTTTTTTTTTTTGCTTGCAAAGCGTATGTGGACATTTCACAGACAATTCTATATTTGTCTCCGCCTTACTCCTAGAGAGGCAGGCGTTCGAGGCCTGCCCGCTGCTGTCATTGCCAGTCTATAAATGAGGCAGGCTTTCTGTGCGGGAGCAGCTGTTGGTGTGGAGCAGGCCAGAAACCAGATCTCTTTCTCTCCCCCCCCCCCCCCACAACATTTCATGCCAGACATGTCTTCCTCCTTGCTTTTTGGAGTCGGTTTAAAGTTGTGTCCACTGCAAATGTCTCTGAGCCACTTTTGAAACTCTGCTCAGGATTAGTTCTTGCTCTTGGAGTCTGAGAAAGATGCTCCCATCCTTCATTATTTCCAGTGGAGGGAAAATACAGCAAAAAAGCAGAGACTAATGTCAAACCAGAGAGTCTCTGCCGTAGAAACTGAAGGGGAGGGCATCTTTGCAGAACCAGTGCCACTGTGGCAATGCCAGCTCAACAAATCTAAGCAACGGGTGATTCTAAGCCTAGCACAATCAGTACATGTACAGAGTGCCCAGCATATACAAAGTGCCAAGCAGTACCAGTGCAATGTACTAGTGCCCAGGAAAACCTGGTGCCCTCCCTTAAATGCTTTCTTTTTTTCCTCCATTGAAAACAGCAGGGGATGGGGGCACCTTCTTTGGGCACTCTGTATATGTGCTGGCTGTGTTGGGCTTGCAACCCCCCCTTCCTTGGATTTGTTGAGGTGGCATTGCCACAGTGGCACTGGTTCTGCTGAGCACTCTGTACATGCACTGGTGCTGCAGGGCACTCTATACATTCACTGGCTGTGCTAGACTTGGAAAAATCCCCCCTTCGGTTTCTACTGAAGAGACTCACTGGTTTGACATCAGTCCTTTTTTCTTTCTTTCTGTTTCCCCCCCCCCCCATCATTGGAAACAATAGCGGATGGGGGCACCTTTTTGGGGGGGCATAGAATTGGACCCCCTGGTCCAACCTTTTTTAAAGTTGGGGGGTGTTTTGAGGAGAGGAAGCAGAAGCTACGCTGAAATTTTGGTGCCTCTACCTCAAAAAACACTCCCCATAACCTCTGGATACCCCCAGATAGATTCCCCATTGACTATAATGGTCCCCTAGGCTATAATGGAGCTGGGGGAAAAAATCAGGATTAAAAAAAAAACACCCGAATCCGAATACCATGCCAGTATAGGAATTGGGTTTTTTCTGAAATCTCGATTTTTTTGTGTGTTTGCACACCCCTAGTCTTGGGCATTACTTAGGACCAGGTCCAGGATCGCCTCCCCCTGGTAGGTTCAGTGACCATCTGCTCCATGGCACAGTCGTTGAAGAGTTTCTAGAAACCCTATCTCTTTCTCCTGACTTGAACACATATTGACCCTATCAATGCATGGGTAGTTAAAATCACCTATTACAACACAATTATTTCGTCTAGTGGGTTTCCTTAATTCTTTTGCTGTTATTAAATCATCCTCTAACCTTTGATTTGGTGGGCGATAACAGACGGTCAGAGTCAAGCTTCCTTTTGGGCACACTATTTTCACCGATAGCATTTCTGTAAGTGAATCTATTTCTCTTTACGTTTTTCGTCTTACTGGACTGTATACACTCTCTGACATACAGAGCGACTCCACTTCTAACCCTTCCCTCCTTATCCTTCCATTTTGAAGCATGCAGCACTCTCTGAATACCGCCCCATCTTGTCGAGCACCCCAGCTTTCCAGCCGAGAACCTCGATAGCGGACAAGAAATTAATCCTGATCCCCGTGATCTTCATCTTTCTCCGCATCTGGAGCACCATCCGATTTGTGCTGACTCTCTGTGGCTCCCCTGCGGTTCAAAACCCACTGCTGGTGGTCCTTCACGTGAGTCCCAAAATCATAATGCCAGGGTTGTTCGTGGCGAGGAAAGAGGGTGCAGGGACGGATCTGGGTCTTGAATACCTTGTTCCATGAGCCTCTGAAAGGGCTTCTGACGAGGACGCTGAGTTGATCTGGCCTTCAGCCTGTCCCCCAGCCAGAACAAGACTTGGGTGTACATAATGGCGTTTATTCACGTATTCATCCTGTTGTTACCTATGGCTCTCTTCCCACCCTGGTCTGAAAATAGACGTAAAGTCCGCTGGAGCAGGGGTCCCCGACCTTTTTGAGCCAACCTGTGGAAGTCTAACATAGCATGGTGGGCACAACCACAAAATGGCTGCCACAGGAGGCGGAGACAGCCACAAAATGGCTGCTGCAGTTTACCTTCAGTCACACGCTGCGTTTAAAAAAATCTGCGCAGCCAATCAGAAGCCTTGCTGGGCAAAAGCCCGACCTGGACCCACCTACTTTCTAAAGACTTTCTAAAGGTGGGTGCCCTGGGCGCCACATTGGGGACTCCCGATTTAGCGTCTGTCAGTTAACATCCTTGGCAGTACTATGTCAATAATGATTGCACAGACCGAACTGCACTGCGACAGGCTCTGCTGGCCTAGTTCCCTCCCACTTGGACCCGCTTCAGCCTCTCCTTGTTCCTCTGGGCAAAGGTAAGCCTCCCAAGAACCGTCTGCCTCTCTTTCAGGGCGTTGGGAACACGTTCCAAGGAGGTGCCAACTGCATTATGTTTGTGCTTTGCACGAGGGTGGTCCGGAACAAGCTCTTCTCCTGCCTGTGCTGCCGGCGAGATGACAGCTTGGAGCCTTCTCTTCCGGGGTCAGAGAGCCGCCGCCAGATTCATGCGGCATTCCCCAAAGACTGGGACTCGCAAGATAGCGAGTGGGACAGAGTGGAATTCTCAAGTACCTGAGGCTCAGAAGCATCCCCATCTTAAAGAAGGACATGGCGTTACCCCGTCGGGACTCCAGCTGTGAGTGCTTCAGTTTGTTTGTAAAAGCAAGGTGACTTATTTGTTCAGTGTTAATGTCCACGTGTCAGGTTGCAGGAGCCAGTTTGGCGTAATGGTTAAGTGCGTGGACTCGTAATCTGGGAGAACCGGGTTTGATTCTCCACTCCTCCACATGCAGCTGCTGGATGACCTTGGGCAAGCCCTAGTTCTGTCAGAGCTGTTCTCTCAAGGGCAGTTCTGGAAAGAGCTCTCTCAGCCCCACCTACCTCCCAGGGTGTGTGTTGTGGGGAAGGAAGGGAAAGGGATTGTAAACAGCTCTGAGACTCTGAGTGAAGGGCGGGATAGAAATCCAATCTCCTCCTCTTCCTCCTCCTCTTCTTCTGGAGGGAGTTTGGAAGCTGCTAAGAAACAATTTTGAGAGGTGGCTGTGGTTTGTTGCAGACAAACCGACATATTTCATTATTCATTGTTTGTTCTATTTCTTTTATAAATTTTACCCTGCCTTTCACCCCAGTGGGGACCCAAAGCAGCTTACATCATTCTCCTCTTTTCCATTTCATCCTCCCAACAAACCTATAAGGTAGGTTAGGCTCAGAGAGTGTGACTGGCCCAAGGTCACCCAGCGAGCTTCCATGGCACAAGGGGGGATTCGAACCCGGGTCTTCCCTATCCGAGCCCGATGCTCTTAACCACTACGCCACCCTGGCTCTCAGCTTCAGTCAAAGGCCTAGTTATTATGTAATCAGTGTGTGACAGCTAGGCTTGTACGATGAAGAAGAAGAAGGGTCGGTTTTTATATCCCACTTCTTCACTACCCGAAGGAGTCTCAGAGCACCTTACAATCACCTTCCCTTCCTCTCCCCACACCAGGCACCCTGTGAGATAGGTGGGGCTTAGAGAGCTCTGCAAGAACTGCTCTTGAGAGAACTTGTAAATGACCCAAGGTCACCCAGCAGGCTGCATGTGGAGGAGGAGTGGGGAATCAAACCCAGTTCTCCAGATTAGAGTCCTCTGCTCAGCTCTTAACCACTACACCAAACTGGCTCTCTTTTCCTTCCATTTTAGGTTCTCATCAGGTCATGGTAGCTCTTCCTACCTATTTTTGTTCGATGGTTTCTTAATGCCATTTCAATATAATAGAAGAAGAAGAGATTGGATTTATACCCCGCCCTTCACTACCCGAAGGAGTCTCAGAGCGGCTTACAAACTCCTCTCCCTTCCCCTCCCCACAACAGACACCCTGTGAGGTGGGTGGGGCTGAGAGAGCTCTGATAGAAACTGCTCTTTTTCAAGGACAGCTGTGCCAGAGCTTGTGACTGACCCAAGGTGCAAGTGGAGGAGTGGGGAATCAAACCCGGTTCTCCCAGATTAGAGTCCGCGCACTTAACCACTACACCAAATAGGCCATTTTATGCAGTTGACCCCCCCACACACACACACACACAGGCATCCGTTTTAACAGTAATATTTCTGTTGAATGTTGTTGATTGGAGTAGGGTTGGGCAACTGCATGAAGGTCTGATGTGTTGCCGCGAATCAGATAAAGCGACCTGACGAAGCATTGAGGGAAACAGATTGTTTACCTGGGAAATCTGTAGTCACATGGCAGTTGTTTTTAAGCAGCCGGCAGCACTGCATGACGTAAAATAAAGAAAAAAAAGAAGCATATTGGTGGACTGTAATTGGACTAGAATCATTTTTTCACAGTGAACATTGGGGGGTTGCAACCTTTGGTGAATCAGATAATGGCAGAACTCAAACTTGACAGCATTTTAATTCTTCCTGGTTCCAGTGATTCATTTCGAGTTCTCCCTTTCAGGGAAAGCGTAGGGGCATTACAGAAGAAAAGGAGAAGTGAAATGAAAATCAGTTCTTTGTAGCTTGCCCCAGAAGAGCAGAAATTTTGTGCTTCCTGGAAAACTGTTTTTTTTCTTTCTTCTGTACATAAAAGTTCTGTTTGCTTTCAGTTCCTTTTTCTTTGCTGTTCTAAGCCGCCTGAGGGAGAGGTTCTGTTTCCTTCTGTTGCTAAGGCTTGATGGAGCTCCATAAAAGGCAACAAATACACCGACTTGTCAGTAGTTAACTCGCCTGTGGCGAATAAGATTGGTCTGTGGGGGGGATTCGAACCCGGGTCTTAGATGATTTTTTTTTCAATTGGAAATGCTGATAATTTTTTCTTTCACATTGTTGATAGGTCACCAATGACTTGAATTAGTATTAATGTAAAGTTAGTGGGCTCCTCTTACTTGGTAAAATATCTGCACCACGATTGCAGCTATAAATTGAAATTTTGTAGGATTTGGGTTCACATCCAAACCCCTCACAGCTTGTATGGTTTAGAGCAGGGGTGTCGAACTCATTTGTTATGAGGGCCGGATCTGACATAAATGAGACCTTGTTGGGCCGGGCCATGTGTGTCATAAAATGTAATGCCAGGTAGCGGAGATATAAACTTTATAAAGGACACATGCTTAAAACATTAGCACTCCTGCAAAATTTTGTTTATTTAACAGTGTCTGATAACTGACACCTCTTGCTCTGAATTATTGCATCAAAATGTCTGTGCTGTTGCAATCTTGAGTATGCTGTTCAGTTGTGTTATCTGTAAGCTGCAAACCTACGATGACACAGCAGCAGCAGCAGAACTGGAAGAAGCAGCAGAAGACAGCCAGTTCCACTGCGGGCCTGATAGAAGCCTTCTGGGGGCCTAATCCGGCCCACGGGCCGCATGTTTGACACCCCTGGTTTAGAGGGTAGAGAATTGGTCTTGGATCTGGGTTCACATCCCAGTTGCTGACCGTGACCACAGTCTCTTTAGCCTGACCACTTCTGTTACCCGGCCTTCTTGTCCCCCTCCTCCCCCTTTTTTTAGGGAAAAGTGTCAAAACGTCACACTTCTAGAGGTACTAGTCATCAGGCTTCTTGTACACCACACATGCACCCAATTTCAACTTTCTGGGTAATCTTTAAATGCCTGAAGGATTTTGAGACTCTGTATAGAGCTGTAGATTTTGCTTGGAACACCTCTGCCTGAAGACGAGTTCCTCTGTAACTCAAGATCGTTCATTCCTAGCATTTGGATGTAAGAAAAGCAATCTTTTCACTGCCTCTGTTGTTTGTCTTCTGTTTTAGGCAGGTACCAGAAATGTCATGGCGTGCCCACAGTGGGATCTAGCTACCTCCGAAGAACCAGCAACGCCTTGAGACCCTTCACAGACAGTAGCAATGATATTGTGAGGAGACCTCTCTGGGAATCCAGTTGGACAGCACGCTTCTTATTTCTCAGGCTTCTTGGAAGAGGGCTATCATACCGGTTCCAGCTTCCAATTTTAATTAAAAGGGTTTGGGTTGTTTGCTAGGTTTTGTGGGTTTTTTTAAAAAGAAACTTGGGGTGCAGGAGTTATATTTTTGGGAAGGGCATCTTAGGAGCATACGGGAATGCAGAAGTGTGAATTTTTTTGAAGATTTATAAGGGATTCAGTGGCTCCGAAATGGCATCGTTTTGAGATTTTTAAAAAACATGCATTAACTATTTTGTCTAATGTCATTGCTTTATTCAGAAGATTCTCTAACGAAGCTTTTTTGAAGTGGCGGACAGTGCTGTGGCTACAGGGCTGAATGCAGTACGAATTAATGAAGTGGTATAGCCCTCACGTTGTGGGCCTGTACCGCTTCAGGTATTCACGTGGGAGAGGTGGTATATTGGAAAGGCAGTCCGGGTGTCTGTTCTGAGGTTTACCGTTATATCGTATGTGTGTGAACAAAGTACCTTTCCGCAGAAATGAGGAAAGAATGCTGTGAAAACATTAGAACTCTCCAACCCGTTTCTAATATTATAAACTATTTGTATGCATGTGTGTTTTTTTAAAAATATATATTTTCAAAATCCGGACAATGAGGCTAATTCTGACTCATCCTTACAAGTTTGTACTTTTGTTTTTTCTTGGGTTTTTTAAAAAAATAAATAATAAAACTGCTATCATTTTGGTGATCAAAGACGTGTGTCTGTGTTTCTTCATCTTCCGTGAAAACAAGCAGGTGACCAAAATGTAGAATTCGCTGTTGGAGGATATAGTGGTGGTCACAGGCGTAGACAGTTTTAAAAGGGGATTAGACAGATTTATAGAACTCAGATCTATCAGTGGTTACTAGCCCTGGTGACTAAAGGGGAACCTGCATGTTCAGAGGCAGTCAACCTCTGAACCCAGGGCCAGGAAGCAACAGCAGGGGAAGGCCTCGACTTCTGTTCACTGTTGCTGGTCCTCCAGAAGGTGCTGTTTGGCCGCATTGGGAGACAGGATGCTGGACTAGATGGACCCTCACCGGTCTGATCCAGCCCGATGGTCTTACCAGGGGAAGGCCTCGGACTCTCTGCCCTGTTGTTGGCCCTCCAGAGGAACTGGTTGGCCACTGTGTCAGACAGGATGCTGAACTAGATGGACCACTGGTCTGATCCAGCAGGGCTCTTCTGATGTTCTTAAGCATTTTGAAAGAGTGAGAAGGACAGCCTGCAGAGGAATTATTTTATTTATTATCTTTCCATCCCCCCTTCCTGCAGGATACATGATGGCTGGTATAAATATAGGGAGAAGTATTTGGGTTTAAAACGTCATCATGTTTAAGAGCCAGTTTGGTGTAGTGGTTAAGTGTGCGGACCCTAATCTGGGAGAACCGGGTTTGATTCCCCACTCCTCCACTTGCACCTGCTGATGTGACCTTGGGTCAGTCGCAAGCTCTGGCACAGCTGTCCTGGAAAAAGAGCAGTTTGTGTCAGAGTTCTCTCAGCCCCACCCACCTCACAGGCAATGTTCCCTGTAAGCTGTGGAGTCCTGTGAGCAAAAATTCTACTTTGTGAGCTACCGGCATTAAAGTTGTGAGCAGTTGAATTAGCTACTGAATAACTTTGTTTGCTCTGGAATCATCCTTCCTGAGCTAAGACACAAATGTGTGAGCCGGAGGCTAAAAAACTGTGAGCTAGCTCACACTAACTCAGCTTAGAGGGAACAATGCTCACAGGGTGTCTGTTGTGGGGAGGGGAAGGGAAAGGAGTTTGTAAGCCGCTCTGAGACACCTTTGGGTAGTGAAGGGCGGGGTATAAATCCAATCTCCTCTCCTTCTTCTTCTTATGGTGACACATTAAAATTCTGCAGAGGTGTCCATGTTTTATGCCTTTGGGGGGTTTTTTACTAAAAATTTTTAATGTTGTGATTATAATGTTGTGGCACCATAAAGAATGTTGGTTATGTATGACCAAACATTTTTATTTCCCCCTCCCACCCTCCCATTTTTTTGTCGCAGTGAAGTCCAGATGAAATGTGCATGCCCACAAAAGCTTATACCCAGAATTAAAAGCTCTTGGTCTTACAGGTGCCACAGGACTCGAACTTTATTCTGTTGCTTCAGACCAACATGATGACCCCCCCCCCCGAATCACATTTGTATGCTGCCCATTGGCTCAGGTATCTTTTGAAACTGCTTCTTGACAACCACACTTGGGTCCTTAATAGAAATTTGAACTAGGGTCATTCTGTGGTGAGAGAAGTGAATTCTATGCATGCTCAGAGGCACTCCTGTCTTGTTATCATTTTGCAAACTTCTGGATTCAAATTAAACCCAGGAGGAGGTTAAAGAAAGGCACAAACAGGTATAGGAAAAAGCCTGCATGGTTAACAAACAGAGTAATGGAGGCTGTAAAAAGTAAAAAGAATTCCTTTAAGCAGTGGAAAGCTAGTCACAGTGAGGCTGATAAAACGGAACACAGGCTATGGCAAATAAAATGCAAGTCTGAGGTCAGGCAGGCAAAAAGGGAATATGAGGAGCATATAGCAAAAAACGTAAAAACCAACAATAAAACTTTCTTCAAATACATTAGAAACAGGAAACCAGCCAGGGAGGCAGTGGGGCCCTTGGACGACCAAGGGGTAAAAGGAGTATTGAAGGATGATAGGGAAATGGCTGAGAAGCTAAATGCATTTTTTGCCTCCGTCTTCACTGTGGAAGATGAGAAGTGCTTGCCCACTCCAGAACCACTGATTTCAGGAGGGGTGTTGGAAGACCTGAGTCAGATTGAGGTGATGAGAGAGGAGGTCCTAAAACTGATAGACAACTTAAAAACTGAAAAATCACCAGGCCCAGATGGCATACATCCGAGAGTTCTGAAAGAACTCAAATGTGAACTTGTAGATCTCCTGACAAAGATATGTAATCTTTCCTTAAAATCTGCCTCCATTCCTGAGGATTGGAAGGTAGCTAATGTCACTCCCATCTTTAAAAAGGGTTCCAGAGGAGATCCGGGAAATTACAGGCCAGTCAGTCTGACGTCGATACCGGGTAAATTGGTGGAAACCATTATTAAGGAAAGAATTAGTAGGCACATAGATGAACAAAACCTATTGAGGCAGACTCAGCACGGTTTCTGTAAGGGAAGATCTTGTCTCACTAACCTGTTAGTGTTCTTTGAGGGGGTGAACAAACATGTGGACAAGGGGGATCCAATAGATATTATTTACCTTGACTTCCAGAAAGCTTTTGATAAAGTTCCTCATCAAAGGCTCCTAAGTAAGCTCAAAAATCATGGGATAGAAGGACAAGTCCTTTTATGGATCAAAAACTGGCTAGTTCATAGAAAACAGAGAGTGAGTGTAGGTGGGCAATTTTCTCAGTGGAGGGTGGTAAGCAGTGGGGTACCGCAGGGATCAGTACTTGGTCCACTGCTTTTTAACTTGTTCATTAATGATTTGGAGATGGGAGTAAGCAGTGAAGTGGCTAAATTTGCGGATGATACAAAGTTGTTCAGGGTGGTGAAAACCAGTGAGGATTGTGAGGCACTCCAAGGGGATCTGTCAAGGATGGGCGAGTGGGCGTCAACATGGCAAATGGGGTTCAATGTGGCCAAGTGCAAGGTGATGCACATTGGAGCCAAAAATCCTAAATATAAATACACATTGATGGGGTCTGAACTGGCAGAGACTGAGCAAGAGAGAGATCTTGGAGTTGTAGTGGATAACTCACTGAAAATGTCGAGACAGTGTGTGACTGCAATAAAGAAGGCCAATGCTATGCTGGGGATTATTAGGAAGGGTATTGAAAACAGATCAGCCAATATAATAATGCCCCTATATAAATCAATGGTGAGACCTCATTTGGAATACTGTGTGCAGTTCTGGGCACCACACCTTAAAAAGGATATTATAGCTTTGGAAAAAGTGCAGAAAAGGGCAACTCGAATGATAAAAGGGTTGGAACACTTTCCCTATGAGGAAAGGTTAAAGCGCTTAGGGCTCTTTAGCTTGGAGAAAAGACGACTGAGGGGTGACATGATCGAGGTTTATAAGATTATGCATGGGAAAGAGCAGGTAAAGAAAGAGGTACTTTTCTCCCTTTCTCACAATACAAGAACTCGTGGGCACTCCATGAAACTGCAGAGCGGTCGGGTTAGAACGGATAAAAGGAAGTACTTCTTCACCCAAAGAGTGATTAACACATGGAATTCACTGCCACAGGAAGTGGTGGGTGCTACAAGCATGGACGGCTTCAAAAGGGAATTAGATAAGCATATGGAGCAGAGGTCCATCAGTGGCTATTAGCCACAAGGTATAGCTAGGGGCTCTGGGGCAAGTGATGCTCTGTCTTCTTGGTGCTTGGGGGGGGGTCAACAGTGGGAGGGCTTCTAATGTCCTGGCCCCACTGCTGGACCTCCTGATGGCACTGGTATTTCTGGCCACTGTGTGACACAGAGTGTTGGACTGGATGGGCCTTTGGCCTGATCCAACATTGGCGTCTCTTATGTTCTTATGTTCTTAAAGAGAAATACAGCATTTAGATTTATGTAGTATATACACCCTATTGATACAATCCTTACAGCAGCCCTGGAAAGCAGAGAAGTTTTATTATCCTGATGCTGGTGGTGGGGACTTAGGCTGAGTGTGGCTCACAGAAGAAGGCCATGTGAAAATTCAGGGCAAAGTTGAAATCTGAGTTGGGATGTGTGGTTCATCCTTCTCTTGATCGCCACGCCACCCCAACCCTGTTTTAAATCCAAGATTAATCTTCATTCAGTTAGCTTTGGAGATGGCAGAACACCCCCTATTTCATTTCTTTATCTTTTCGCATTGCATTGTATTCAGCATTATACAGTTTTTCTATACTATTTATGCCTACAACTAGCATCATTTTCACGTAAAATCTACACGTAATGGGGGGAAGATGCACGCATTTCATGCAAAAAACTCAATGCAAGGAAAAAGAAAAACAGCACAAAAATAAGGAAACCGAAATGGTTCGCAGATGGGAGAAGTGGAATTGAACCAGGGGGTTTTCAAGTGGTAACAGCAGGTGTAGCCCTGACCTGGATAGCCCAGGGTAGCCCAGGCTCATCAGAACTAAGAGGGGTTGGCCCAGGCTACTATTTGGGTGGAAAACCATCAAGGAATACCAGGGTTGTGACACAGAGGAATGCAATAGCAAACCACCTCTGAGCATCTCTTGCCTTGAAAACCCCACAGAGTCGCCATAAGTCAGCTGTGACTTGATGGCAAAAAAAAAAACAGGGATGAGGAATTCAAAGGTTTCCCTTGCTCGAAAGCCAGTCGAATCCGACTCTAGGGTTACAGTGCTCATCTCCGTTTCCAAGCCGAAGAGCCTGCGCTGTCCTGAGACATTTCCGTGGTCATGTGGCCAGCATGACTAGACGACATGGCACACGGAACGCTGTTACCTTCCCACCGAAGCAATACCTATTTATCTACTAGCAATTTCTTGCTTTCGAACTGCTAGGCTGGCAGGAGCTGGGGCCAGAGACGGGAGCTCACTCCGTCATGCGGCACACTCGGGTCTTGAACTGCTGAACGACCGACCTTTTGGTCTGCAGTTCAGCGTCTTAACCACTTGAGCCACCGCAGCCCTATGATACCCTTACTAAATAACAATTCTTACAAATTCATTTTATGTTTAAATGAACAGTACATTACATATAGCATGCAAGTCATTATAATAGAAAGGATACACTAATGAGGCGTGAAATGTTTTCCTCTCTAAGAAGACTCTTCCCGTTTGATTAACTCTCTGCACATAAGGACTGAGTTCCTACTGTTGAATCCTTTAAGGGTTTTGAACTTCATGAAGAAACAAAGATTGTAACTCTTCCATGCAATTCTATTATAATGCTGTTATGATTTTTCACATTTTATATGTAAGGCACTGTTCATTTAAATATAAAATGAATTTGTAAGAATTGTTAATTAGTAAGGTTATCACGGTTTTCTCTTTTGGGTACCCTTGAAGACTACGGCAGTTATATTCTGCTCAGGATGTTGACTGCTGTCCAGAGCCAGCGCTGTCCGGAGACATTTCCGTGGTCATGTGGCCAGCATGACTAGACGCCAAGGCGCACGGAACGCTGTTACCTTCCCACCGAAGTGGTACCTATTTATCTACTTGCCATTTCTTGCTTTCGAACTGCTAGGTTACCAAGAGCTGGAACCAGAGACGGGCGCTCACTCCATCACACGGCACTCTGGTCTCGAACTGCTGAACTACCGACCTTCCAGCCTGCAGTTGAGCGTCTTAACCACTTGAGCCACCGCAGCTCTAATTACTGTGACGATTTGGATTGACAGCGGCTCAGCTTCTAACTGCCAACAGCTTCCACCGGAATCTTCGGACACCTGATTGGGCGTCACAATGCCAAGAATCTTCCAAGGGATTTTCTTCAAGGAGAAAAAGAACTTGGTTTGGATTGTCTCCTCATCTGTACAGTTTGGAGCCATTTTGGCTGTTCATCCCAGAAGTCGTCTTCTAAAACACAGGTAGGGCAGGTGCCAACGGAGAGCCTTCCTCCCCCCCCCCCCCGCTTCTGAGCCAGTTTTTCGTTTCTCTTGAGTAACAGCCCCATTCAAAAGGGCACATCGGAAATCTAAAGCGCTTCCCTCCCTCGAATGTTACCCCCAGCTATCGTAAAATGGGGTTAGACCCATATATGGAGCCTATCTGTCTATTGACACCTATTAACCAAGCTGGCTAAATGGAACCTCCATGTTCAGAGGCAGTATGCCTCCAAATACCAGCTGCTGGGGGCAAGTTCTGTTTTCATGCTATCTTTATGTCCTGCTTGTGAATGTTCCCGGGGGCGTCTAGTTGACAGCGCCTGGAATAAATGGACCTTATTCTGATCCGGTGATACAACCCTTCTGTTTTTAGGAAAGCAAAGTCGACTACCTTAGGGCAAGGTCCCCTTCTTGCTCTCCCACAGTTTGGCCTGGTTTCTGACCCTTGAGCCACCCCACAAACAAGCGAATGGCAGACGGCATACCCAAGGAACCGGTGAGTTTGGGAGGCGTGGCCATTCTGCCATGATTCTGAATTGTTGACAATCCAAATCGATATGAACACATGAAGCTGCCTTGTACTGAATCAGGCCATTGGTCCATCCAAGTCGGTATTGTCTGCTCAGACTGGCAGCCGCTCTCCCGGGTCTCAGGCAGGGGTCTCTCGCATCACTGGCTGCCTGATGCTTTCAACTGGAGATGCCGGAGATTGAACCGGGGGCCTTCACGCGAAGTAGATGTTCTGCCGTTGAGCCACGGCCCCTCCCCAATGGATAAGGCTGATTGGAGTGAAGGCTGGTTGCCAATATTTGGGCCATCTCCCGATATGGGAGTATCTGGCAGTGGCCGTTAAAACACAGCACAGGCAGCCTTGCCCTCCTTCATCCAACAGGAAACGGGAGGATTGCTCTGGGGATGTGGAAAGGAAGGCAGCCACAAAAGATGGGGTGAAGGAGAAGGCTGCGTTGGCATCGCAGTTATAGAGCGTTCAAAGCAGTTATGTTATATTGCCACAGTAATCGTTGGAAAAGCCCCAGAAGGTGGAGGGGGGAAGGGTCGTCACGTCGCAGCTGCATCGCGGCAACCCTGTTGGGTTTTCAAGGCGAGAGATGAGCAGAGGTGGTTTACCTCTGCCTGCCTCTAAGCAGACCCTGCTTAGCTTCCAAGCTGCCAAGATCTGATGGGATCGGACTTCCTTGGTGGTCTTCCCTTCCAAGAATTAACCAGGTCCAATCCTGCTGCGGTGGCTCAAGTGGTTAAGACGCTGAACTGCAGGCTGTGGAAGGTCGGTAGTTCAGCAGTTCGAGACCCGAGTGTGCTGCATGATGGAGTGAGCTCCCGTCTCTAGTTCCAGCTCCTGCCAACCTCGCAGTTCGAAAGCAAGAAACTGCAAGTAGATAAATAGGTACCGCTTCGGTGGGAAGGTCACAGCGTCCCATGCGCCTTGGTGTTTAGTCATGCCGGCCACATGACCACGGAAACGTCTTCGGACAGCGCTGGCTCTTCGGCTTGGAAACGGAGATTAGTACCGCAACCCTAGAGTCGGATTCGACTGGCTTTTGAGCAAGGGAACCTTTACCTTTTTAATCCTGCTTAGCATCCAAAATCTAACGAGATCGGACCAGCCTGGGCTATCCAGTCAGGGCCCCTATAAGATAGGTCAGCCATACAGTAAATTGGAGGCTGCCCGCCTCTCGCCTCAAGTGGCAGAGGCGAGATTCGAACCAGTAACCTCCCAGATAGCAGCTTGTTGTCTCAGCCAGGATGATGCACCAGCTCCTGAAGAAGAGCAAAGGAGCTGCAGATTTGGGGGAGAGGCTAATCGTGGCTCGGATTACAAGTGTATCTTGTAAATATTTACGGAGGCTTCACTCGATATGCTCAGGCCTCTGTCTGCCGCTCTTTCCCTTAGGAGCTGACCAAGACGCTCACCCAGGTCACGCTGGTCTCGGCCTTTGGATCTTCTTTCCATTATGGCTACAATCTCGTCGTCCTCAACTACCCAGCTCAGGTAAGCCAGCCCTGAGGAGCAGGGGCCAGGATTGGCAGCCAACCGGCTGACTTTGGGTTCGACCCTGGGGTCTGCCTCCTTGAGCGTGTGGAAAGGCCCTGCCTCCCCAAAGCGCCGCTCTTCTCTCCTAGTTGATGCAAGAGTTTTACAACCAGACGTATCGCAGGAGGAATAACATCAACATGGACCAAGGCCTGCTCCTGTTCCTGTGGGGGCTCACGGTTACGTTCTTCCCCGTCGGAGGCCTGGTTGGGACCCTGTGGGCTCGGCCCCTGGCGGATCATTGTGGCAGGTACTGAGATTAACAGGGGGGCGACCGAGCGCCTCATTAGACGCTGTTGGGAAAAGGGCTGGGGCTAACTCACACCTCTGCGGTAACATCTAGCAAACCAACCATGTCATATCCTGTTGAGTGGTATTCAGTGATTTGGGGCCGGTTTGTGGAAACTGTGAGCCCCGTTAGATCCCTAACTTCCTGGGTCTGAACTAGGGTTCCCAGCTTTGGGTTCGGAAACTCCTGGAGATTTGGAGGCGGAGCCCAAGGAAGGCGGGGTTTGGAGAGGGGGGAGGGAACTCAACAGAAGAAGAAGAAGAAGAAGAGATTGGATTTATACCCCACCCTTCATTTGGAGTCTCAGAGCAGCTTACAAACTTCCTTCCTTTCCCCTCCCCACAACAGACACACTGTGAGGTAGGTGGGGCTGAGAGAGCTCTGACAGAAATGGCTCTTTTTCAAGAACAGCTCTGACAGAACTATGGCTTGCCCAAGGTCATCCAGCAGCTGCAAGGGGAGGAGTGGGGAATCAAACCCGGTTCTCCCAGATCAGAGTGGAAGGTCAGTAGTTCAGCAGTTCAAGACCTGGGTGCCGCATGACGGAGTGAGCTCCCGTCTCTAGTTCCAGCTCCTGCCAACCTAGCAGTTCGAAAGCAAGAAATTGCAAGTAGATAAATAGGTACCACTTCGGTGGGAAGGTCACAGCGTTCCGTGCGCCTTGGTGTCTAGTTGTGCCGGCCACATGACTGTGGAAACGTCTTCGGACAGCGCGGGCTCTTCGGCTTGGAAACGGAGATGAGCACCGCAGCCCTAGAGTCGGATTCAACTGGCTGTCGAGCAAGGGAGACCTTTTCCTTTTTACTTAACCACGACACCAAACAGGGTATCATGCCATAGAGTCCACCTTCCAGACCTGCCGTTTCCTCCAGGGAAACTGGTCTGTGTGGTCTGGAGATCAGTTGTGATTTCAGGAAATCTCCAGGCCGCGCTTGGTGGTTGGTAAAACGAGACTGCAGGAAGATAATTTCCTACCGATAGAATGATGGGACTTTGTCAAGGGAAGGAGGAACATCGTCCCACCATGACGACCCAACTGGCCTTGTGTGGATTATCTACCTCGTTGTCTCACTTAAAACTGGGACCTCGGCAGCAACATGTGCATTGATAGCATAACACACTCGGGCCGTGTGGATCTCTGTTGAGCCCATGCAGCGGCTCAGGACCCAGTTTAAATGAGACGACGGGTGTTTGTGTGCAGAACGACACAGGCAAGTGCTTCATGTTGCATTTAAATCTGCTCTGTCCTTGAGTGTCATCTTTTCGAATAGGCCAGATTTTTTTTAAAAAATCCCTTCTCTAGGGCCTCCTAAATTCTGATTAGCCCCTTTGAGAGATCTCTGGATCCTGCCCATGACAGTTTCCAGGACTTCCCTTCTTTCTATGCCTTCCTTGCAAGCTGATACTGATCCTGGTATTACTTTGGCTGTGGCCACAATCCTGGCAGCTGTCTCTGCAAGGAGGAAAACAGAGGGTGGTGTTTGTAAGCTTAGTTCTGTCCAAGATCGCTGGGTCATTGGATCATGAAAGAAAGAAGGATTACAGTGGTTGTGATCAATGTTCCCTCTAAGATGAGTGAGTGTGAGTGAGCTCACAATTTTTTAGCCTCTGGCTCGCACCTTTTTGTCTTAGCTCAGGAAGGAGGGCTCCAGAGCAGACTAATTGATGCAGTAGCCAAATGGCTCACTCACAACTTTAATGCCACTAGCACACAAAGTAGGATTTTTGCTCACAAGACACAGCTTAAAGGGAGCATTACTTGTGATTAGCAGAGGAGACCAATTGGAATAACTGCTGGCTTTTAGATTTCCAAAGAGGCCATTGCTTCTTTTTGCCAGTTTGGTGTGAGAGCCAGTTTGGTGTAGTGGTTAAATGCATCTGGGAGAACCGGGTTTGATTCCCACTCCTCCACACACAGCTGCTGGATGACCTTGAGCAAGCCATAGTTCTGTCAGAGCTGTCTCAGGTTAAAAGGGTCAGGCAGGAGATGATGTGAAGGACCTGAGAGCCAGTTTGGTGTAGTGGTTAGGAGCGCAGATTCTAATCTGCGAGAGCCAGGTTTGATTCCCCACTCTTCCACATGCAGCTGCTGGTGTGACCTTGGGTCAGTCACAAGTTCTCTCAGAGCTGTTCTCTCAAGGGCAGTCTTCCAAGGAGCTCTCTCAGCCCCACCTACCTCACAGGGTGTCTGTTGTGTAGAGGGGAAGGGAAAGGAGATCGTAAGCCAGTCTGAGACTCCGACTGAAGGGCGGGGTTTAAATCCAATGTCTTCTTCTCTTCTTTTTATATTCCTGGGAGGTGAAACTTCGTGACCCTTTGCCCCGGATGCGAACTAACCGCATTACTTTGCAGACAGCTTCCCCAATGACCATCTTTCAGTGGCCACAAGTTGCAGACTAGGCCCACCTCATGCCCTTTCTCTTTTTCCTTTTTGCTCAAAGGAACGCTTCAAGAAGAAGGCTTTGTGACTTATAGCTGGACCAAATAATCAGTGAGGTCAGGCCAATCTCCCTTGGGGGGGAATAGGTGCAATCTCCCAGTGGCCCTTAGCTGGCAGCGGAGACCAGAGTTCTTCTCTTTACTTCTCCATCGTTTTTCCTCCCACACTGTCCCACACCTGTTCGTTTTGCATGGCCATATGTTCACCAGCATTGCATCTCCTGCTGCTCCTGTTTTTTTCCCACTGTCGTTTCAGGAAATACATCTTGCTGGTAAATAACTTTTTTTCCGTAGTCGCTGGTGTCCTCTTCGGTTGCTCCAAAGTGGTGCATTGCTACGAACTGATCATCTTCGCACGCTTGGTCATTGGAATATCCGCAGGTGAGCCAGGGTCCTGGGAGCCCGGTCTCATGATCCAAGATGGGTGGACAGTGGAGAGATCTACACGACCTCAGATGCACTCTTTCCCCCTTGCTGACGGCTTCCAGCCCTGAGTAGGGCCACTGAAACGGGGCCCATATGACCCAAAGAAGCGGTACTTCTGATGAATGGAGGAGCATATTATGAACACTTCGTTCTGAAGCTTTCGCCCTGCGTTCCCCGCTACCAAAGAGGCGCGCTGATTCCAGAACGGTGGGTGGATTCTCTGGTGGGGTGAACTGCAGGGATAAAAGTGCCAAACTTGAATCGAACAATTACAATCCAAGGAAAAATAGAGTTGTCGGGAATCTGAAAAATCACAATTCCCCTAGTACTTACATCCCTTGATTGATCACCTCCAGTGAGTGTTTACAGACTGGGCACCAGTCCGGACTCATGGAATGGCACCAGAATGATATTTATATACCTAAACTGGGGAAAGACCCATCAGCCCTGAGCTCATATAGACCAACTTCCTTGAGAACAAAGGCCCTTAACTCCTTATTGCCTGCCCTTTGTCAGCAGGGCTGAGGCCTTGAAACCTTTTAACTGGAGAGGCTTGAGGATCATCTGGGCGTCAAGTACTTCCCCTCCCTTCCCCTAAGCCATTCCTCTCCAGCCAGAGGCAAGACAAGGCAAAACAAAAAAAAGCCATGTCTGTATCTCCATACATTCTCACCCAGGAGCGTCATACACAGCTGCAGCAGGGATGGGAGAGTTAGAATGGTCCTCTGTGGAAGCCTCGTGAGGCATTCTGATGTAGTGGTTAGGAGCGCACAGACTGTAATCTGGGAGGACCAGGTTTGATTCCCCACTCCTCCACATACAGCTGCTGGGTGACCTTGGGCAAGCCACAGTTCTTTCAGAGCTGTTCTCGCAAGAGCAGTTCTCTCAGAGCTCTCTCAGCCCCGCCTACCTCACAGGGTCCCTGTTGTGGGGAGGGGAAGGGAAAGGAGTTTGTAAGCCGCTCTGAGACTTCAAGTGAAGGGTGGGGTAGAAATCCAATCTCCTCCCCCTCCTCCTCCTCCTCCTCCATTTCCTGGGACTCTCCTCCTCCTCCTCCTCTTCTTCTTCTTCTTCTTCTTCTTCTTCTTCTTCTCCATCTTCTCCTCTTCCTCCTCTTCCTCCTCTTCTCCTCCTCCTCCTCCTCCATTTCCTGGGACTGTTGACAGCCCTTATATTCCATCTTTCTGAAAACCCAATGAGGTTTTTAGGCAGGTCACAAAGATATTTTAAAACCACTCGGCAACAATGAAAGGAGAATCTTTAAAACCAATAAATGAAAGGTGTATAGCTAATAAACAAGAATTTGTAAGACCGGAGGGCTCTGAGCTAGATGGCCCAGACTACCGGATCTCATCAGATCTTGGAAGCTGAGCAGGGCCAGCCCTGGTTAGAACTTGGATGGGAGACCACCCAGGGAGACCAGGGCTGCTGCACAGAGGCAGGCAAGGGCACAGCCACCTCTGCTCGACTCTTGCCTTGAAAACCACACCAGAGGTCATCATAAATCAGCTGCGACTTGATTCCACTTTCCACCACTGAAACAAGGTGATAAAATAGCAGCAAGCCAACAGGCAAAAAAAAAGGGGGGTCCCTCCCTAAAAAGTTCTACCCTGTTTCCCCGAAAATAAGACAGTGTCTTATATTAATTTTTGCTCCCAAAGATGCGCTAGGTCTTATTTTCAGGGGATGTCTTATTTTTCCATAAAGAAGAATACGGTACACTCCGTCAGGGCAGAGCGAGCAGCAGGCGGCAGCTTGTCCTGGTGGCGGCGCGGGCTCTCTGATTAAAAGAGACCTCGCACTTCCTGTCTGCTCCGGTTGCGCGGCGGCCAACAGTGAGCTGCGCGGTGGTGCCCGCCGCTACGGCCCAGAGTTTAGAGTTACAGTAGCTTCGGGGGGCCTTATTATCGGGGGATGTCTTATATTTCAGCGAGAGGCAAAACTGTAAGTAGGTCTTATTTTGGGGGGATGTCTTACTTTCGGGGAAACAGGGTATCTAGCATAGTCTGCTGAAGGACTGGAGAACGGGGTCTTTCTGACTTCCTCTGGCAAATCATCCCACCTGGGATGGGAGCTGCAGCTGAGAAGGCCCAAGCGTGAGCTGTCACCGGTTTCACTTGTCTCCAGGGGGGAAGCCTGCAGGAGGCTTTGTTCAGATGACAAACCGTGAACCTCCTCGTCCCCTGGGCCTCCTCTGAAGATGCCCAGAGATATTTCTGAGCGTGCCATCAGCTGTATGCGCATTGTGAATCATCCTTTGATTAACCAGGCATCGCCTGCAGTGTCGTCCCCATGTACCTCGGCGAGATGTCCCCGCACAACCTGAGAGGAGGCGTAATTGTGGTGTCCCATTTCTTCATCACCTTTGGCGTCTTGGTTGCCCAGGCCCTCGGTCTCCATGTCGTCCTTGGAACCAGGAGAGGTATGTGGGATTCCCAGGCTGTGTTTGGTCCATTACAGATTGCCTTGCATTGCTGCCCGCCTGTGTACTGTCTCTTCTCCCGCAGACTGGCCGATTTTGTTGTTCCTCACCTGCATCCCGGCATTATTCCAGGTCTTTCTGCTGCCCCGCTTCCCTGAAAGTCCCAGGTATCTACTGATACAAAAGGGAGATGAAGAGGAAGCAAGGAAAGGTACAAACCATTGGCAGAGTTTTGAATGTGCAGAAGGAGCAGAGCTCAAGCTGCTGATAGAATGGGCTGGCCTGGGCTATCCTCTTTTCAGTTTGTGTGTAGTATCCTAATAGCACCTCACTTACCCCAGTCCCTCCCTCTCACATCCTTCTCTCCTCTCCCCCTGCCCAGCCTTGCAGAAGCTGAGAGAGCGGGACGAAGTGGAGGATGAGATAGAAGAGCTGAGAATGGAGGACGACTTTGAGAAGCCAGAGAAGCAGATGTCCATGTGCAAGCTGGTCCTTTGCAGAAGCCAGCAGTGGCAACTTCTGTCCATTTTCGTCATGACGCTTGGCCAACATCTCTCTGGTCTCAACACAGTAAGGAAAGCAAAGTCCCAAGAGTTTAGTCAGTTGAGCTCAGAGCAATGTGGACCCAGCTGAGATCCAGAACATATTAGATCAAGTTCATTATTGTGAGTGGGCAATAATTACTTATAAATACTTATTCAAAAACCAGTGGGGGGGGGGACATTTTAACCTTCCAGGACATTCAGTCGCTGACCTAAAAGTAGCGGTTATCTTAGAAAGGAATTGCAAAGGGAGATTAGAAAGAGAGACTGCTGAATTGCAACTGATAATGAAGCTCAAGACAATGCATCCTCCTGGAATGAATCAAGACCTAGGTTTCCTGTCTCATTACCAATGCTGATTTATTTCCACCTACTACCTCTCTGCATATCACACCTGCTATTGTCATTGGCCTGCTAATGTCACTTGGCATCTGAAATCACAGGGTTTGGGGTGTGGAGGGACTTCAGCAGGGTATAATGCCATAGAGTCCACTGCCCAAAGCACCCATTGTAAATTTTCCGTAGGGGAAATTATGTGCTGTGGCTGGGGAACACGGTGATTTCTGGGAGATCTCCAGGCCCCACAGGGAGATTGGCAACTCCAGTGACTGTTTAAGGGAAGATTGGGATATGTATTTTGGCAACTCTAGTGACCGTTTAAGGGAAAATTGGGATATGTATTTTACCTCAGGACACATTCAGTGACTCCAAACAGCAACAACACACTGTTTAGAATGTTAGCGGCAAAGGCCAATCAGGCCGCATATGCAAATGACCTCTGTGTTCCGACTGGCTATTGGGGGGAGAGGAACAGCAAACTGTTTAAAATATTGGAGGCAAGACTCAGGCAACGCAGCCAGTAGATAGGGACAGCTTCTGAGTGACAGATCAGGGAGCCAACTGATTTGTGAGCATGTGGAATGTTCAGAAGAGTGCCACTACCAAAACAGAATTATTATATAGAAAGATTATCTATTGTAAGACATCTTTGAGCCACAGAAAAAGGCAGGATATATATTGTTTTAATTAATAAATAAAATAACTGAAACCTAACATGCCAGGGATTCAGTCCCCATTTAGGGGGAATTGTGGCTCTTGTAGTTTGTTTCTGTTTTGGACTCCAATTTGTTGACATACATTAAGCGCATGTGAATTCAAGATTGTTCTCCAAGGATTACTGGCTGTGTCCACAAGCCTCAAGGCAGATTTTTTGTAGAAGAGACAAACTACAGAAGCAGGTAGCATTTGAGTCCACAGATTCTCTTGTTCTGTGAATAGCCAAAACAAGGCCTCACGTGGAAGGAGTGTGTGGGGGGTAAAATGGTGGCTCTGAAGCTTAATTTCTGAGTTTGGGATTAGATTATTTCAGAATGAAGCTGGGATGAACTGCTTCATCTTCCGGGTAGTGAAGGTGAAGGGCTATCAAAATGTTCTTCACTCTCCTTTCCCAACAGCCTTTGGCTACGCATCGCTAAGAATTTCCCTTGCTATGGTCTGATTTCAGATACACTATTATGCAGAGGTAATCTACCGATCTACAGGCGTACAAGAGGACAACGTCAGGTACATCACTGTGATGATAAGCGCGACCGTCATCTTCATCACCACCATAACGGTAGACTTCTCCTGCCTCTCTTTCCTCCCCCATTTTCAATCTCTCTCAAGGCCCATGTGGCTGCCGGGGCTCCCCTCAAAGTTTCCTGGGAATTAAAACTCGGTGCTGGGAACACTTTGTGAGGAACGTCCCAACCCACCTGTCCCCCCTCAGAACCATAATTCCCAGAGCTCCCTGGGGAAAAGGGAATGACCAACAGCTTGTCTATGGTATACCTATGCCGTAAAGCTGCCAGCCTGCCCCTGCAAAAGCAGGAGCTTTCAGGGGCAGAACAATTGAAAATACAGTTTTGCATGCATCATTCTGCTATGGTCAGGCCCCACCTGGAGTCCTGTGTCCAGTTTTGGGCACCTCATTTTAGGAAGGATGTTGACAAGCTCCAGAAGAGGGCAACCAGGATGGTGAGAGGGTTGGAATCCAAGTCTTATGAGGAAAGGCTGAAAGAATTGGGTATGTTTAGCCTGGGAAAGAGAAGGCTTAGAGGGGACATGATTGCAGTCTTCAAATATTTGAAGGGCTGTCATGTAGCAGATGGAGGATCTATTCTCTCTTGCTCCGGATTGCAAGACTAGATCGAATGGGTGGAAATTACAAGGGAGTCGATACCGGCTAAATATCAGGAGAAACTTCCTAACTGTAAGAGTGATTGAGCAGTGGAACAGTCTGCCTCGGGAGGTGGTGGATGCTCCTTTGCTGGACGTTTTCAAGCGGAGGCTGGACAACCATCTTTCGGGTATGTTGTAGGGCTATCTTTCAGTATACTCCTGCAGAGTGCAGGGGGTTGGACTAGATGACCTGCAAGGTCCCTTCCAACTCTAACATTCTATGATTCTATGAGGTCACTTCTAGCAAAACCCCAGAAGTCACCCCCAGCACTCTAGGAATTCCCTGGAACTCTATGGTAAGGACCACAGAGATCTGGGGAATCCCTAGAGCTTTGCAGGCATACCTGCAGCTACAGTACATACCCCTACTCCTAAAATATTTTTTTTCATGTGGCATTACTGTCAACTTATCAGCCTTCATTCAGCCCTGTCTCCAAGGAGCTATGGGACTTCTGTGCTCCCACACAACATTTTATTCTTGCAAGAATCCTGTGAGGGTGGATTAGGCTGAGGGAAGGCCATTGGCCCCAAACCAACCCATTAGCTTCCTGGACAAGCAAGGATTTGAACGCGGAGCTCCCCAGTCTAAGCACTGCAGCACACTGTCTCATGGCGGCCTCTGTCCCTCACCTCCCTGCCTTTGTATCTTCTAGATTTTTGTGGTCGATTCTTCGGGGCGAAGGACGCTGCTTCTCACCGGCTTTGGGATCTGCGGCATCAGCTGCATTCTGTTAGCCATGGCCCTGGAACTTCAGGTCTGTGGTTCAAAATGGCAGGCCTTGTTCTAACCTAGAGGCAAGGGTTTCCTCTGCCTCTGCCCCATTCCATGCCTGAAAGGAGGCAGGCAATGGCAAACCACCTCTGAACATCTCTTGCTTTAAAAACCCTGGATGATAGACAGACCCAAGTAGTCAGTTGTGTTGGTCTGAAACAGTAGAATAAACTTCCATTTCAACGTATCTAATGAAGTGTGCGTGTACATGAAAGCTTATACCCAGAATCAAACTTTGTTGGTCTGAAAGGTGCCCCTGGACTCGAACTCTGTTCTGCTGCTTCAGACCAACACAGCGACCCACCAAGGTGTGACCTTGGGTCAGTCACAAGTTCTCTCAGAGCTGTTCTCCCAAGGGCAATTCCCGAGAGAGCTCTCTCAGCCCCACGCAGCTCACAGGGTGCTTGTTGTGGGGAGGAAAGGAGATTGTAAGCCGCTCTAAGACTCCTTCGGGTAGTGAAAGGCGAGGTACAAATCCAAGCGTCATCTCCTCCTCCTCCTCCTCCTCCTTCCTGAATTAGACCACTAGGCCAGTATGGTCTCCTCTGGACCAGCAGCCGGTTTCCAGGGCCTTGGGCAGAGAATGGTCTTTTCCAGTACCTGCTTGTCTTTGAGATCCCTGGAATGGGAGACGGAACCTGGGACTTCTGCATGCAAAACCATGTGCTCTAACCCCTTAGTTCTGGTCCCTCCTCTGCAGCGTTTAAAAAAAAGATTTGCCCAAGGGCCTTGCTCATCCTTGATGGAACCGTGACCCACTTTTCTCCCAACAGAGCACCATTCCCTGGATGTGCTACTTTAGCACGGCTTTTGTCATTCTCTATGTGATCGGACACTCCGTCGGGCCCAGTAAGTTGCCCTCGGTGCTTGGGGGGGGGGGTGCGCAAGGAGAAGCCCAGGGCAGATGGATCGGCTGTGGCGCATGTCGTGCAAACCCTGGACTCCTCGGTCTTCACCCAGGTCCCATTCCCAGAGTGATGGTCGCAGAGATGTTCCTGCAGTCGTCCCGGGCCTCTGCCTTCATGACTAGCGAAATCGTGCACTGGGTCACCCACTTCTTTTTGGACATGCTGTTTCTTCATATGACGGTTGGCTTTTTGCAGATTGTCTTGGGTGTGCCTCCACGGTCTTCTTCCAGCTCAGAAGCGAATCGCAACTGGGCAGCATCAGATGGCTGCCAGTCAGGGTTCCCTCTAAGCTGCGGTAGTGTGAGCTAGCTCCCAGTTTTTTAGTCTCCGGCTCACGCGTTTCTGTCTTAGCTCAGGAAGGAGGGCTCCAGAGCAAACTGATTTATGCAGCAGCCAAAATCGCTCACTCACAACTTTAATGCCAGCGGCTCACAAAGTAGAACTTTTGCTCCCATGACTCCACAGTAGTAGAGGAAGCATTGCTGGCAGTACGAAGCCTCTGGATTGGCCAGGCCTGGTATATATCCCAGGAGGTTGTTTTGCTCCTGACTGGTCGCTGCAGCAGGACTTTGCTGCCTAATGCATTCTGAACTCACAGACTTTCTTTGGCTCCAGCAACGCACTGCAGAGAGTCTGGGCCAAAGAAAACCTGCTCCATTCCTGGTTTCAAAGCCAGTTTGGTGTAGTGGTTAGGAGTGCAGACTCTAATCTGGGAGAACCAGGTTTGATTCCCCACTCCTCCTGCACACGCAGCTGCTGGTGTGACCCTGGGTCAGTCACAAGTTCCCTCAGAGCTGTTCTCTCACGAGCAGTTCTTGAAAGAGCTCTCTCAGCCCCACCCGCCTCACAGGGTGCCTGTTGTGGGGAGGGGAAGGGAAAGGAGATTGTAAGCCGCTCTGAGACTTCTTCAGGTAGCGAAGGGCGGGGTATAAATCCAATCTCTTCTTTTCGTCTTCATGTAACCTTCCCCAGACTGGACCTACCTCCCAGTGTCTGGTACAGAGAGACAGGCATTTATGGGCCTTTGGTCACAGGTCACAGATGCCCTCTCGCCCACCCCAGTCACGGCGGATGTCCTCCTACCTCCATTTTCCTTCCTGATTGTGGCCAAGTCCCTCTTCTGCTTGTGGCTCTGCTGGAGGGAACAGAATGTGCCTCTGGACCCCTCAGAATTCTGGCAGGTCAAAAGGAAACAGTAGGAACCATGGGCGTATCCCAGGGGGCCTCTGATGCCATTGAGACGGAGCATTTGTCCCCCTGGCGCCCTGCTTCCGAGCACTTCTCCCACCATGTAATCAATACCAACTCCGTATTTGCATTGGGGGTGAGCCCTCAGCCAGGCGGGACCCCCAAGCAAGGACCCAGCTGTGCCCACCCCTGATACCGGTCCTGCTCAAAGTGTTGGTGAGGATCAAGAACCTGACAAAGGTTAGTCAAATGTAAGAAAGGGGGCCAATATTAAAAACTTAATGAAGGAAATATATAAAAATACATGTATTTATATACATTCCATAAGGACTGCTCTCTGCTTGAGGACAATTTGGCTCTACAGCCATAGGAAGGCGATTCCTGGACCAGAAGTTTATTTCTGAGAACCACGGCACGTGATTGCACTTTTAGAGGCCTCATTTATTTTTTACTCTGTGCCTGGGTGGTTTATCTTGAAACAACTTGCTTCTGGTCCTTATTGAATTTTTACTTTGTATTTACATGATTGTGCTATATTTTTATAATAGCCAATATGTTCCTCAGTATTGACCTCTGAGGAAGGCCTATGTAGGCCGAAACGCGTCAGGTCAGATTTATAAGCCCTTGTGTTTCATTGTTTGTTATTTATACATAACGTGTGATTGGGCCCTTATATAATTTTAACATTTGTGATTAATAAATACATGTATTTTTATATATTTCCTTCATTAAGTTTTTAATATTGGCCCCCTTTCTTACATTTGACTAACCTTTGTCAGGTTCTGGATTCTAACTTTTAGGTTCAGTTTTTCCCCCCTTCCCCTTCCAAAACATAAATCGGCACCCCCATCGACTACCATGAGCTCCTTGGAGGACATCTCTGATAAGAAGAACACCTGTAGCCCGCTTGAAAGAGCCAACAAGAGCTGCCTGGGTGTTGGTAGGCAAAAACACTTCCCTAGTGAATGTGGCCCTAGGTAGGAAATTAAAAATCGTATACCGCTCAGAGACCCTTCGGGGTTCGAGCGGTATATAAACTGAAAGTAATAAATAATAATAATAATAATAAATAATAACTTCCTGACAGTGAGAGCAGTTCCTCAGTGGAACAGGCTTCCTCGGGAGGTGGCGGGCTCTCCTTCTTTGGAGGTTTTCAAGCAGAGGCTCGATGGCCATCTAACACCAATGCTCATCTTGTGAACTTAGGCAGATCATGAGACAGGAGGGTAGGAGGGGTCGCCTCAGTGCTTAGTTCTTGTGGCCCTTTCTTACACGCCCAGAGAAATGCTGTTTGCCTCTTAGGGGTCAGGAAGCAATTCTTCTCCAGGCCAGTTTGGCTGGAGATCCTGGAGTGTTTTTTTTTGTTTGTCATCTTCTGGGTGTGGAACAGCGGTCACCGCAGGTGTGGAGGGGGAAATTTGTGAATGTCCTGCATTGTGCAGGGGGTTGGACTAGATGACCCTGGAGATCCCTTCCAACTCTATGATTCTAAGAACCCATGATCCATGAACGTTCGTGGTGTCCTTTTGTGTCTTTTATCCTTCTCTCTCTTTTGTCCGCAGGTTGATATCAAGCCCTACAGCTTTCTCGTCTTGCTCTTCATCTGCATGGCCACCTACGCTTACATCTACAGGATGGTCCCAGAAACCAAGAAGAAGACCTTTGTGGAGATCAGGAAGCTTATGGAGGACCACATGGCCCGGAAGAGCCTGGGGAAGATGCAACTGGGGAAGTAGCCGCTCGGGAGGAATTCTCGGCCTCCTTCAGGAAGGGGAACAGGGTAAGGGAGATGGGAAGAGGAACTGGAAGGGGATCCTTCAGCTGTTCCGACTCAGGCGTAGAGGGTAGCGGTTTCTGCTCTGCTCCCGGTTGTGTTTTCATTGTTGAAGTTTGTGCTCCATCTGCTGGGGGGCCGCCAAGAAAGCCTTCAGCTGTCAGGAGCACGCTCTGTGAATATTAGTGATTACTGTGTTGCTTGTATAAAGGTTCTTGACCATATCAAGCTGCCTTATGTGGATACATCTAGCCCGGTAATGTCTGCTTTCACCATAGCTGTTGAGTCTGGAATGGCCGTCCTTTAAGTTTAACAAAGAAGCCTGACATCCCAGAAACAGCCTGTCTCCCCCCCCACCCGGGTGTCTTTCTGCATCATCCTCAGGGCCGTAGCTACAGTGGCGCATTTCAGGGCCCTGCCCCCCTAATTAAAAGCCCTGCCCCACAAACCTTACTTTTGACCATGACCAGGGGTTATTTTCTGCAGGAGCACACAGGAGCGGAGCTCCGGCAGTAAATAGCCCGGGGGGCGGGCACATGGAACAAGCCCCACCCAGGGCTCTTTTTGGGCAGGAACACACAGGAACGGTGCTCCGGCTGGCTCACGAGTTGGCCACGCCCAGCAGGAGCTCATTAGCATAATAGGCCACCCCCAACAGCAGAAACTCATTAGGATTGGCTACATTAGGGGTGTGTGGCCTAACATGCAAAGGAGTTCCTGCTACAAAAAAAGCCCTGGTTTGACAACAAACAAGGTAAACAGAATAAGGGAAAGGTGAGTGTGGCTGGATGACCACACTTCTGGTAACATGGCAGTGTGGCCTAATGTGCTAATGAGCGGTGCTGTCATGGTGTGGCCTATTATGCTAATGGGTTTTGCTGTTGGGTGTGCCCTATTATGCTAATGAGTTCCTGCTGGACTTTTTCTACAAAAAGAGCCCTGCCCTGCTCCCAGCAGCCCTCAGTCAGAGCAAGAAGCAGCCAGGTAAGCTGCAGAGCCACCCCCCCCGGTCCCCGGTCCAAAACAGTCCAGTGGCACCTTTAAGACCAAGTTTCATTCAGGTACAAGCTCTCCCTCCTCTGCGAGGACAGATCTGCACGTTCCCCCCCCCCACTAGCTAGCAATCCAAAACAGTCCAGTGGAGCCTGAGGGGTGGGTGTTGCCTTCTGACACACTTCCGGTGATGTCAGGGGGTGTGGCATATGCTAATGAGTTATGCTAATGAGTTATGCTAATGAGCTCCTGCACCTCTTTTTCTACGAAATGGCCCCTGGCCATGACCTAAGTGGTACTGGACTAGCAGAAAGGGGGGTTGTTGGAGATGCATTGAAGATGCCCTTCTGCGCTTTCTTGCCCTGCGGAAGGGAACTCAAAAGACATCTAAATGCCTTCTGGAGGCATTTAAAAACCCTCTGAGTGGTTTTTCCCTAGGAACTGACCCACTCGCGGCCCTGTCCCTTGAAAGGAAGGCCTAGAAACAGGCCCCTTTGAAGACAGGCATTCCGAATAATTTAATTAACTGTAATTTAACTGCCCCCTTAAAAACGTAAATGTCCCCTGAACGGAAAAAACTCTCCTGGCTGTGGGCCTGATCATCGTCCTCTCTCTTTCCCCCCACCCGGATCTGATTTGTGGCTGTTTTTTTAAAAAAACATCACATGCCATCGCAGTGCCAATGAGAACAGTTAAAGTACTAGAAAGGTTTATCAAGAATACTTTGCATTTTCCTATTTTTTTTCCCTGCCAGCTTCGAGCTTAATGACTTCCTTCTTGGACGCTTCCACTGTAGCACCCCTGATCGCTCAGATTAGCCAGGTCCCGTCAGAGCTCAGAGGCTAGGCAGGGATGGAACTTGGATGGGCAGCCGCCAAAGAAGACCAGGGCTGCTATGCCGAAGAAGGCAAGAGTTGACCACCTCTGTCCATCTCTTCAACTGCCCAAACAAAGAGAGAGAATCTCAGAAACATAGGTACCAAAAGAGAACACCATGATAACCTTAGGTAAAGGTAAAGGTTTCCCTTGCTCAAAAGCCAGTCGAATCTGACTCTAGGGATGCGGTGCTCATCTCCATTTCCAAGCTGAAGAGCCAGCGCTGTCCGAAGACTTCTCCGTGGTTATGTGGCCGGCATGACTAGACGCCGAGGAGCACAGAACGCTATTCCCTTCCCACCAAAGTGGTACCTATTTATCTACTTGCAGTTTCTTGCTTTCGAACTGCTAGGTTGGCAGGAGCTGAGGCCAGAGACGGGAGCTCACTCCGTCATGCGGCACTCGGGTCTCGAACTGCTGAACTACCGACCTTTTGGTCTGCAGTTCAGTGTCTTAACCACTTGAGCCACCGCAGCCCTATAATAAACTTACGAATTAACAATTCTTACAAATTTATTTTATGTTTAAATGAACAGTGCATTACATACAGCATGCAAGTAATTATAACAGAGAGGATACACTAATGAGGCGTGAAATGTTTTCTCTCTAAGTTTGATGAACTCTCTGCACACAAGGACTGAGTTCCTACTGTTGAATCCTTTAGGGGTTTTGAACTTCATGAAGAAACAAAGACTGTAACTCTTCCATGCAATTCTATTATAATTCTGTTATGATTTTTCACATTTTATATGTAATGCACTGTTCATTTAAATATAAAATGAATTTGTAAGAATTGTTAATTAGTAAGGTTATCACGGTTTTCTCTTTTGGGTACCCTTGAAGACTACGGCAGTTATATTCTGCTCAGGATGTGAACTGCTCCACCCAGTAGGGGAAAGAAAATTAGAGGGAACATTGCCGTAAGTCAGGTGTGTGTCTCAGTGGCACGCTTTATCCTTATTCTTCCACTGGCCCGAGTATTCCTGAGTAAGTTGTTAATTACCAGTTCTTGGGAGTTTTGGGGTTGGTTTGGGGAAGGGTTGTGGGCTGCTTTTCACTTTGCTGCTAAACCCACTTCTTTCCTTCTCTTTAGTTTTATTTTTTTACAATCTTGATATTGCCAAGTTGCAATACAAAAAGAGAGAGAAATAACGAGCAGTCAGTTTGAGTGCAAAGTGAAAAGCAGAACTCAACCATCCCCAGTGCAATGGAAGGCATAAAAACAGGTGAATACCATTTGATGCAGGAATTCCACGGCCACAGGTAGTAGTTATAGTTTTATTATTATCAGAGGTCATTTCGGGGGGATCGCGGGGGGTCGCAGTTCCCCCGGGTGAGGTACGGGGGGCGGGGCACATGACGAAGCCCCGCCCCCTGCTTCCGGCCACCCCGCTTCCGGCCCTCATTCAGCCAGGAGGAGGCAGGAGAAGAGGGAGGGTAGGTTGCTTCCTCCCTGCCTCTCCCCACCCCTGCCTGCCTGGGGCCAGGGAGGGCCTTCGCCGGGCTTCCTCGCACTCCCGCCGGCCTTGCAGGTCCACCGCCGGACCCCTCATGGGGCTCATCAGTGGAACTGCAAGGCCGCCAGAGGCGTCCGGGACCGTTGGGGGCGGGGTGTGTGGCCTTATGACACCCTTCTGGTGATGTCAGGGGGTGTGGCGTATGCTAATGAGTTATGCTAATGAGTTCCCCTAGCTCTTTTTCTACGAAACGACCCCTGATTATTATTATTACGGTCTTAAGACCAACATACAGAGTAAGCATAACATGTGAGGGGGTAGTAGTTAACTATGGTACAAACAAAGAAAGTGGGGGGGGGGGAAGTACACAGAACAACAAATGTATTATGGCTCACTCTTTGCTAAGGACAAGATAAATTATAGGAGGCTGATCAGTAGGACCTGGAGACGACATGAGAAAATGGAATTTATAATTCAGCCCCAGCAGTGATTGACATTGCAACCTTTCACGTGCAAAACTTGCTCTCAGCCACAGTGTCTTATTCTTGACCTCTTTTGTGGGTTCACAGTTAACCATGAGACCTGTTTATTATTACCTGGAGCAGCAGTGCATCTCGGCAGGCATTCTCCCCAAAGTACAGGTTAAAATGTTACTTATTTCTGTCACTGCAAGGGAAGACCCCAGATCTGGATTTAGATGTAGCAACCCACCAGTTTGGCATGGGAAAATCTTTTAAGAAGTGACTCAAATTGAAGATTACGGGGGATTTGGATCTGAATCAGGACTCATATAGCTCTATCCTATCCTGATTTCTTTTTAGCTACAAAATGCTTTCGTATTCTCATTTTATTTGACCTCCCAACAGCCTTGCAAGGTAGGCACAGAGAAAAAGAGCTTGCCCTGGGCTTCCCACGGAGTCCGGTGACCAAATGAGGGCTTAAAACTGAGTCTCCTGCGTCCCAGAACCTGAGGCCATGGCATCATTCAGTTTTCCAGAGCCATAAAAGAAGAGAATCTTTTTGAGCTGGGGTGGGGTGACGATTTCTGCACTCCCCCCAGCCTCTGGCACTTAGTAACTAGATCTTGTGGGGGGGAAATCCTGCAGCGGTTATTGACACAGATTGCCAGCAGAGAGAGACAGAGACTGCAAAAACCGTCGCACTGCTTTGCTTAGTTGTCTTGCAAAGGGTGGAGAGAGGCACGCCTACGAAGTTAACTCTGTGGCTGCATTTTGAACCAGGGATGCTGACTCCTGGTTGGGCAATTCCTTGATCTTTGGGGGCGGAAAGAAGCCTGATAAAGGGCCAGTATTAAAAACCTAGTGTAAACTTATAATATACAGAAATACATGTATTTATTAGAAAGACAGTTAAAAACAAGTAAGGGCCCCGATGAAAGCTTCGTTGGAAAGTGCAAGCGGCCTGGACACAAGGGCCAGTGCAAGCCACCTGACACATTTCCGCCCTATTGGGGGCCTTCTTCAGAGGTCAAGCAGTTTGAGGTACACGCAGGGGTCATTTCGTAAAAAAAGAGCTAGGGGAACTCATTAGCATAACTCATTAGCATATGCCACACCCCCTGACATCAGGGGCCCGGCGGTGGACCTGCAAGGCCGGCGGGAGTGCAAGGAAGCCCCGCCAAGGCCCTCCCTGGCCCCAGGCAGGCAGGGGTGGGGAGAGGCGGGGAGGAACGCGCGCGGGCAACGTGTGATCCCCACCTGCCCCCCCCCCCCCGAAATGCCCTCTGGGTACACGTCACAATATTACGTATTACAATAAGTTAAGACTGGACCAAAAAAGGACAGTTAAGCAGTAAGATCAGTAGACACAAGACAAGTATGTTCACGTGGAAGAAGAAGAAGAGGACGAGGTGGAGGAGCAGCTCTGACAGAAACTGCTCTCTTTCAAGAACAGCTTTGACAGAACTACGGCTTGCCCAGGGTCATCCAGCAGCTGCAAGTGGCGGAGGGGGGAATCAAACCCGGTTCTCCCAGATTAGACTCCGCGCACTTCACCACTACACCAAACCAAGATGAGAGTCACGTGTCTGGTGCCAAATGCACAGCTGCTGAATTGGAACATCTTCCAGTTCGGTCCAGAAAGTACCATCTGGTCCAGAAAGAAACATCTTAGTCAGAGCTAGAGTGTCCTCAAACAAACAGCAGCAGGAGACAGAAGGCCTGGAGCTGGTCTGAGGGAACGGCTAATGTTCTGTGCTGGCCCGAGCCAGAGGAATAAAGCACCAAGAGCAGCATAAGGAGGGTGAACCACCGAGGACTGTACAGTCGGATTGCCAGCTCAGGTTGGGAAATAAGACCTGGAGATTTTGGGGGCGGAGCCGGAGGAGGGTGGGGTTTCGGGGGAGGAGAAACCTCAGCCAGGTATCTATATATCTAATTCCCAACATGCCCACTCCGTGAGGATATCTAAATCCACACATCGGGGGCACTTGGGGGGCAGGGAGATTTTCCTGCACATTTGGAGCAATACCCAGATGTGCAGAAAAATCTGAAAACTTGGAAAAAATATGCGGGGGATATTTAAATCCCCCAAAAAAGTACAGCCGTGGCTGCCAGGGAGGGAGAGGGGGCGGGAGAAGGCTTGGCCGGCCAGCGGATGTACGCCGCTCAGCCCTCGCCACTGGGGGGGGGAGAAAGTTTGGCGGGCCGAGTTCAGGCCTCACCACCAGTGCTGGGGGCGGGAGGGAGAAGGCTCGGAGAGGTGCGGGCCTCGCTGTGGGTGCCGGGGATGGGGGGGGCAGGGGAGAAGGCTCACCTGCGGCTGCTTCCTTCTCCTGCCCCCCCCCCCGCGAGTATCGTGGGTCCCCCTTCTTCTAATGCCATAAAGTCCACGCTCCAGAGGCACCATTTTCTCCAGGGGAAATGATCAGTTATGATTCCAAGGGATCTTCACCACTCGGAGGGCGGCAACCAGAATGGCCGCTGGTTTTTCGACTGCACAAGGCCCGTGTGCTAATCGAAAGCATGTTTTGACTATTTAACCCAGTTATACAGCCCATTCTCTGGGACTTGCTCCTGTGACTTCAAATCATATCATAGTAGCACTTTGCATTTATATTGAGTTTATAAACACGTTCCCGTGCCGCAGTTCTTACAAGAAACGCATAAGGTAGGTCAATAGTATTACCTTCTGCCTTCCAAATGGGGGAGAAAACATTTTGGCGAAATTCACTGAGCGAGTTGGTGGCAGAGAAGAAGAGTCGAAGCAGACCCTCAAGTCCTTGTGATCTGTGATCTGTCCCAAGACCTGGGGTTTAAGAACAGTCTGGGGTTAAACCCAAGCATTGCCACTGTCGCTGATTAATATTTTGGCTCATTTTCTGCTCTTCCCATTGTACCTGGGCCAATATTCAGTATAAAAGGTAAAGGTTTCCCTTGCACAAAAGGCAGTCAGATCCAACTCTAGGGTTGAGGTGCTCATCTCCGTTTCCAAGCCGAAGAGCCAGCACTGTCCAAAGACTTCCCCGTGGTCATGTGGCCGGCATGATTAAATGCCGAGGCGCACGGAATGCTATTTTCTTCCTGCCGAAGCGGTACCTATTTATCTACTTGCAATTTCTTGCTTTCGAACTGCTAGGCTGGCAGGAGTTGGGGCCAGAGACGGGAGCTCACTCCATCCCGCGGCACTAGGAGACCCTCGAACTGCCGACATTCTAAGGCCAAACTTCAGGGCTGAGGGTTGACTCGGGAAGGGAGCAAAACAGAAACACTTTCAGACCGGGCTGGGATTTCTGTAATGAGGGGGGGGCGGGGCACCTCTCTAAATTTATTTATTTATTTTTGAGATTTTTATTCCGCCCTCTCCAAAGCAGGATCACAAGATGCAGGATCACAAGAAGCCGAGTTCAAGATGCGTTACAATAAAATCACATCAACATCATTAAAACAATAAACAATAAAATTCACACAGGTTGTGACAGGTTTCATATATATCTGTGAGGACTGCAAGGGGGAAATCAAACGGGCCCTTTCAACGAATTGGGAACAAGAGCAGGGAGGCCAACTAAGATATCAGCCGAACAGGTACACGTATCAGCTAAACATCAGCGGTGGGTGTGAGATGCGCAGTCAGTTGCCTGTATGTGCCAAAGAAAATTGGGTAACTGGATTTTTTTTCTGGGCTCTCGTAAAAGCATTTATTATTGTTTGCTCTGCGGGAGGCTTTCCTTTAGCCAAGTTTGATTCTAACGGATTTATTCATTTATTTAATTCATTTGTTACCCTGCCTTTGTTCCCAATGGGGACCCAAAGGGGCTTATAACATTCTCCTCTCCTCCATTTCATCCTCACAACAACCCTGCGAGGCAGGTTAGGCCGAGAGGCCCTGACTGACCCCAAGTCACCCAGTGAGCTCCCACGGCCCAGGTGGGCATTCGAACCCTGGTCCCCAAGATACTAGTCTGAGACTCGTAACTGCTACACCACCCCAAAGAGAAGAAGAAGATGAGGAGGTTGGATTTATACCCCGCCCTTCACTCAGAGTCTCAGAGCAGTTTACAAACTCCTTCCCCTTCCCCTCCCCACAACAGGCACCCAGTGAGGTAGGCCGAACTGAGAGAGCTCTTTCGAGGACTGCCCTTGAGAGAACAGCTCTGAGAGAACTTGTGACTGACCCAAAATCACACCAGCAGCTGCATGTGGAGGAGTGGGGAATCCAACCCCGTTCTCCCAGATTAGAGTCCATGCACTTAACCACTACACCAAACTGGCTCTCAGAATTAGCAAGCGCCAAAGCTGGATGGTAGAGCGGTGAGATTGGCAGGTTAGAATCCGAGAGGCCTGGGTTCAAATCCCCACCTAGCCATGAATCTCGCCTTGTGACGCTTCCTTCAGCCTAACCCACCTTACAGGGCTGTTGTGAGTCTGAAAGGAGAACGGGAGAGCTGTGCATGCTGCTCCCAGCTCCTATGGAGGAAGTCTGGGTCTGGGATAACAAAACACCCTGGACGCAATAAAGCAGAGTTGTGTGCCTCTCCAATTCTCGGGCAGCTCAGGTGAACGCCTGTGTGGGTGGCAGAGTGGGCCCACACCTTGTCTTGCCAACAGCAGGAGCTCATCCGCATGGTTTGCGGTGCCCTCTGGTTCTCCCCCACCGGAGTGGGGTTTTTCCCACAGCCCCTCTCTTGCAGGTTCCGAGCAAAAAGAAAGTAGCCGCGCAGGCGTTGAGCCTGATCTGGGGCCAACTTTCCTTTGTGGCTCCGGGTCACTGTCGGGGTGGCTAAGCAAACCCCCTGGCCGAGCAGGGTGTGTTTGGGCCGCAGCCTTTCTCTTGTCCGCCCACAACGTTCTCGGAGAACATCTGATCTGACACCGGGACCGGCCAACCGTACTCCAGCTGCCAAGCCAGGCCGCCGCCCCCACGTTCCAGATCAGCTGAGAAGCAGGAGTTTAGCTCAGGGGAAAAACACAGACATCGGCCGTCTCCAGAGGCCCATCCTGAGATGCCTTTGCCAGAGTCCAAGAGGACAGACTCCAGGGCCCAGTGCTGAGGCCCCCGGTGCCCTCTCTTTCTCATTGCGACATTTTCTTTCTGGATCCACAAGCAGTCGTCCACGACTGACTGTCCCTCCGCCGTGAGGATGGAGAAGGGCTCTGAGAGAACGCTGAGCTCCCTGGCCAGGGAAGGGGTGAGTGGCGAAGGAAGTGGATTCTTCTTGCCTCTCTTCTTGAGTAGTTCTAAAATAGATCTCCTGCTTGGCAATGCGGTGTGGCCAGAGGAGCCCTGCGGCATGTTGCAGGCTCCCAGGGGGGTTTTGTGAGGAAAGGACGCCAAAGTTACTCTGCAATTATTGCTACAAGGGGCGGGGGCGGGAGAGGGGGGCTGGCTGGCTGGCAGTGCACATCTGTGGCAACGTCTCTGGCCTCAGCCAAGGGCTTGCGTCAAAGAGGGAATAGGATGGCGTGACAATTTATACAAGTCTCTCGCAATGCAACATGTTCTTGAAAGGATTATTCTTAGAGGGTTTGTCTGAGCATGCTGCTGTTGGTTATACCCATTATACAGTCTTAAAAACTGAGGCTGAGGTGTAAACCTGCCCAGCCAGGTGAATGTTGTTTAGGTCTAGCCGAGTTCTGACATTTTCTTGTTTCTGGCTTTTGCTCTGTTCTCTATCCAAATTTATACAGATCTTATAATTGTTCCTTTTCTGATTAGTGTTTCTTTCCGTTATCTAATCCAAGGCTGCAGTCACACACACTAAATAATCCACTTTCAATGCACTTTCCAACTGGATTTATCCTGTGTGAACTGGCAAAATCCAGTTCGAAAGTGCATTGAAAGTGCATTGAAAGTGGATTATGAACTGTGAGGTATAGACCAGCTGGGCCATGTGTATCTGGGTGCTTCACACAAGTGAAGGTTCTTGTGCTGCCAAAGCAACGTTTGTAGAATTCTGCCCAGCCAGTCCTCTCTCCAGCGGCCAATCAGAAGACTCGCTGGGCAAAAGCCTCACCTGACCCAACCAATTTCTAAAACACTTGATGAGTGGCAGGAAGAGTGTCAGTGGGCACCATTGTGCCTGTGGGCACCATGTTGGGGGGCCCTGCCCTAAGTAACTGGAGTGGCAGTCTTTCCCGCTTTCCAGTTTGGTGTAGTTCTTAGGAGCATAGACTTTAATCTAGGAGAACCGGGTGTGATTCCCCACTTCTCCACATGCAGCTGCTGGTGTGACCTTGGGTCAGTCACAAGTTCTCTCAGAGCTGTTCTCTCAAGGGCAGTTCGAGAGAGAGCTCTCTCAGCCCCACCTCCCTCACAGGGTGTCTGTGGTGGGGAGGGGAGGGGAAGGAGATTGTAAGCTGCTCTGAGACTCCTTTGGGTAGTGAAGGGCCGGGTACAAATCCAATCTCCTCCTCCTCCTCCTCTTCTTGTGCACCATCATGGGGGGGGGGGCATCAGTAGACTTTGGAGTAACTTATAAAACTTCAGCATGAGCTGTACTTTTTTTTCCATTCCTTGCAAGCCTGCAAGGAGACTCGGTTTCTGGTTCCAGCCCTCCCCTCAGCCTCTCAACTTTGACTGCATTTTTGTGATCTTTCTGGCACTGTGACAGCCTCTTGCTTAGACTATTAACAAGCAGTCGCTGGCTGCGTTTCAGTCCCTATTTTCGTTCCTGGCTGCACATCCGTTGCGGCCCTCCGGTGAAGAGGGTAGGGGAGGTGAGCGTGCGTCACACTTGAAACTGCCCCGAAGGACAGATTCTTTAGCAAAGTTGCCATCAGTGTTCCCTCTAAGCTGAATTAGTGTGAGCTGGCTCAGTTTTTTAGCCTCCAGCTCACACATTTTTGTCTTAGCTCAGGATGGATGGCTCCAGAGCAAACTAATTTATGCAGTAGCCAAATTGCTCGCTCACAACTTTGATGCCAGGAGCTCACAAAGGCCCTGTTCACACGAGAGGTTTTGGGCCGGGAGAGGGACGGATCGGGGCCGCAGCAAACAGGCGCGATCCCACAGCAACATCTGGGAATCGTGCTGCGCCCGTTCCCAATCCGCCCCTCCTGGCCAAACCCCGCAGCAAAAAAGAACCACCTACCTAGGTGGTTCTTTCCGAAAGGCCGCATCACTGCCGGCCGTGGGATCGCCGGCGCATCTTTCCACCGGCGCATCCCCGCCCCCCAGCCGTACTGCACATGCTCGAGCATGCGCAGTTCGGCAGCCTCCCCCTCCCAATCGTCTCTTCCTCCCCGGCATCTGATTGTGCCGGGGAACAACGGTGCCGTGGCTCAGGAGATCGTGGGATCCGACCGCGGCGTCTCTTTTTTGGTGCGGCTTTTAAAAGCCGCACTTTGGGCAGTGTTTTCCCTGCCGTGTGGCAGGGGCCAAAGTTGACTTTTTGCTCACAAGACTCCACAACTTAGAGGGAGCATTGGTTGCCATCAAGCTTTACACAAAGACTGGGTATCCTTCCGAATACCATTTCGAGTCTTCATATTGCCCTTTGAAGCAGTGTAAAAATGCAGTTGTTTTTTTTCATAAGCACTGGTGGGGCAGGTCCAATGAAATCCATCATAGGTTATCATTTGCAGACCATGAACTTCTATCAGTGTAGAATTCACTTTTTAAAAGCTGATACATCTGCCTCCCCCAGCCCTGTCTTTGTATTCTTCTTTTTCTGCACTTGCTTTTCCGCAGTCCCCCTTCTCTCCCCCCCTCCCTTTCCTCTTAATAAAATTTAAATTATGGTGCCACAAATGCATCTTCCTCTAGGCTGAGACATGACTCACTTAAAGGTCAATGGCCTGTAATTCTTGCTAGGGCAGTGCTCTCAATTTGAAAGGTGCACATGGTACAGTTTGGGAGTGGAGGAAAAGGGGGGGGGGTTTCACTCATACGCTGCTCCTTGCTTAGTGCAGCTGTCGCTATTGGTTGCCATGTCCCCCACCCCCAATACAGCTCTGTTCTCCATCTGGTCATCATTTGATTACTATCACTCTTTGAAATCCAGACTTCTACTTCCGTGTATTATTAAAAAGGTCTAAAACCCCCATGGGTGGTAGCAAAAGGGCCCCCTTTCTTGTTTAATTTCATATGTATATATATTTTGTCAACCCCTTAGGTTCTGCATTTTTCACTGCTGGTTTTGTGGATTAGCTTATATTGTGGATGTACCTGTCTGTAATGAAGCTGCGGTGGCTCAAGTGGTTAAGATGCTGAACTGCAGGCTGTGGAAGGTCAGTGTTTCAGCAGTTCGAGACCCGGGTGCCGCATGACGGAGTGAGCTCCCATCTCTAGTTCCAGCTCCTGCCAACCTAGCAGTTCGAAAGCAAGAAATTGCAAGTAGATAAATAGGTACCACTTTGGTGGGAAGGTCACAGCGTTCCGTGCGCCTTGGTGTTTAGTCATGCCGGCCACATGACCACGGAAACGTCTTCGGACAGCGCTGGCTCTTTGGCTTTGAAACGGAGATGAGCACCGCAACCCTAGAGTCGGACTCGACTGGCTTTCGAGCAAGGGAACCTTTACCTTTACCTGTCTGTAAGGTTTTTCTGTCTGCAACATGTAACGTATTTAGTAGAAAAGAGCAAGAGTGCAGTGTGAGCAGTGACTCACAAAAGCTTCTACCCTGCCACAAATGTTAGTCTTGCTCTTTTCCACTGCTACAGACTAACACGGCTACCCATCTTGACCTATAACATATTTATATGTGTGCTATTTAATTGCTATCTCTTGACACACGCAAGGTATCATACTGATTAGTTGGCGCATAAATAACATTGGAAAATGCGTATGTGTTGCAAGGAAAAGGAAAATGACACAGAAGAAGACAAACCCAGGTTTCATTTGCAGACAGGGAGAAGCTAAATCAGAATGAGAGCTGGAAGCGACAGGGATGAGAAATTGTAAGTCCTCCCCGAGCACTAGGTGGCGACAGAGGGCTGCCAGGAAGGTGGCATTAGAGAGGAAAGGCCAGGACCTCTCCCAAGGTCCAGCCCTGCCACTGCCCCCTGTATATATATATATATAGGGGGCAGTGGCCCTGCACACCGGAGGGTCAGATCCACAGTCCAAGCTGTGATGTGTCCAGATATTTGAGGAACTGCATCCGGACAAACAAATCCGTGTCCTTTACGGAGTGAATAAGCGATCCACCCAGGTCCCTCCCTCAAAGGAGTTTGCAATCTTCATTTCAACAAGGGAAGGGGAAGGGGCAAGCGGAATCCCAAAGGATGAGTGTGAATGAGTCGCCTTTGCAGAAAGTTCCTTCTCGGCTGGTGATGAGGCTTTGGAAAAGATGGGCTTTGATTATAGGGTTGCCAGCTCCGTGTTGGGAAATCCGTGAAAATTTGGGGGGTGGAGCCTGCGGAGAGTGGGGTTTGGGGAAAAGAGGGACTCCGATGGGGTGTGATGCCATAGAGTTCACCATCCAGAGTGGCCATTTTCTCCAGGGGAACTGATGTCTGTAGGGTTGCCAAATAGAAAATTCTTACCGGCGGGGGAGCGTCCTGTCGCTCCGGGAGCCGGCCGGGGACGTGCGCGCGCGCTTCTGGAGCGTCACCGGAAGTGACGTCACACGCTGGGGCGGGGCCACGCCATTTGAGGGCAAAACAAAGAGTTTTCCCCTCAAATGGCGTCGCCCCGCCCCCAGCGTGCGACGTCACTTCCGGGTGACACACACGCGGGGGTGGGGTTTCCCCCGGGCCCCGATTCCGCGGGAGCGGAAATCGGGGCTCGAAAGCGGGGGGAATTTCGCCCCCCGGGGGGATTTGGAAACCCTAGATGTCTGTTGCCTGGAGATGAGTTGAAATCCCAGGGGACC